>NW_004443980.1:14407482-14411691 GCF_000243295.1 Trichechus manatus latirostris
GTGAGGAGTGCTCCAGGTGTGTGAGGAGTGCTGCAGGTGTGTGAGGTGTGCTGCAGGTGTATGAGGTATGAGTTGGTGAGAGTCCCTTTCCTCCTGGCAGTGAGTGCTAGTGTTGTCTGGGCTCCACAAATACAGGAAAATGTAAGTAGCCAATCATTAACTGTGAATTTGTATCCTTTACAGATGGATGTCTTGGTATCTTACCTTTTAGTATACTTACTATTAGAATTCTTTATAGTGACTTTAATGGGCCTACATCAGTTTAAACTTGTTTCATTAAGTGGACTACCAATAGGTTATATACTGTGAAAATTGATCACAAAAATACCCTTCTTAAAATAGTCTGTTTTTCATATTTGTTATCGTCTACCGCACGTTTGCAGACCCCAGCGTGGCCTTACATCCCACTCTTGCACATAACATGTAGCCCTAACCTCCCTACGCTGTGAGAAACATAAAAGTTGCTATGAAAGAGTGAATAATGTTTGTGAAAATACTTTTTAAACCTAAGCCACATGACAAACGTAAAGTTGCAGCCATCCCACTTTATTTTTATGGTCCATTATCTTCACTTGGGATTCCTTTTTCAGATCAGAATCTCTCTCACCGTATACCACGTGGCTCTCTACTATTTCGGACACAGATGCACTGCTGGCTGAGTGGGGCAAAGGAGGCGTTGTTACTGTTGACATGGGAGGTTGCGTCAGGCTTTGGGAAACTGGACTTGAACATCTGCAGCGCTCGCTCATGGAATGGAGAAACATGGTTGGACAAGAGGGTGACAGACCTATGCAGGTACCGTTTAAGCTGACGTTACGTCCTGGGGTGTGCATTCAGGTGGAAATTTCATTCCAAATGCCACAGTAGTGGAAACTGTGGCCCAACAACTCAAATCTAATTGCTGGCATGGCTAAAATCATTTTTGGACTCATGCTAAAAATATACAGTAATCTACCTATCTAGATAGTGAAAAGGTTAAAAATGTGCCTTTTTTTGTTTTTTTTTTTTTTTTTTTTGGTCAGTGCTTAAATATACAGGCTGCTCATATCACAACATGTAAAAAAAAATCATCTTTTATTTCTTAACCTTCAGCATAAACCAGTTTCCAGCACTGCCTCTGCATCTGTTCCCACTTTTACTATCACTCTTGTCAGCGTCTGTGCATGCTACCTTGGCAACCGAAGCACTGATGATCGAAAATGCAGTCGATTATTGTAAGGCCAGAACCTTTAGACTAGAAGAGAGAAGCAGAATTATGCATTGAATGTTGTTGGTAGGTGCCATCAAGTCGATTTTTAGTAACCTCGTAGGGTTTTCTAGACTGTAATCTTTACGGAAGCAGATCACCAGGTCTTTCTCCTGTGGAGCCACTGGGTAGGTTTGAACCACCCTTTCAGTTAGCAGCTGAGCATGTAACCATTGTGCCACCAGGGCTCCCGTGCATCTAGTAGAGATATGTTTTTTACCAACTCCATTATTTCCAGATAATGCAAGTTTAGCTGTCACAATAAGTAGACCCAACCATATACCGCACCCCCGCCCCCACAAAAATCACTGCTGTCGAGTTGATTCTGACTCGTAGTGACCCTATAGGACAGAGTAGAACTGCCCCATAGAGTTTCCAAGGAGTGGCTGGTGGATTCAAACTGCCAACCTTTTGGTTAGCAGCCGAACACTTAACCACTGCGCCACCAGGCCTCCCCCAACCATATACTGGAAAGAAATATGGAAACAGAGCCACCAAAATGAAAGGAAAGCAACCACCCCAGAAGTGATCCAGTCATCACCTAATCTAGTTGCTGTCTGGAAATAATTTGAAGAATGAGGAAGGCAGTGTACCCATCTATACTAAAGTGTAAAATAAAAGGATTTATTTGCAATTTATTTCCGTTAATCTTTAGAACAAAGCTTCTCCATTGAGATTTCATTTCTCTCCAGCCAGCTGTTGCTCCACAAGGAGCCAATTAGCAAGATAAGAAAATCCCAGGAACTGTTCCATTGATCCCTGATTAATAATTACTATTTCATGTGATTGTTTTTGTGCTTTTCCTTAAAGGAGAAATGGATGTATTTGTGAATAATACATATTTCTCTTATATTCTCACAAGTTTCTAGGAACATTTTGTAAATTGCAAACCAGAAGTAGGCAGGCGACCTCAAATCCTTTTGGAAGGATATGAATATGTTAATGTAATTAGACAAAACCAATGCATTACTCTAAAATAAACACATCAGTAAGTGTGACAAATCTGTCACAGCAACAGACTGAAGGTGAGTCACTAAGCATAACAACACTTGGAAAATGAATTAATTAATTATGCTTCTGTTTCTTGTATTACTCTAAACACTAGTTTCTTCTCTCTTTGAATTACCCTCCTTGGTGCTTAATAGTAAATACTATTGTGTTTGAATTGCCTACATTTTATTTGAATTTCTCATGTATGTTGTTGAGGTCAAAGGTCATGTTTTTCACATACCAAAGCCTATGGCAAGGATGTGTGGTCTGCATTAAGTTGGTCTCTCACGATGGAATTTTCAAAAGGATGTTGATTTATGATTTTGGTGACCGTTCTTGACTGCTGCAGAAATTAACCCCATTTGCATTTTAACCATGTAGCTATTCTCAGTGACCTTTGTCATCCCAGCTCCTGACACAATGGTTGGTACAACATAGACAATTAATATGTTTGTTTACACTCACACCCATATGTACTAAACTACACTGGTAATTGAAGCTATTTGATAACCAACAGAATTCTTCTTTTAAATTATCACAAATCATCCGTTTGTTTTCATGTAAATAAATATCTACTGAATGAATCAATGTAATTTAGTTAGAGATGAACAGAATTATAGTATCTAAAAGAATCATTAAAATGTTCGGCTATGATGCAGTGCCATATCTGATCTTCCCGCAATCCAGACAATTTCCAGAAAATACATAACTTTGTGTCGCCAGTTTGAAGTTCAGCTATAACAGTAATAAAACTTATTTAAGCAATAAAACCAAAAACCCATTACCATCAAGTCGATTCCTACTCATGGCAACCCTAAAGGACAGAGTAGAACTGCCCCATAGGGTTTCCAAGGCTGTAATCTTTATGGAAGCCGATTGCCACATCTTTCTCCTGAAGAGCGGCTGGTGAATTAGAACTGCAGACCTTTTGGTTAACAGCCGTAGTTCATAACCACTGCACCAGGGCTCCATTTAAGCAATAAAATCACGTAATTCAGAATTGAATGATAGTCCCATTTGGAAAATTAGATATTATCTAACATTTTCCTTGCATCTTTAAGATTTCTTGACTATTTTGGATGACATTGGAAGTACATACTTATACTCAAACTGAGGAATGAATTGTGAGCATACATCTTTATGTTTAAACAGAATTAATTGTCCAAATAGTCTGCAATTGTTTTAGCTTTTTGTCATATATCTCCTTTTGTTCCCAGGGCTTGGTAAATGAGACAGCACATTTAACTGCTCTTATTAGGCCAGTTTGTATTATTATTTATAAGGGATTTGGACAACCAAATCTAAATAGGAATTATGCCAGGGAAAATAGCAATAACAAGCAAAAATTTATTGATTTTACAGTTACCCTCCTGTTTCATCCTTCAAGCTATTCCTCATTCATGGCCTCTTTATTCAACATAGATCTGCTTCTTATTTTGGAGCTTGGAAAAAGCTATCATGGAAGTATTGAGAAAAGAGAATAGGTTCTCAGTACCATATGGGCTGACAGCGGCTGGCCTTTTCACTGGTGGGGTAACCTGATCTCCTTCTAGTGGCCAAATGGGCTTACTACATCATTGAAATTAAAAGGCAGTTTGAGTCAGCCCCAGGCCTGCTGGAATGGAAGGTTTACACACTCCTGTCTGGTGAGGTTCCTGTTGGTTATGAGATGTTTCTTTAGGTCAGCAGTGAAGTGAAGACCAGGCAGACAGCCTATCAAGCCTTCAGCCACATACTTACCCCCATCTTTTCTTGATTCCTTTGCATGGTGGCAAAAGAACAATTTATATTTAGATAAACAGTATGAGTTACATGCTTTGTCACTGTATTTTATGTCTTTGCTATACTTCAGCCTTCTGTAGTTATTAGCTTTGAAGCCACTGTTGATTTGAATTTTTGTTTTTGTTTAGTTAATTCATTGGTATTTTGCTTTAATGAGTACAGCTGCAAGAGAATTTTTTTTTTTTTTTTTT
>NW_004443980.1:14411893-14453196 GCF_000243295.1 Trichechus manatus latirostris
TGGTTAACAATCTCACAACACATCAACAATATCCTTACTCAACCTTGGGTTCCCTATCACCAGCTTCCCTGTCCCCTTCTGCCTTACTAGCCCTCATCACTGGACTACTGTACCTCATTAGTCCCATTTGGTTCTATGGGGCTGTCCACTCCCAGGCTGCACAGTGAACCTCAGAGATAACTTCACCACTGAGCTAAAAGGGTATCTGGGGGCCATACTCTCGGGGTTTCTCCAGTCTCCCTCAGGCCAGTAAATCTGGTCTTTTTCTGTGTGTGTGTGAGTTAGAATTATGTTCCACATCCTTCTCCAGCTCTGTCCAGAACCCTCTGTTGTGATCCTGGTCAGAGCAGTCAGTGGTGGCAGCCAGGCACCATCTAGCTGTACTGGACTCAGTCCAGTGGAGGCCTTGGTGTGCAAGAGAATATTTATTGAACTCTGCATATAAAATATCTTCATTAATTTTACTTGGCTTTGATAGGATCATGTTTTTCCCATTGTAAACAACTACAACAACAAGCTCAAAGTTTTACTATAGCTGTAGTTCTAAGAGCTCATTGTTAAGAATCCCTATTTATTACTTTTAGACTCCATACAGAATCATGGGTTAATTATAAGCCAAAATTCTTTTGACTATGATTCATGGTATTCTCTATAAAATGTATTTTTCATATCTTGATTTAGTTACATTTGAATTCCTTCCAAGAGGGCTGTTAAGACTACACCATTTTCCTCCTCAGAAATCTTTTCTAAAAAACTCCTGGTGACTAGTCTTATGGGAGCAAAAAGGCTAAAAGTTATAGCTTTCAAATGTTGTTTTCTAATTACAGTAAACTAATCAGGAAGTAAATCCCCCATATATTACTGGTAGAATCTTTTTGAGACCTTTGAATAGTACTTCCTTAACTACATACTTTAAAAATGGATAAAATCTTCTGAAACACAGTGTAGGACTGGAACTTATTCATCCTTATAGTTGACAGGACCTGGTATACAGTAGATACACAATAAATATTTAAAAACCCAAAGGATACAGGCAAAGAAAGAAATACATGGAAAAGATAATTAATTTATATTAAGCATCATTAATCCCTTTTAAAGGAAACATTGAGTGGGTCATTGTTATAGAACATAACCAACCCAAACCTGTTGCCGTTGAATCAATTCCGACTCATACTGACCCTATAGGACAGAGTAAAACTGCCCCATAGGGTTTCCAAGGAGCCGCTGGTGGATTTGAATTGCCAACCTTTTGGTTAGCAGCCAAGCTCTTAACCACTGTGTTATAGAACAGTCTTTTTAAATCCACATTTTGTAGAAGGATTGTAATATGTACATATGTCTTTGGGAATCTCTCTTGGCCTGGAAAGGCAATGCTGTTTTTGAACTTTTGTAATTTCTACCATATCTCTTAGCAATATGTCAGTAGAGCTGACTTTCAGCAAGATAATCTAGCTGTTTGCTCATGATTTTTTCATCGTTTATTCCTGTTAGAGAAATTCCAGCCATAGAAATTTATTTAGAATCTGTAAGATTTTTAGGAATACCTAATGCAAAGGCAAGATCTGATAAACTGGCCTTGAGGGAAGGGGCTGGGGAACCTGTTTGCAATGTTTTCCAATGTCCATGGTGTAAATACTCCCTCCGCGGCTGTTTTCAAGCTACCAAAGTTAACAGCCCACTCGCAAAACTGCGAAATAGTTATCAGTCTGGCTCCAGCACACCACTGGTTTAGGCTTTATCAGCTAACTCCTTAAGGTGAATTATAACAATTACCTAAGAGCAAGGCCTGTCTGAAATAAGGCAGTGGAAATGTGGATAGGGAGAGAGAGGGGTGAAAGGAAAGAGATACTGAGAACACAGGTAAGAAGGTGTCAGGTTGTCTGTGGGCAATGTTGAAGCCTGCAGTTGTCCCCACTACAGATTGGCAATGCTCCTCTTGAACCAGGAAAATAGTTTGAGCACAGAAATAGAAGTTTGCACCCAAGTAGGTTAACACTCAGGGGTTCATGTGTAGGGGCCTCCTTTTTTAAAAAAATCGTTGTATTTCGGAGGGAAGTTGCCAGCTAGTTTTTCTGTTCCTCCCATTGGATCACAAGTTTATCAGTGATTACTAAATACAGCTAAAATACGACCAGCAACTACACCCCTCAGACAAGCAAATCAACAAGTTAGGAAGGCTGTAAGTCTTTATTAACCTTTTGTGCATATCCAACAAGAATGATATCCCTATACGTTACTAAAGTCATGGGAATTAAAGAACTTTAAACTAATATTAAAAGTAGAAATATCATTTTGGTTTCATACTTTAGAAGAGGTCTAACTTCAGGAAGTTGTTTTTCTAATCATCTGTCATGACAGGCTTTCAAGTCATTATGCGGCGCTGCAGCCCCAGTGCCTGTTATTCAGCAGCGTTATCAGCAATCTTGGTTATACTTATTATATTTATTGAAAGTGTAAGGTAAGCAAATATCAGTTATATAAACTGTCAAATGCAGTGAATATGTTGACAGTCAATGGCTCTAAAATTTTTATCATTGTGAGTTCATTATGTATGTAATTATATATAATCAACTCATCACAGTGACTGTAGACATAAATCCTTTTTGTTGTTATATTTATAGATAAAATTATAATTTTGTTCATAAGCAGTACAGCTTATTATTTACAAGCATGATATTTGGAGCAGTTAAACCTGGGTTCAAATCCTGTTCCATCTTGTATATGATCTTTGGCAAATTGCTTATTCTCTCTACGCCCCAGTTGACTCAACAGTAACGGGTCTGGTTTTTGGTTTACCTTACAAAGTTGTTGCAAGAATGAAATGCATTCATGTAGGTAAGTCACTTTGCACAATGCCTGGCACAAAGTAAATACTCAGTAAACATATAAAAATTAGAAACATAGAATTTAAATAATACTGGATTACAGAATTCTTTGATGCTTTATGGAGACGAGGCTAAATTAAAATTAAGCAGTGTTACCCAAATGCATAATAGTAAATCATGACCCAATAAACCAAAACCAAACCCACTGCCATCAAGTTGATTCTGACTCATAGTGACCCTGTGGAACAGAGTAGAACTGCCCCATAGGGTTTCCGAGGCTGTAATCTTTACAGAAGCAGACTGCCACGTCTTTCTTCTGTGGAGTGGCTGATGGGTTTGAACTGCCAGCCTTTTGGTTAGCAGTTGAGAACTTTGACCACTGGGCCACGAGGGCTCCCAGTCATGATCCAGTGAGTTGCATAATTCATCATCTATCCTAGTGTTAAAATGTGGGCTTTGTTTATAATCCTGTTTGGAAGAAGTTTTCTTAGGCCCAAAAAAGGAATTGAAGAAATGGTCTCTGCCTAAACTTGTCAGCTTGAAGAAAAGCAGGAAATCAATGATGGGACAATTGTCAGCAGAGGATTAAAGTGTTTACCCTTATTCCAAAGACAAATTAGAACAAGACTGAAAAACACACAGCAAAATACACATCATCATTTAGCATGAGTCCTGAGAGCAGTAAATAGCAAGCTAAATTTGGAGCTGTCTTTCGTAGCTTTTCTGTTTGCAGTATTCTTCTGTCTCTCCTAATAAAATTCTAAAAATGTCTTTCTTTTTATTTTCTGTTTTCTTACAAAGTCAAACCTTAGTTGCCCAGGCAGCATTATCAGCTTCTGCTATTTAGTCAGGTGTCCTGGGTGTCCAGAAGCTCCCCACTCCAAAATCTGAAAATGCCAATAGAGTTAACAAAAAAAACCTTTTTCTTTGTATAACCCCATCAGATCATGTTAGTGCCTGGGGAAGTCAATGTTTCTGAGGTGCCAAGTTGTATTATATAGCTCAGTGGCAAGCTGTAATAAGAATTCTTTTGGTTGTCCTTTAATATTAATGATAGAAAGCAGAATTCTCAAACAGTGATTCTTATAAACCAGTTGCTATTGAGTCAGTTCCAACTCATAGTGATTCCATGTGTGTCAGGGTAGAACTGTGCTCCGTAGGGTTTTCAGTGGCTGATTTTTCAGAAGTAGATCACCAGGCCTTTCTTCTGAGCCACCTCTGGGTGGACTCAAAACTCCAACCATTTGTACCACCCAGTGATTCTTGTCATTTCGTAAATCCTTGACACTCTATCCTTTGATAAATAAATAAAATATGCAAAAAATATGGCAGAATTTCCATGCTGTTCAAGTGAGTGAGGCAGTAGAACCTTAACTTTATTTCCAGAAGTGTGAGCTTGCTGAGAGGAAAGGGGTAACAGCAAGCACCGTTGCAGTGGGGGTGACTGGTTGACTCTAGAAGAGTTGATTAGCTATGCCTTCCCGGCCACTCAACAGCTGTTCGCCTGTGTGATTCTGATATCATAAATCTTTACTTCCCCGGCACTAATGAATGGTTTACTCCGGGAGTCCTTAGTCCCTGTTTAAGAAGTGTAGCACTGAAAGACAGCTCCTGCACGTGATACTGCTTTTTCTGGTGGCTCTCCTTTAATCACTGTGGGATGTTTAGAGAAAAAACCGATGCCTCTCGGATTTAAGGATGGTGATCATTATGTAGTTCCAGTCCCCGGTGGAAACACTAACAGTGTGATTGTGGGAAGGCTAGACCCTATTCTTTTTCCTATCTCAGTACCATTTTTTAAAAGTGTTTGTGAGGAAGCAAAGGAGCATCAAAAAAGCACAGGTCAAGTTGGCACCAAGAAGAGTAGAAAAAGCCCGTCATTCCTTGTTAGACAGATAAGACATGTTAACCCTGTGGTCATTTCATATGCTAGTACCTTGCTAAACTAAGACCCCTCATCAGCCTTCAGAACTGGATTCATTCACTGTGTTTTCCCAGATCTCTATGAGACATCTAAAGGTTTCTGTTGAGTTATCTTATGAAAGCATTTCCAGAAGTCACAATTTGAACAAGTTTTTGAATTCTGACAGAAAGCATTGTTTTTTGTAGTTATTTTCTACTTTTAAGTATTCCTTTATCTATGTCGAGGTCAGAATTCTCTTACTAGTAGCAGCAGTTAAACCCTGCATAGAAAAACCAGGAAGATCTTCTATTTGAGAAGACCTGGAGGCATCGACCCTGGAGGGAAGTAAAGGAGGAAGACCAACACCCTGGGAGTAATTCCAGTCGTGAATGTACTTTTAACTAATATCAGTTTAAAAAAGAAGGAAAAATAATCTTGATCGTAGTAGTAATAATAGCTAATACTTACGTATAATCATGTACCCGCACTGTTCTAAGTGTTTCCATGTGTTAACTCATTTAGTCATCACAACAGCCCTTTGAGGTGAGTACTGTGATTACACCAATTTACAGATGAGGACACTGAGGCATAGAGAGGTTATGTAACTTTCTTCATAATTAAGTGATCTGCCTTTAAATGTATCTGACCTTACTCACCAATATAGCCATCCCCTGACATACTTCAGCCAGAGGTAGGAGAAGAACCTGCCTTTTTGTGCCCTGTTGATACAAGGCCATGCTAGGTCACAGTGTTACCAGTTCTCCAGGAATTTTTCAAACCTTGCTCCAATCCAGCGATCTCTTCCCTCAGTTTAAGAAACGTTAATTTAAAAATTATACTAAAGTTTTTTTTTTCTTTTTCCCATATAGACATAATTAAATTTTAATTAAAGTTTAATACAAATGGTTGAAGAAACACAAGGCTTGACCGGGGCTAAAATGATTTTCTAGCATTGGTTTCCTGTGAATCTGCAGGACTTGCTGGTAGGAAGACAGGGGTATGAAAATGGGTCCTCCCCAATGTAATTACCACTCACTTTCCAGGCAGAGCATAGCCAATATTCCCTCCACAATCTATGGCCCAGCAGCCGAGCCATCAATGTTCTCAGCTTCCATCAAAGAAACCGCTAAAAGCCTTGGGTCCCAGAGAGAAAGCCGCGCTATTTCTAGAGTGGAAGTGTGAAGCCCTGGAGCCACAGGGCAGAGCAGAAGTCTGGCTGGGCCACAAAAGCCAGGGGAGCTTGCCTGGCTGAGGTGTGTCCCAGGGGAAGCTGGCATTTCATCCACTCAAAAGTTGCTTTTCTTTCCAAACTGCTATTTTCCATGATTTTATTTTAACCAGTCAAGTATCAGTCTCTTCCTTCCATGTTTGTGTACCCAGGAAATAACTGTCACTTTTATGTAGGTGACATTTTTTAAATGAATTGATTTACTGGTAATTGGTCGCATGTGAAAGGTACCTCGGTGACACAAGCAGTTTGCATTCATCTACTAACGTAAAGGTTTGTGGTTTGAACCCACCCAGCAGTGCCACAGAAGAAAGGCCTGGTGATCTGCTTCTGTAAAGATTACAGGCAAGAAAACCCTATGGAGCAGTTCTACTCTGTAACACAAGGGGTCATTATGAGTTGGAGTCAATTCAGTGGCAACAGGTTTGGCTTTTCGTTTGGTTGTATATGAATAAAGTTAAAACTTTTTAATACAATCTCAGTGAAAAGTCTGTACTAATGAATGACCTCCCAGTAGCCCCAATGCTCAAGCAACAATCAATGCCTATGGATTCAAATATAATTACGTATTCGTCATCATAAATACTTTTTTGGTGGGAAAGAAGTTTTTCTGTCATTATATGTACAATCTAATGACTATATCATTGACTCGCAACTCCTTAAGAATCCTGTGGGCTTCCCCCGATTCTTCTTGTTTATTTTCATATAACAACAGTGCTCATACTCTAGACCTGGCCTCAGGAAGGTAAGTGAACCATAACTTCCTAAAGGAGATGAGGCAATCCAAGATGTAGAATTTTTTTGTGGCATTGGCAGGTTGTCATCTATTGAATTACTGAAGTTGTGACAACAATAGCTATTTCAGTCCCTTGAGAATCAGCCAGCAAGTTCTCGTGGAGGACTTACTTTATACTCACTGGCATCGGCTTGTGAGGGATACTGAAATATGAAACACGGGTTTTACCCTTAGGGACCCTCTGCCGTCAAGTCAACTCCAACTCGTGGTGACCCCATGTGTCAGAGTAGAACTGCTTCATAGGGTTTTCTTGGCTGTAATCTTTATGGAAGCAGATCACCAGGCCTTTCTTCTGTGGTGCCACTGGGTGAGTTTGAACTGCCAACCTTTCAATTAGTAGCCAAGCGCAAACTGTTTGCACTCAGGGAGCATATGCTATATTACCCTTGCTGTCAAGTCCACTCCAGCTCATGGCAACCCCATGCATGTCAAAGCAGAACTGTGATATACTGTGTAATTGGGGTGATAGGCTAATAGTCAGAAAACAGCAATGAGTGGTACAAAATATATAATTCAGAGTTAAATTGGGCAGTTTGGGCCTTGTGCAGTAGTAGTTCAGAGGAAAGGTATCTATGCAGATGAAATTCATAAGTGAAGGAGATGGGGTTTGGGCTGGGCCTTTTAAATGGATGCATTTGGTTAGTTCAAAAGGAGAGGGAAGCGCATTCCAGGCATTTCAAAACACATGACCACAGGCATAGATGTAGGCACGAACTTGGCGTGTTTTCTTAATAAGAAGAAAAATTGTGCCATAGCATTGGATCTCCACAAATCCCAGAGACCAGAGTGCAGATACCATAGGAAGAGTGAGCAGACATCACAGCCAATTTGAAATGCCAAGTACAGAGCCCAGAGAGCAAATCTAGGCTCAACACCAGCTGGCCCAAGGAGGTCAGTAGAGTGTTCACCAGAGCAAAGGTGGAGTAAAAGAGCTGGGTCTGGTATGTAAAATGGTGTTTACTAGGAGAATTGAAAGTGATAGAAATTCAGCTCAAACTGACTTAAGCTACATAGCCAAGACATCTGAGGGCTTTAGGCGCAGCTCAAACCAAGGGCCCAACAGCTGTCACAGGACCCAGTCTCTCTCCTTCTCCTGGCTCAGCTTTTCTCTGGGGTGGCTTCGTTCTCACACAGGCCTTCTCTACTTGGTGGCAAATATGGCCTTGGTAGCTCTAGGCAACACATGATCCTCATAGCTGCCAGTATCAGCAAAAGGGACATGTCTGTCTCCCAGTAATGTCAGCGGATTCTCAGAGTGCTCTGATTGGTCTGCGAGAGTCATGTGCCCATCCCTGAGCCAATCAGTGTGGTCAAGGGGATGGTATACTCTAATTGGTCATACCTAGGCCAAGTCTCCTCTCCTAGAGTTTGGGGATAGAGGAGACTGTATAGATCCCACCTGAAACACAAAATTAGGGATAGAGGAGATCCAAAGATTTAATGAGTAAACCATGTGATGTTTTTTGGGTGTTTTGGGGTAGTTTTGACAGCTAGGGCCGGCCCTTCCAAGTGACCCCTGATGACCTTTCTTCTTAATTAGGACGTCCTAGAGTCCAGGACTGTTGCCAGATTTATTTCATATTGCACTTAGCACAGTATTCATGCAGCACACGCTTGCCAAATGCAGTATGGTGATAATTAGGCCAGTGGTGAGATACAGCGTCCATTAATTTTACATTCCACTTACTTAATTCCTGTAGTGAATACCTAAGAAATAAATACTTGGTTTTCTAAATACATTTAGAGCAGAAATAAATACTCGAGTTCAGTCTTCTTATGAGACGTTCTAGCTTCCAGGGTTTGGAAATTTGTCAAATCTTCCTTGACAGTGTTATGATGGCATTCAGTGGTTTTTTATTCCCCCCAAAGAAAAAGCTTACTAATATTAACCTGTTACCATCAAGTCAATTCTGACTCCTCATGACCCTAAAGGACAGACTGGAACTGCCCGATAGGGTTTCCAAGGCTGTAATCCTTACAGAAGCAGACTGCCACATCTTTCTCCCATGGACCTGCTAGTAGGTTCAAACCACCAAGCTTTTGGTTAGCAGCCGAGCGCTTTAACCACTGCACCACTAGAGCTTCTTACTAATATTGGATAATTTAATTTTTTTTTCTTTTAGATATTTTTGTTTTAAGAGGTGAATACAGTGTTATTAAAGGCCCCACATTTCACATTGCTGGTGTGGGTTGACTAATCCTTTCTATAAAGAACAATGATATCTATAGAACTGTTGAAGAAAAAATGAAACTTGAGTGGGTTTTATGCTAGCCAAAGGGGAGAATGCTGCGTATGATTATGAGTTACCCTTACCTCAACCGCTCTGTCTCAATATTTACAGCTAAGTCATTTCCAGAAAGAGAAAAAAGTTGACAATATCAGAAACAGGTTCATGTGTTTACCGTAGAACTCCCAGTGACGTAATCCGTAAGCACTATTTCACAGTAATAAATAGTAGCTGTTAGTAGCTATTATTGTCACTATGGCTGTCTGAATCCTTTTATGGAGCCCTGGTGGTGCTGTGGTTAAGCACCTGACTGCCAACCGAAAGGTCCGTGGTTCAAATCCACCAGCCGCTCCGTGGGAGAAAGATGTGGTGATAGTCTGTTTCCATAAAGATTTATGGCCTTGGAAACCCTATTGGGCAGTACTACTCTGTCCTATAGGGTCACTATGAGTCAAAATTGACTCGATGGCAGTGTGTGTTTGTTTTTTGTTTTGGTTAATCTTTAGGAAAGCAGATCCCCAGGTCTTCTGTCTCTCAGAGTTGCTGGTGAGTTCAAGCCTTTTTGTTAGCAGCTGAGCACTTTAACCATTGAGCTACCAGGGTTCCTTCCTTCCTCTATAAAAACCCGACCAAACCTGTTGTCATGAATCGATTCTAACTCATAGCGACCCCATAGCGACCCCTCCTCTATAGCCCATAATTATTTAGCAGTTTAAGAATCAGCTGCACATCTTCTTATACCTCTGGTTTGGTGGCAGCGATAAGCCTTTGACTAATCCTAGATAAAACAAGAACAGACGTTGAAGTTTTGAATATAACTTTCCTTCTCACCCAAGTACAGCTCAAGAAATATTTAGATAGACAGACAGACAGATATTACGCATGTGTGTGTTGTATATATTCTATTGCAACTTTAGAAAGGTAATATGATAGAATTTCCTTCACAATCTGGGTCTTGATTCTTCACCGTCTCAGTTGTTCACTGTGTCTCATATCTCCTCAACTTTGGCGCGTCCAAAAGAAGCATATGCTCACCAAGGGCGGCTGCTAATAAAAAAAGAGAGAGAAAGTAAACTAAAAAGAAAAAAATTATTCCTTCATCAGAGCCTTAAATCCAAGCTCTACTTATAATTTCTGTCCTCATGCATAGACAAATAATTTAATCTTTTTTCTTTACCAAATCTAATTACATTTTTAAAAACTTTTTATCCTTCTCTCTATTTTTTTTCCTGACCTACTTGAAAATAAGTTGTAGACATGGTGCCCCATTACCTCGAAACACTTCAGCAAGTACTTCCTAAAACAGGCACACTCTTCTACATAACCACAGTACAGAGTTCAAAATCAGGAAGTTAACTTTGAGACAGCATTAATGTCTAATCCACAGATTTTATTCAAATTTCAAATGCCCCAGTAACATCCTTCATAGCAAAAGGAAGCAATCTATGATCACATTGTTACATTTAGTTATCATGCCTCTTTGGTTTCCTTCAATCTAGACTAGTTCCTCAGTCTTTCCTCACCTTTCTTGACCTTGACATTTTTGAAGAGTGTAGGACATTCATTTTAGAGAATGATGATTTGAGTTTGTCTGACATTCTCTCATTTTAGATTCAGTTTTTGCATCTTTGGCAGGAATATCAAAGAAATGAGACTGTGTTCTTCTCACTGTATCCTGTTAGGTGACACATGATGTCAATTTGTCTCATTCCTGGTGATGTTAACTTTGAACATTTGGTTAAGGTGTTGTCTCTACTGTATTTCTTCACTGCAAGTTGCAGTTTTTTCCCCTTTTAATTAATGCATGCGTTTAGTGGGGATGTATTTCAAGACTATGTAAATATCCTGTTCCTCATCAAACTTTCATCCATTAGTTTTATCATCAGTTGATCATCCATCTATGATTCTTGCTTGAATTGGTTATTACCACTATGGCTGCCAAGTGTAATTTCCTACATCATTGGTTGGCATTCTGCTGTAAGAAAGTGCCCTCCTTCTCCCATTGCTTTTATTAGTTTGGACTCATGGATTTCTTATTTAATGAGTTGTAGTCCATTGTTAGTGTCCTTATTTATTTTGATACTCAGATTGTTCCAGATTTGGCCACTGAGAGCCTCTTCAAGCCAGTTCCCTTGACATGCCACGTCATTTTTTAGCACTTCCTTACTTTGTGGCACAAGAAGTAAGTCCAATGACTTTGTCATTGATTTTCTCTACTAATATAAATATTGTTTCTTTGGGCGGTTTGTTGTTGTTAGCTGCCGTAGAGTCACTCTGACTCATTGTGACTTTATGTACTACAGAATGAAATGTTGCTCAGTCCTGCATCATCCTCGTGATTGCTGGCATGTTTGAGCCCATCATTGCAGCTATTGTGTCAGTCCATCTCACCCTGGGTTTCCTTCACCCTCGCTGGCTCTCTACTTCACCAAATATAATATCCTCTTCTAGTAATTGATGTTTCCTGATGATGGCCAAAGCAAGAGAGTCAGACAATGTTCTGTTGTGGTCCGTAATGTTTTCATTGGCTAATTTTCAGACATAGATCAGCACGCTTTTCTTCCTAGTCTGTCTTAATCTGGAAGCTCCACTGAAACCTGTCCACCATGGATGACCCTGCTGGTATTTGAAATACCAGCGGCATAGTTTCCAGCATCACAGCAACACGCAAGACATCACAGTACGACAAACTGATAGGCGGATGGTAGGGTTTAGCACCACAAATTGATTAAGGCCAATCTGTTAATACAAAAGAAGTATTCTAACCAACTTCCATTTAACCAGCTCACCAAATTAACCCACCCTTTTGAATGAATGACCAGCGTACCATGAACATGTGCATTTCATCAGCTTCTCTCTAATATGCCCTCATACTTCTGCTCTCACCAGTTGAGTTATGTGCTTACCAAGTGTTATGTTTGATAGGAGACTTTTCAGAGGAACCTCCAGGTTTAACCACTCCGGCTCTCATTCCTACACATACCAGTTGCACTCAGAGATCCCCAGAATGCTCTATCATTCATAATCATGTTTATTGGAGGAAAATCTGCAAGGATCTAAGATAATATCGCCACCACATGTGCTGAGTATTTTTCTTCATTATTAACAGGTGATTGTATTGTGAACAAGGCCTAAGAAAAGCATCCATTATGATCTATCAGTCTGATTAAAGATTTGATCAGAGATAAATAATTTTTCCTTGGGCCATTGGTCAGGGTTTAAAATAATATAATTACAGTGACTTTTTCTTATTATGTTATTTGACAGTTATATACCCACCTTGTTATATTTAATCATTAACTTTAAATAGCTCCAGATTTTTCTTGTTCATTTGACTGGAACTATGATTTTCTACTGACCACAGGAGGGTGTCAGTGAGCTTAGAACAGGGGTATTTCAGATAAATAAGTATCAGAACGTCAGCAACTAATAATTATCTGCTGTCATTTCATTGTATTTGGAAGTTATTAAAAAGCATCATTAGGTTAGCCAGAGGACTTGAGTCAGCGTTCTTTCCATTAGAAGATCTTTCGACCATCAAATGAAAGGTTTTAATGAAAAGAAGTCAGAACTTTTAGGGAAGTAGCATGGCACAGAGAAATTTCCTTAGAGCAAGAATTAAGAGATCCAGGTCCTCTTCCTGGTTCTACCCCTAATGTGTGGCTTTGGGCAGTCACTTCGCCTCTCTGGGCCTCACTTTCTTTCTCTAGCAAGTGAGGTAGATTGTAAGCTGATCCTTCAGACCCTTCCACAGAATGTGACAATGAAGACAGGGTCTAAAATAAAATGATATACATCAAAGAACTTCTCCATCATAGTGATTCTTTTTTTATTGAACACTTACTGTGTGCTAGCTGCTCTCTGTACATCTCTCATATAACCATTACAGTGACTATTTCAGGCATAAGTATTACTGTTCCCATTTTGAGGTTGGTGTTAAGTAATTTGCCCAAGGTCATTCTGATAATAATGAACAAAGCTGAAATGTCAGACTAGGTCTCTAATTCAGAAGCCATAGCTTCCCTTGGGCCAAAAGACTAGTTTTAATGGAGGTTGTGCCCTTAGAGAAGACAACAGGTAATTCTCTGCTCAGTAGAGTTTAAACCAAATGCTTACTGGTGCCAGGTAGGTAATGTGGATGGGGAACCAGGCCAGGAAGACTAAGGTGAATAGGAAGTCATGAACCACCTTGGAGGGTGGTCTCTACATAGCTGTTGCCATGTGGAAAGCTGGGCCCAATTTTATCCTCCCATTTTTAGGAGAAGATTGAAATCCTGATTTTTAAATGAAATCTCGTGAGATTTTGGCAACAAATTCAGATCACAATTTTTCAGGGCATGGGGTGGGGTGCGGCAAAACACTCCAGGTCCCGCCAATTTATTTGTCATCTCTCCAGGTGGGAACAAGGTTAAGGGAGGCAACCCCACTCTCCCCATGTTTCTTCAGGTCACTTGGCTGTGTTGGTATGTTCTCTTACTCTTTACATAAAACTCTCTTAGGTTCTCCTAAAGGCGTTACACATTTAAAATGGGGGTCAGCAAATTACACCACTTTTTTTGGTACGACCCCTGAAAAACCAATTTAGAAATGGTTTTCACATTTTTAGATGATTGGGAAAAAAATCAAAAGAAGAACAATATTTTGTGACATGTGAAGATTATATGAAATTCAAATGTCAGCGTCCATAAATAAAGTTTTATTGGCATACAGCCACTGTCGTTCATGTTCAACAGAGACCAGGTGGCCCACGAAGCCTAAAATATTGCTACCTGGCTCTTTACAGAAGAAGTTTGCCGAACCCTGGTTTAGAATACAGATGCCAAAAAGTTAGGCAGGCTACCTCTGCTTTCTGCCCTGTGACATACCTACCCTGAGACAATAAAAAATGATATCTGCTTAAATCAGAGGGAAAGAAAGGGGGAATATAAAAGGAGAAAAAGAAACATAAATATCTCAAAATGTTATCCATACATAAAGAGAGAAAAATTATGCTTCTTCTCCCTGAGTTATATGCATGTTTGCTAACAAAAAGCCGTAGTACATCAAATGCATATATACTCGTATGCTATTTAAGTCACAATTATAAAACAATACAAAAAACAAAAAAACAAACCCCTTGCCCTCAAGTCAGTTCTGACTCATGGTGACCCCATGGGTTACAGAGTAGAAGTGCTTCATAGAATTTTCTTAACTGTAATTTTTACAAAAGCAGATCACCAGGCCTTTCCTCCGCAGCGCCACTGAGTGGCTTGAACCACCAACCTTTAGGCTAGTAGTTGAGCCTAAACCGTTTTTATGCATTTTATGAGTGATTGTTAGAAGAATGAAGCTAGAACTCTCCATCATACTCTTAAACATGTACTTTCAAGTCCCATGCCTTCCCTTGTGTTGTCCTCTCTGCCTGGAATGCTCACCACCGACTTCAGTGTCTCATCCTTCCAAGCTGAGTGCAGATGTCTGTCTGAGTCCCCAGAAGAACTCATCCTTTGCTCCTTGGCAGTCCCCTGCCCTAGTCACACCATGATCTCTTAATCTGATGTGTATCAGAAACAAGCTCCCCAAGAGGAAAATTTCTCTCCCATTTAGGCTGGTGTCCCAGCATCTATCTGGGAGTCTGACACCTGGTGAGAGCTCAATAAATTCTTGATGAGTTGGTGAATCAATAAATGAATGGATAATTAGTTTGCTCATTTAATGCTTTTATGAGGTCCCTCAGAGGAGTGGTAAAAGCTGGCACTCCTTTGGTGTTTCCTAGTAGGCTGAATCTTTTGCTTCTGTAGGTGAGCTGACTGTTCTCTAGCTGACGGTTGCCTCCATTGGCAAAGAACCAAATAGTGATGAATCGTCCCTCCTCACTTCCACACCTCCTTTTTATCTAGCCTTCTTAGTTTGTGGTTGCAGAACATATACCCCTGAACAGTAGGTAACATTGTTTCAAAGAAAAGAAGAGAATAGACAGGTAGCCAGAACCAAGTTTGATTGCCAGTTCCATCCAGTGATGGTCTTAGGGGGTCACTTAACCTCTCAGAAACTCCTTTCCCCATCAGTAAAATGTAGCTAATCGTAATGGCTGCCTCTCAAGATTGTTGTAAAAACCGAATGAGATAACATATGTTCAAGTACTCTATGGACTGTAAAGCAATATATAAACATGAGACATTACTTACGATAACAAATCTGCAATCAGTACAGGAAAGATTGTAGAGCATAGGGAAACCAAACCCCCAACACTTGGCCGTTGAGTTGATTCTGACTCATGGTGACCCCATGTGTTACAGAGTATAACTGCTCCATAGGGTTTTCTTGGCTGTAATCTTTACGGAAACAGATCACCAGGACTTTCCTCTGCAGCATGGCTGGGTGGATTCAAACCTCCAACCTTTAGGTTGGTAACTGAACACTTAGCCATTTGTACCACTCAAGGTACTAATTTTAAAGTTTATAAAGAGCTATTAAATTTGATAATCTTAGGAAGTTTGTTGAATATGTCTAGTAATACTTTTTTGGAGGGTATAATATTTTTATCATAACTTACATAGATTAAAGTGAACCCCAAAAAAAAAACCACTGCCATGGAGCTGATTCTGACTCATAGCGACCCTATAAAACAGCGTAGAACTACCCCATAGGGTCACTATGAGTCAGAATCGACTCGAAGGCAATGAGTTTCTAGCGAGTTAAACTGCTCATTGTTTCCCAAACAGAGCCCACCCTTGTCTTCCACTGTACTTTTGCTTATGCTAATGGCCGTCTTCCAAGCAGGAGGAACTTGGATATAGATCAAGAGGCAATCGTTGAAACAGAACAAGGGGATACCGCGTGGTTTAAAATCAGGAAACGTGTGTCAGGGCTGTATCCTTTCACCATACTTATTCAATCTGTATGCCGAACAAATAATTCTAGAAGCTGGGCTGTATGAAGAAGAACGCACATCAGGAATGGAGGAAGACTCATTAACAACCTGGGTTATGCAGATGATGCAACCTTGCTCAAGTGAAGAGGACTTGAGGCATTTACTGATGAAGATCAGAGACTACAGCCTTCAGAATGGATTACACCTCAGTATAAAGAAAACCAAAGTCCTCACAACTGGACCAATAAGCAACATTATGATGAACAGAGAAAAGATTATTTCACTTGGATCCACAATCAACGCCCGTGGAAGCAGCAGTCAAGAAATCAAACAACGTATTGCATTGGGCATATCTGCCACCAAAGACCTCTTTAAAGTGTTAAAAAGCAAAGATGTCACTTTGAGAACTAGGGTGTGCCTGACCTAAGCCTCATACACATGCGAAAGCTGGAAGAAGAATTGATGCCTTTGAATTATGCTGTTGGTGAAGAATATTGACTATACCATGGACTGCCAGAAGAATGAACAAATCTGTCTTGGAAGAAGTACAGCCAGAATGCTCCTTAGAAGCAAGGATGGAGACTTCTTTTCATGTATTTTGGACATATTATCAGGAGACACTAGTCTCTGGAGGAGGACATCGTGCTTGGTAAAGTAGAAGGTCAGTGAGAAAGAGGAAAACCCTCGACATGATGGATTGATACAGTGGCTGCAGCAATGGGCTCAAGCTTAACAATGATCATGAGGATGGCGCAGGACCAGGCAGTGTTTCATTCTGTTGTACATGGAGTTGCTGTGAGTCAGAACCAACTCACTGGCGCCGAACAACAGCAACAGTTGCCGTCTGTGGGCCTTCCCTTTAACCACTCCATTGCTCCTGTTCCTGCCCATCACAGCCACGGATAATCTGAAAAGTCCCTGTCAAATGCCTCACCCTACCCCCAAGCTGGATTTGTCTTCTCCCTCCTTTTGCCACCCCCACCCCCACCATACTACTTTGTTTTTACCTTTCTTGTGGTGCTTATCACAACCTACGTTGAATTAAGTATGCAACTACCCGTCTTAGTCTCCTTTACAAAATTTGAAAGTATTTGAAGCCAGAGACTGTGTTTTCCTCATAGCTACTCCTCGGAAACCCTGTGGGGCAGTTCTACTCTGTCCTATAGGGTCACTATGAGTTGGAATCGACTCCATGACAATGGGGTTTTTTTTTTTTTGGAGCAGATTGCCATATCTTTCTCCTGCAGAATCTCTGGGTGGGTTCAGACTGCCAACCTTTCGGTTAGCAGCCGAGCACTTAACTATTGCACCACCAGGGCTCCCTATGGAATATATTAAAGTTTAATAAATGTTGATATTGTTATTAACTTTAGGAACCTCAGATCACAAGGCAACTCAGATGAGTAATCTAGGCCCCAGAAAGATTAAGTGATTTATCTAGGATTATACATTTACTTCATGGCAGAACTAGAACTACAGCTTGGATAGTTCTGCATTTTTATTTTTAGGACTCTGCCTTTCCTTAATAAAGGAGTTCTGGGGAGGAGTGAATTTGGGGGTTCATTCTTTCTTACCATTCTTAGACCATGAACCTTATGATTCCCCTGACTAACTTAACCCCTTCCAGGAACCTGAAACCTCATGCCCCTCCTCCAGAGAAGCACTGGGTCCATTCTGTCTAGTGGTGGCTTCTGGGAAATGCCATTGCCATCTCTCCTTGTTACCCCTTCTTTCACGCAGAATAAGCCATTCAGAAGCCCCTCTGTGGTCTTCTGTATCCCAGGAGCTCTGAGGAAGCAGCAAGCTCCCTTCTCAAGGATTGGTCTAAATAAAACATCTTTTGATGATAGTGGAAAGAGCTGACCCTGCACAGATCAGTTTACCACATGGAAGTGGAAGGACAAGAGGGAATGTCACATGTCTCCAATGTCACTGGTCTCTAAGGCAGTAAGCCTGCCACTGCACCCTAGTATCTCCCCCACTATCTCAGCCTTCCCCGCAGGATCCTGGAGGACATCTCATTCTAATTTTATATTATTTGAAAATAGAAAACAAAAAATAAAATCTCAACATCTTCTTTTCCTGTAGCTTTATTGTTATTTCCTCGAAATTGTAGAATCCTTCTGTAATAATGGGAGAAAGAACTCCAGAAATTGGCTGCAGTAGGATTTGGGCTGATAGTGGTGATAATAAAATTATGTACAAAATCTGCAGATGGAGGAGAAAAGATCTTTGGTATTTCCATAATAGCCAAATAATTTGGTTCAATAGCATATAATGCTAGTAAATATTATAATTTACTAGTGTCAAATATAATTACCAGTGTCAAATTAAGTGTATTAGAACCTGAAGATTTGTGAGGAATAAAATTTTAAAGAAGTAGGAAAAGTTAATTATTTATTTTAGTCAACTGAAATCTTATAATTCCTTTCAGTTTAAAATACCAATATTCATTTTCTGTGATCATAACAAAATCTGTTTTAAAAAGATCTCTTGCCTTATAAGTTTTAAACTTTTATGCTAAATAGAAAGCATCAGCCTAATATTTTAAACTATCCCATAAAGCATGTCTTTATTCCTGAAGACTCTAGGCATAAATGATGTTACTTAGTAATTTATGATGTGAGTTGTCTTCAGCAGTACTCTGATCTATGTAGTATTGTTGCTATGATGAAGGTAATTATGACTGAATATCTCCTGAGAAGATAAAAAAAGTTTTGTAGGTCCGTATGCAAAGTATTTGAAGAAAAGATTATTTTACAGCCTGCTACATGTAGCCCCAAGCAAGAACTATTGTGCAGGACCTTTTATAGACATAGATGAAATTCCTTTTGCCATTTGAACAGTGTTTACATTCAGGAAAGTTCATAGTGAAGTCTTTGACATACTGTGAAAGGATCTTTTGTTCTCTAGAAAAACACACTTCCTCATCCTTTGAGTCACCTTGTTTTTATTCCCCTGTTTACTTTTCTAGGGAAATAATGCCCACCTCCCAGGGATGTCAAGGGAGGAACTGTTTCAGAAATCAAGGTTGCTCTCCTGAGGAAAGGGGCTTGGTTGTTGGCAGAAAATATCACAAGGATTTTTAAAACCCGAACCAGAGAAATAATGAAATTTTCAGCTTCAAAAAAAAAAAAAAAAAAAATGTATTTGGATAGGATTTTTTTCCAAGGCTAAAAAAAACAGTCTTTTTTTTAATCAGCATAATTAACAATGATCAGGCTCAGGAAATACAAGCCCGCTACCCAGGGCTGCAGACACAGTCCAAAGGCGTTTTTCTGTTGTCTTAGGAAAGCTCTCCTCTGCTAACTGTGTGGATTCTCTAAAACATGCATAGTTTAATACCCCCTACCCCCCACCTGTTGGTGGGATCTGGGACTAGTTTTGTGGTGATCTCAGACTTTGGTCAGTCAGATCTGCATTCTCTTAGTGATATTTATTGATTACGTGTGGCTTCAAAACTGGTTTCAGAGGAAGAAGCCATTGCTGTTTGCACAGTGCCCTGAAATTACTAGACACGCAGTAAATATTTGTTAAATCAATAAATGAAATCGATACATATACTTTCAGGGTAACAATTTAAAACGACATTTGTTTAAAGAAACACATTCTGGTGTGTTTGTTTTTAAAAAATGTTATTAGTCTGTATATGTACTCTGTATGTTAGTGTGGGTGTTTATACAGTGATACCTGTGACAGCCGGAACTTGATGTGACTGCCTTGTTCTTCTGGGTCTCGCAACTTCTCTGCCTCTCACAGGGTGCAGTCACCACTTTTCTATCACCCTCTATTTAGTGGAAATTATTTGACTTTTCCTTCTCTGACAGATTTCTGCCTTACACAGGGTCCGGCTTTCGCAGATTTTACTGTATATCCTTACCTCGTTTGCATAAGTGGAAGATTCAAACCTCTCTTCAATCATCCTAAACTTGAGTAATCCAAAAAGTGTGTCCTAAAATCTGCTGATCCTCATTTATGTCCTAGGATTTACCTTGATCTTCATGCTCTGGGACATTTCCATGGGAGCTGGTTTTTGTCTGGAAAGGCTAAACAGAGATATGCTTTATTCCCGTTGTTAGGAAAAGCTGGGTGCGTTGTATGTGGAGGGAAGGGAAGAGAATGATGCCTGCCCATCACTGGTAAACATTTTAAATGCTTTCCCTCATTTACTCTTTGTAGCTCTTCATGTGATAGATGACGATATTCCCATTTTACAGATGAAGAAACAGAATCTCAAAGAGATGTCCTATGGCCAGTCAGTGGCGCTTTCAGATTTGTGCCTCCAGGACAGATGAGTCTGTGGGTAATGTTCAAGGTAGCCCATTTTATATAAAGCTAGTTCGGACCCTATGTAAGCCAAACCAAATCCATTGCCCTCAAGTTGATTCCAACTCATAGCAACCCTGTAGGACAGAGTAGAACTGCCCCATAGGGTTTGCAAGGCTGTAAATCTTTATGGAAGTAGACTGCTACATCTTTCTCCCATGGAGCGGCTGGTGGGTTTGAACTGCCAACCTTTCGGTTAGCAGCCAAGTGCTTAACCACTGTACCACCGGGCTCTGGACCCTATGTAGATACTGGATTTTACTAGCCTTCTAAAAGAAAAGGAGTCCCTGGATGTTGCAAATGGCTAACACCCTCAGTCGTTAACCAGAAAATTGGATGTTCAAGTCTGCCCAAAGGTGCTGCGGAAGAAAGGCCTGATAATCTACTTCCGAAAAATCAGCCATTGAAAACCCTGTGGATCACAGTCCTACTCGGATATACCTGGGGTCACCATGAGTCAGAATCAGCTCAATGGCAACTGGTTTTTACTAGTTTCTAAAAGATATATCAGCCCTTTGATCCAGGGTCCTATTTACTGAGGTACATTGCTCTCTATAAATCTGATACTTATAAATAAAAGGGAAAAATAATTGCTTTTTGATTGAATTCCGTCATTTTCAAGAACACATTTATTGTTTAAAGCTAAAGTGCTGTAGTAAAAAGAATCTAAAAAACTTGGCTTTGGAGTGAGATGGCCTTGGATTTGATTCCGAGCTCCTCCAGTTAATAGCTGTTGGCAATGAGTACGCTACTTAACTTCTCTAAGCCTTAGTTTCCTTGCCCATAAAGAAGAAATAACAATACCTAGTGTGGAGAATTGTGAATATTAGCAAAGTGCCTAGACTGTAAGCAACATGAGGGCATCATCACGGATGTATTGTTCACCTTATCTTCCCAGTGCAGGGCACAGCACATGGTGGTGTTGAAAATAAGAGTCTAACAATATTAAATTTATGTGTGAATTCATTAGCTTTAGTTCTAAGTCCAGGGAACATCTGGAAGTCAGACAAGAGTTCCCAAACATGGCACATAGCAGAAGAGCTTTAGTAAACATAAGACACGGGAACAAGGAAGCTATACTGGGCAAATTTTGAATTGGCTGACGGGCATCTTCTTTCCTTATTTGAGATTAAGGAGAAATTTGGAAGCAAGTAAAACTGAGCAAGCAAGTCCTGATAGGCTTGGGTTTCCGTTTCTGGGAGAGTCCATTGATTGCCTTGGATTTTGGCTCCTGGGAATGTTAGGCATTTACAAGAAATAGAAACTTAGGTTTCAGTTTGCTGATGTGAGGCAAAGCACAAGTGACTCCATTTGGGCCTGGTATAGTCAGGTTAACAGTAGGCACTCACCATCGGTATTCGTTGAATGAATGAATGAATGAGTGAGTGAGTGAGTGAAAGAGTACTCCTCAGTAGCAGATCATGTTCCATTGTTCAACTCTGCATATAACAATCAGGAAAATTCTAACGTGAAGCTTTAACAGGAGGAAAAATAGTACACATTCTCTTCTTTGTATTCTTGGAAATGCCTTTCTTCTTTCAGATACACTCAGAAAAATATACCATCTGTTATGGATTGAATTGTGTCCCCCAAAAATGTGTATCAACCGGGCTAGGCCATGATTCTCAGTATTGTGTGACTGTCTACCATTTTGTCATCTGATGTGATTTTCCTATGTGTTGTAAATCCTTCCTCTGTGTTGTTAATGAGGCAGGATTAGAGGCAGTTGTGTTAATGAGGCAGGACTCAATCTAAAAGATTAAGTTGTGTTTTGAGTCAATCTCTTTTGAGACATGAAAGACAGAAGGGAGCAGAGAGACAGAGGGACCTCATCCCACCAAGAAAGCAACGCGGGAAGCAGAGCATGTCCTTTGGACCTGGCCTTCCTGCACTGAGAAGCTCCTAGCCCAGGGGAAGATTGATGACAAGGACCATCCCCCAGAGCAGACAGAGAGAGGAAGCCTTCCCCTGGAGCTGGCGCCCTCAATTTGGACTTCTAGCCTCCTAGACTGTGAGAGAATAAATTTCTCTTTGTTAAAGCCATCCACTTGTGGTATCTCTATTATAGCAGCACTAGATAACTGAGACATCATCCTTTAGATTAAAAATTAAAGTAGTTGGAAAACTCACATTTGATGTCTGATTAAAAAATTTTTAAATCAATCTGACAAGTGAACACGAGAAATAGACTGAAGCGCAAATCCAAACTGGAAACTTGTCAGCAAAAACTACCTTTTCCTTGGCCCTTCAGCATATTTTCCTCTAATTTTGTTAAGGTATCCATTTCTCTCAAGTCTTGCCTGGAGCAGCCATGAGGCTAGAAATGTTTTGAGTCCCCGTCATGTCACAGCTTTTGCAGCTGATAGCAGACATGTTTCCAGGAGCTCAGAAGTCATCTAGCTCCCACTCCAGCTGTGGGAGCTGCAAAGGGGGCCTGCCTGTTCTGGGCCAAGCACGGTGGTAGGAAACATCCGTTTGGTATTTGTAATCTCTGCAGCAACACTGAACTTCCGGAGTGAGGTCACAAATGAAGAGCAGATCGTGAGTATTATTATAAGAACTGGACAGAGTGTGCCGTTCTTCTACGATGAGAATTTTAGAAAATATCCTTGATTAAAATTCTGAGCTATTTTTCCCCCAGTGCTGAGATTAACATGATATGTACCTGGCACATCTCTGCTGAGAAAGGAATGTTTTGGACTAAGCAGTACCTTCTTCACTCCCAGAAAATAAAATAACAACAATAATAATATTGCCTAATGTGGCAGGACACTGTTCTAAGTACTTTATGTGTACCGTTAACCCTTTTTAACCCCCACAGTGACCTTGTGAGGTAGGAAGTGTCAAAAGCTGGGATTTGAATCCAAGTAAACTGCTTCCAATATCTGTACGCTTAACTACCCCTTTAGAGGGCATTTTTGAGTCGCAGTAATAAATGTATCAAGGAGCCCTGGTAGCACAGTGGTTAAGTGCTTGGCTGTTAACCAAAAGGTCAGTGGTTTGAACTCAGCCACTCCGCGGAAGAAAAATGTGGCAGTCTGTTTCCCTAAAGATTTACAGCCTTGGAAACCCTATGAGGCAATTCTAGTCTGTCCTACAGGGTCACTATGAATGGGAATTGACTGGATGGCATTGGATTTTCTTTTTCCTTAATACATGTACTGTTAAGATTGAAACAAAATGCATATTTGATCATACTGTTGTTGTGTGCCATCAAGTTGATTTCAACTAACAGTGACACCATGTGACAGAGTAGAACTGCCCCATAGAGTTTTCTTGGCTGTAAGCTTTACTGAAGGAAGGATCACCAGGTCTTTCTCCCGCAGAGCCGCTGGGTGGGTTAAAACTGCCAACCTTTCAGTTAGCAGCTGAGAGCTTAACCATTGTTCCACGAGGGCTCCTTCTTGATCACACTAAAAAAGTGCCTATGGGCAAGGCAAATCAACTCCCTATCCTGTTTTTCCTCACAGTTCAACAGGCCTAGGTTTCACAAGTAAACTAGAGGCTGACAAGAGGAAATCCTTTGAGAGAGACCCCAAGGGTCTCCCCAAGGCTACGAACATTCGCCTCACTTCCCTGGGAAAAGAATGCTTTAATATCCTGGCACAAGAAAAAGCATCTGAGTTAATCAGCTATCATACTTAAATTCTTGCCTTTAAATTCTGATTAGATCTGTCTCTCTGAACTTACGAGAGAAAAGATACTGGATTTCATCTGTAATAACAAGCAAGAAAATAGATAGTAGATTCACTACTCCACAGGCGCTTCCTTCATAAGAGCAGCACTTGCCAAAAACTCACTTAAAACATTTCCTTGTGGGAATGATAGCCCTTCTAGGGTCTCTCCCAGCACACGTGGACCACTGAACGAAATAAAAGGTTCGCCCCCAGGGAGGATGGATTGCAAAAAGGGCCCTCTCTGGGCAAATCAGTCAGAAAAATCACCCTCCCCGGAGCCTAATGCTGGTCATTGGAGCATTGTATGGGATGAGCCTCACTCACACGGCCTCTGCCGAGACCCAGTCTGTACAACCCTGTGCAGCTGCCTATTAGGGACACAACATCTACCCAATCCCCAGTGTTCTTTAAGCTCTGTGCCTGTGTTACTTCATTCAAGAGTAATATATGGGAACAATACTAGCTCTCTAAGCCCTGTTTGGAGTCCCTGGGTGGCAGAAACAGTTAACATCTCGGCTGCTAACCGAAAACGTTAGCAGCTGAGGTTCAAATTCACCCAGAGCCACCTTGAAAGAAAGGCCTGGTGATCTACTTCTGAAAAAAGAGCCATTGAAAACCCTATGGAGCACAGTTGTACTCTGATGCACACAGGGCCACCATGAGTCAGTATTGACTTGATGGCAACTGGTAAGCGCTGTTGACAGTGGAGAGAGTCGGGGTAGAGGTGGTACTTGGAAGGAAAGCCAGCTACAGTCAGTGAGAAGGTGTACCATCATTCATTCATTTAACAACTGTTTGAGAGTCTTCTATGTAACAGATGTTGGACTAGATGCTGGCTATTCAAAAGTGAAAAATCCTTAATGTCTATCCTTCCTGTCAAGAAGGACAAGCCAAGTAGAGAGTTAGGAGAGTGTGATGACTGACAATGGCCAGAGTCCAGGCAGGAAAGGTTCAGGATCCAAAAGCACAAAGCATTCCTAAAGCTTCAGAGAGAGGACAAGGCAGGCAACCAAAGCGTGGACTCATGCAGCAGGGCGCCATACTGGGACCCAGTTACTAGAAGATAACTGGGCGATCTTGTAGGCAAAATAGGGCAGGGTAGGGGCTTGTTCTCAAGGGAAAAGGCAGGAAGTTAGTTTAGACTTCTGGTACAAAAAGAGAGTGGGACCAGCAGCAGGACTGATTTGGGGCAGAGCAGCATTTGGGACTAAGTGGCCGCAGTTGTCAGGACTACTACCTTAAAAAGCTGAAAATGTTCTGTTATGCTCTTGTGTTTAATAAAGAGCCGCCTTAAGAAACAGATACCAGAAAAATTATCTGTGAATTTTGAAGATAAATTTCAAAATTCAAAAAACTTCTCATTCAAAAGATTGCTGCTAATAGAGGCTTGGAATGAACATATCTGTATAGACAGTTGTGTATGCTTCCTTCTGTCAAATGGTCTTGGTGTTGCCTGTGGAGATTGCTGCTAAGAAATAGAGTTTAACTGAATGGCCAAATGTAGCAATAAACTCCTCCAAGGTGCTGGGTTATATCTACATGTATCGTTATTATAGGGTGATCATGTAATTCCACATATAAGACTGAAGAGAGTGCTATTAATAATTACGCTGAGACAACAGATAGTAACTGGGACTGTCCTGGGCACAGTGGACATACGATCAACAGCTTATTAGTCATTTTATTTCCATTTGTTCCGTTTTATTTGAATGTAGTTTTGTACATTCTCTGTACATACAGAGCATGTGTAAATATTCTGGTGTTTTGGAAATTCGAGTTCAGAACATAGGGTCAGATAAATCCTTTGCATGCAAAGAAAATGTTATGCTTAGCCTACTCTTCCCACTTACTGTTTTTCAGTAGAAGCCTTCTATGCATTAGAAACGTATATTGCATCCTAGAGCACCACACAGCGTGAATACGGATTAGCATGGCTGGCTTTGCTTGCTAAGATCTGTGGTTGCCAGGGGAGACCTCATTCTTGTGGTCAGAATCTCCCAAGATTAATGGAAATTGCTTTCTTTTTATGAACAAAAAAGCATAGCAGCGGCCTTAATACTAATAATCAGTACCACAGCCATACTGACTTCTCACTAGCAAATAGACATTTTAATAACTGTGCAAAAAAGCTGAGCTGGTACACATAAGATTTGGAATTCCAAAGGAACTCCAGACATGCTATTACCCTAAGCAGGTCCGCCAACCATTAAATTACTACAGAGATTTCAAAGTGAAATCGTCTACCTGACTCCGACTAGCACTGTAATTTTCTTAAAAACCAGTGACTCTGTAAATCCTTTGGAAACGAATTATTCTTCATAGAATTAATATTTTATTATTTAAAATGAAATATTTTAGTTTGAATTTGTCTTGTATTACTTTTTAAGATGACCTCTTTTCTATGAAAACTGCTTCTCTAACTGTAGGTGTTCACTCTCCTACATTCCTTCCCTCAGAAAATGCCCCCAACCCTTTTATCCATATCTTGGCCCGTATAACTCCCCTGCCTGTCCTCCTCATCCTTTGTTTTCACTCAAGTGGGCACTTGAAGATTTTTTTAAAAAACAATAATGATCGTTGAGGGACAAAACAAGGATTATTTAGAACAGAAAGGGAGCTGTTATTATTCCTTAGCAGATTGTTGACCAACTCCCTGGTTATCAGGGATTAGGATTGGGTCAGAGGACTTCTCAGACTGATGCCCCAATCTGCTTCCCTCCTACCTGTTTTTGTTTATCTTGTCCTCTTTGATTGTTTCTGTGTTTTGTCTTTGAAAATGAAAAACAGCTCTTAACTGTATGGTTCTTTGCTTCAATCAGGTGGAAAGATCACTTTCCAAAAAAGCAGGCAAGGATTCATTATCATCAGAATGTTCAACTGAATTGACTTATTATCTGGTAAAATGCTTTTTTTTTTTAATTACCATAAACAATAGATAAATTTGTAAGAAGCCTCAGGCTTTGAAATGCATTGTATCTTTTGTTTTGAATATAATAAACAAGTCAGAGATTGGATGAACCAAACCCAAACCAAATCCTTTGCCACTGAGCCAATTCTGACTCATAGCACCCCTGTAGGACAGAGTAGAACTGCCCCATAGGGTTTCCAAGGAGCAGCTGGCTTATATGAACTGCCTACCTTTTGGTTAGCAGCCAAGCTCTTAACCACTGCGCCTGGAAGCCACAATTTTAGCATTATGTAGCCCAATCACTAGATGAAGCCCTTGAGTGTGTTTAAAATGAGGACAAAAGCTGGAAATGGAGATTTTTAACTAGCATGCATATGATTTTTAAATCACTGAACTTGATCTCCTATATGTTTCAGTTAATCTACCAACACTTAGAATGATTGCTTTTTCATGCCAGATTGATTTATTTTTCATTTTAGTCTAGCCATCTTTCAGGTTTAAAACATTCAAGTTTATTGAGCAATGAGAGTAACCTAAAAAAATTCATTGCATCTTGGTTTATGTAAGTCTACCAGCAGGAGAATTTTATCCCTCCCTAGGGGTGACTATGAGCCATGCGGGCTGGCTGCCTGTTAAACTATTTCTCTTTATTTATGGTCTGTGCAACACGAGGGAGAGCAAAAGTTGGCTCCTGTGAGCATTCCCTAAGCCTGGCCATGGCTTTGCTTCTGCTAAAAACACTGACGTGAACAGACTCTTTTGCAGATGCAAGTGTCACTTTTCTATCTTGTTCATATTGAGAAATACTTTAGATAATTATCTGTCTTTTGTATCTAAGAAGAATAGGAGCAGGGGGAGGGAGTTGTCTCATTTCCTTGAATTTTCTATGCGAGGCTACACTGGGCTCTTTGTGAATTGTAAAATGGAGTAGAGATGTGACCCATGTGAAGAGAAAGTTGCTTCCAAACCTGGCCCACCCAACTGCTGATATGTTGCTGTTTCTGGAAACACTTTGTTCTTACAGAGATACCTCACTTTATGCCAGGAGTCTTCCTCAAAGTATATAAAGCCAATTAGTATAAATCAGATAACATTTCCTCTTTGATTTATGTAACCATTTCAAAGGTTGCAAATATTTATTGAAAGACACATTGTGCAATTCAGCTGTGGGCTGTGGGCTTTTGCCTTTAAGGTGCTTAGAAGTTGTTGTTGGGTACCACAGAATCAGTGACTCCTGGTGACCCCATGTGACAGAGTAGAACTGACCTTTAGGGTCTCTCTAGGCTGTAATCTTTCCAAGAGCAGATGGCTAGGTCTTTATCCTACAGATCCGGTAGGTGGGTTGCAACCACCAACTTTTCATTTAGCAGCCAACCACTTAACCCTTTCACCACCAGGGCTCCTTGCTTAGAGGTAAAAACCTAAAACCAGACTCGTTGCCGTTGAGTGAATTCCAACTCATAGGGACCCTATAGGGACAGGGTAGAACTGCCCCGTAGTGCTGCTAACCGAAAGGCCCCTATATCCCTCTATTCATCGTCTCTACTTGGATGTGTCACAGACTACACATATGAACAGTGATCTCCCTCTCGGTACTTGGCACCTCATTCACTCTGATGCTCATGATAGAATCCTACAAACCTTCTTTAACAACACCTTTTCCGCTTATGAACATCAAATTCATCATCAACCACTGTCGGTTTCTACCTCTTAGATATCTCTGTAGCCTGTCTACTTCTCTTCACACCATTACCGTCTTCCAAGCCACCACTGTCTCTCGCTCAGCCTGGTCCTGTGCTCCTAACTGGTGTCCTTACGTGTGCTCTTGAACTCATCAAACTCCTCTTCAGGTAACAGCCAGATGTAGTCTTTTCAAAAGCATAATATGATCATGCCATTCTCCTGCTTAAAGTTTTTATGTGCCTTCCCAAAATATAAAATCCTTCATACAGTTGGCCTGCCTCCTCTCTAGCCCTTTCGTGTGTCCCTTTCCTAGGCCCTCCCCCAGGTCCTGTCACACTGACCTCCTTCCTGCATCAGGGCCTTCCCATTGCTTTCTCGAAGGAAAAGGGAAATGTTCCCTGTGGAGGGAACTTCTACTCATGCTGAGGGTCTCAGCTGAAAGACTCTTTCTCCAGGAAGCCTTATCTGACCTCAGCACTCCCCCACTTCACACGCAGAGTACAGTGGGATCTCCTTTATAGCGTTTACCCAATTATGAAAATGTTAGAATAATTAATGCTTTTATGCCTGCTTCCTCATTAGACTTCTGAGTATAATCAGACCAGAGACCAGGACTGTCTTTTTTATTCACTATGTATTCCCAATGTCTGGCACACAGTAGGTATCAGTACAGATTTGTTGAATTACAATCTTTGCTTATAATTTCAGTTTTTAATGACAATCTTAAAGTAAATCTGTTAAAGCTATGCAAAGGTAAGAATATAACATAAAATAAAGAATTTCGAACCCAAACACAGTGAAATATCTGTTTGAGAACATGATTCAACATTGTGTAAACAAACCAAAAACAAAAAACCCGCTGCTGATGAGTTGATTCCGACTCCTAGCGACCCTATAGGACAGACTGGAACTGCCCCATAGGGTTTGCAAGGGGCGGCTGATAGATTCAAACTGCCCACCTTTTGGTTAGCAGCCGAGCTGTTAACCACTCTGCTACCAGGGCTCCATATAAACAAATAGTAGTGGCAAATTGCTAGAAATTGAACTTCTTGAAAACAAGCAATATCTTGATAGGCTTAGCCCCTAGCACATTCGTTACCTTTTACATAACAGGCATGGAATAAACAAATTAAACAAAATATGCACAGCTATAACGGTTACGTAAGGGGTAGTGGTTGTTCAGTGGTAGAATTCTCGCCTTCCGTGCAGGAGACCCGGGTTCAATTCCCAGCCAATGCACCTCATGCACAGCTACCACCCGTCTGTCAGTGAAGGCTTGAGTGTTGCTATGATGCTGAACAAGTTTCAATGGAGCCTCCAGATCTACTGCTGAAAATCAGCAATGAAAACCCTGTGGATCACAACAGTCAGATCCATAACTGATCATGGGGATGGTGCGGGACCGGGCAATGTTTGTTCATGTGATCGCCATGAGTCAGGGACCAACTCAATGGGAGCTGACAACAACAACATACTGATTAGAGTAGCAATAATGTCGGTAAGTAAACTAAGAGAACTTTCAATTAAATGTCCAGCTTCTCCAGTGGAATGTATATCTCAGAACTAACACTAAAGGATTTCCAACTATTATTCTAATTTTGCTTCTTGAAAGTTGGTAACAACAAATTACATTTTTTCACATGGAAGGTCTTGAATGACGTACTAACAAGTTTGGGCTGTGTCCTGCAGACAGTGGGGAATGACATCAGATTCCACTGAGAGATGAAGAGAATGAACTGGAATAAGTGGTAGAACCAGGACTAGAAGAGAAGCAATGATGAACTTCTGAACTATGGCAGTAACAGAAGGATTGGCGAGCGGGAGATGGGTAACCAAAGATGTCAAAGAAGTAAAAGATAAAACTTCTTTTCCAATTAGTAAAGGGAGCGAGGAATAGAATGATGTTTAGGATCATGCTCAGATTTCCAACTTGATCCATTTGTTGGACTTACAGTCCTGGGGTTTAAAAGAGAGCGAAAGATTCTGAGCTGGAGACCTGGATATGAAGTCTTGAACATATTGGCGGGACTTATGAAAATGGGAGGAGATGAGTTCGTCCACAGATTGCAGGTACTATGAAAAGAAATAAAGGAAAAGTGGGGATTCCTTGGTCAGGAGGAGGCAGGAATTTATGTTCAAGGGCTTGAACTACCAGTAGTTCAAGAAGACTAGCTTTTAGGTGGTTATAAATCCATCAACAAATAAACCAATCATAGAAATGGGAGGAATTTCCAAAAATGCATGGTGAAAAAACAGAAGTTCTTCCTTTTGCTTCTGTTTTATTTAATAATAATATACCTTTAATGCATCATGTATTTGAATGATACTTTATATTCAAAGCATTTTTACACAAATATATATAACAGAAGAGGTCACATAGTCTGAGTATAGCCCCCTTCATTCTGTAGATGGAGAAACAAGTCCAGAGAGGCACTTTTCCTAGAGTCACACAGCTGGTTCACATCTTATTTGAACCTCCCTTGTAGAAAAGAAAAGTAATCCAAGTACACTGCATGGCTTGGCTGGGTGTTAATGTTTTACATAGTGTGATGGTTAATTTTAGGTCATTCACTTGTTCACCAGGTATTTACTGGGCATCTGCAATGCACCAGGACTGTGCTGGGTGCTGGAGTGATAGGAAGAAAAAGATCCAGTCCCTACCCTCTGGATGTTCACAGGCTAGCAGTGATACCTGTTTACATATCTGGCCACATGGTCTTACACACCCCAGAGCACTGATTCATTGCAGTGATATTTATACCTGAAATATTTTCTTTAAACAATTTATAAGTTCATGTGTATGTGTGTATACATACACACATACACACACATCATAGTGTACTAAAATAAAAGTATACCTTGTTGTTGTTGTGTGCCATTGAGTCAATTCCAACTCCTAGTGACCCTACAGGACAGAGTAGAGCTGTCTTGTAGGGCTTCCTAGGCTGTAATCTTTTGGGGAGCAGATTGCCACATCTTTTCTCCCACAGAGCCAACAATCTTTCGGTTAGCAGCAGAATGCTTAACCATTGCGCCACCAGGGCTCCTTAAAAGTATACATTACAGTTCACTTAATATGTGTAGTTTTTTCCATACTCCAAGTGCTGTTTTATACTCTCCACCCATTTGAGCTAGTGCAGCAGCCTGGAAGCTTCCCTCACACAGTGAGCCTTAGAGCACGAGACTGCGCACTCTTGGCTAAGGAGGGAGGTGCCAGGCTCTCCTGAGTTGTGTGTGTGTGCAGTTCTGTAGTTTACTTCTCTATGGCCTCCCGTCACACAGTGTTCTGACTAGTAGTTTTGACCCACTGTGGCTGTCAAAAAGTGTGTAAGGGAGAGTGCTGGGCCTGTTGGAAACAGAGGAGACTGTATCGTTGGATGTTAAAACTCAGGTTTTATAGAAGCTCCAGGAACCCTGAGGCAGTGGCTGAGGAAACTCAGAGTAAACATCAGTAGGCAGTGGCTTCATAAATATTACTGTAGCTTGAGAAAGTGAACCAGCACTTGTATGAAGGACAGCTGGAAGAAATGATGAATAGCTGCATGTCAGGTCTTAGGGGAAATAAAGAAAATGGAAAACCATTGTCGGTTGCTGGATATGCCTTTTCACGGGGACTGTGTCTGTCCTATAGGGTAGCTATGAGTCAGAATCAACTCGATAGCAATGGATTATAGCCCTGTCCAGCACTGATTCAGTCAGTGTCCCTATTTTCAGAGAATTCCCCCCATGATAAATGGGTTTGCATGTAGTTATGATCAGTGCTTCCAAGATTTTTAGAAGCTGGATTAAGACCCCCTTTTGCATCTCCCCACTGTGGTGGTAACCATGGCCTTTTCCACCACCCTTTCTTTACCTGGCTACACTTAACATCTCAGAGAATCCTGCTGACATGGGAAGCACAAAAGCGTTTAAATTGCCAAATAGATTTTATATTTTGGAGAACACACAAGTATGAGACTGAAGTCACCTGTCCAGGAAATGCCACAGAGATCAGTTAGCTTTGATCATAATAAAAGTACACGGCGATAGATGTATCTTGCCAGGACCACCTTGTATATAACAAAGCCGAAGCGTTTGCACGGTGTTTGCTGGAGTTGAGGTTGCCTTGCGCTGCGGGTCTTTTCTTTGAATATGGAGGTCTGGTGGCTGGATTTTAATTTACTCTAGTGTTGACTGTTAACCTTTTGAAAATAAAGAGGCAAGAATAGAAAGGGTAGACTATGAAGCTCTGACAGTTTGTCCCACCCCTGCTGTCTCGGCATGTGATCAGCAGTTGTTTCGTCTGCGCTTTTAGGATAGTGAACGGGCTCTGCGGAGTGACAGCAGGAGGGGTGTGTGTCTGTGCCAGCAAACTGTTGCCGTGCCAATTATTTGTGGGTTTTTGCATGTGTTTTTGACGCTCACCTACACACAGTGATAGAAACATTTGGTTTCCCTTAAAGATTTGTTTGCAGTTATAGCTTCTCAACCCAGGAAACACCCTCTTGAGTCCATCCTTCTGCATTTCATATTGCTAGAGTTTCCTAAAATTCTTCTTCACCTTTGTTCCTGTTTGAATTTAAATAGCAAGAAGAAAGTGAATAAAGAAAGTGCCCTAAGGAAAATGAGAAATTGCTTCAGGTGGGTTCTGCAACCCCATGACTTTGTTTTGGACAGCCGTTCAAACAGCTCTTTCAGGACCAGGAACGAGCAGAGGAATGAGGCCACTACCCAAGACTCCAGGCCCATCCGGGGCCTGGCGAGGGTCTGGCCAAAACTTACTGAGCTGAGGGCTTGGCAGGGATCAGAGTCTAGCTGAGGGAGACAAGGACCAGGATTTAAGAACAGTCCAGAACCAACAAGGCTGCATATTTCCTGTCTCTGTTATAAGATGGCTCCCTGCTGCCCGGTGGCCGCGCCGCACTGTGTGCTAATTATGAGCTTGCAGGCTGAGCCAGGAAAAGTCCCAGCAGGCTCCAAGCTGAGAGCTCATTGTGGAGAGGATTGTGTGCAGAAGATTAAACTCTTAGAATTTTGTCACTGTGCATCCTTCCACTCATGCATGTAATACATATTTATTAAGCACCTACTACATAAACGGCATCTCTGGGTGAGGCAAATAGTTACACACACAGCTGCTAACTGAAAGTCCACCCAGAGGCACCTCGAAGAAAGGCCTGCCCGTCTACTTCTGAAAAATCAGCCACTGACAATGCTATGGAGCACAGTTCTACTCTGACACACATGGGGTTGCCATGAGTCGGGGTCGACTGCATGGCAACTGGTTTTTTTTATGTAAAAGACAGTACATATAACCATTCTTAAGTCAGATAATAGAAGGTAAAGTGAAATATTAATAAATTGATATTCTGCCCTACTTTTAGCCCGTCCGTGTAATTTTTCTGCTGATTTTAATTGAACTGGTGTTGCATAGTAATGGCTCTGAGTGAAAGGTCATTGCAGTGAGAAAGTTCTTTGTCAGAATCTTTATAAACTCAGATAGAGAAATAACACAGGATGCATGTAGGGATGTGTTTGAAAACATCGGATAAACAAAGGGGGTTGTTTATAGTTACAGTTTAAAATATTTTTATGTATTCACCAAGCATATAACATGTGCCAGAAATAAAATCTGCTTAAGCCTCTAGAAGTATTCAAACAGAAAGAAGGAGCAGGAGGGTACAGCAGACTTGGGCTGAGTTGGGGGAGGTGGGCAAAGGGGTCCAGCTCAAAGGCAGGCTGGGAAGGGCTGTGGAAGATGCGGAGGGAGGGGCTGCTGGTTGACTTAAAGAAGCCAGGGAGAAAGGAAAGGAACCTCTTCTATCCAGCAGACTCCACCCGCCCCACTGGAGCAAGGACTGCTACAGGACAGACCATGGACCATCCATTATGCTTCTCACCTGTAATGTCACAAGTCCCTAGTAGATGGTTGTCTTCAGAGCCAGCCGAGCAAGCCTCGTATGGTCCCCACCCCACCGCGTCCCACCACCTCTGCCTCATGCTAATTCCTAGACTTTCTAACGAAGGAAAAAAGACTTGACTTCTCAATTGGTAATAAAGGGACTCAAAACATGAATGCCCTTTGGGGTTGTTTAGTGTGAATGAATATCAGTTACAGTGTAATTTGTAAATGTTCATGATCAAAAATCATTGAGTGGTTGAAGGCAAATGTTCTCACCAAGCAAGAAAGGACTGAAGATCATTGCATACTTGATGGCTTTGCCAGAGGTCAAAGTTGGAACACATAGAAGCTACCTACGGGCAAAGGTATTTTTATCATGCATTATCACTGTAAAAGCTACATGTTATTTATGAAAATTGGTAGTAGTTGGCGGTTTTTTTTTAAACCAGCTGACTTTATGTGAAAGACCGTCATTCTTTAGGGGCGTACTAATGTGACTTCCACTGTATCTTCGAAAGAAATAAGTATAACCTCAGACAACATGTTGTCAGCAGATGTGTTCAGCAGTTTATTACAACCTGATCACTCTGTGCTGTGACTTTGCCTGCTTCTCTTTACACTATAATCTCTCAAAGCAAAGATCGTTTCATGTGTTTCTGTAATCCAGTAGATAGTAGATGCATCCAAAACATATGCAAGACTGTGTGAGTAAGACAGAGAATGGATGAATGTTCAGTTGCCTGCTAACCAACCAAGAAAATAGAATAAGTAGCTGTAACACATAGGATTTCTGTGCTGATGTTACTGCAATTTTTTAATTTTTTTTAATTTTTATTTTTTATTGTACTTAAGGTGAAGGCTTACAGAACAAATAGTTTCTCATGAATCAGTAGTACACATATAGTTTTATGACATTGGTTAACAACCCCACAACATACCAACCGTCTCCCTTCTCAACCATTTTTTTTTTTTCTTGGTGAAAAGATACATAACCAAAAATACACCATTTCAAAAATTTCTGCACTCACAGTGCAGTGACACTGACTACGCTCTTCCAATTGTGCTGCTATTCTCACTTTAGATGAAGGCTTACAGAACAAAATAGTTTCTCATTTAACAGTACACGTGTTGCCCTATGACAGTGGTTAACAACCTCACAACACATCAACACTATCCTTACTCAACCTTGGGTTCCCTATCACCAGCTTTCCTATGTTAATGCAATTTTTAATGTCAGAAAATTTAAAGCATGTCTTCTTGTTAGAAGTAGGACTTCTCAGAAAGCAGTCAAGACAATAACTTCTCTTGCCCTGCTGCCTCTCATTCATCCCCTTACTACATGAGTCCATTAGGTTGCATGCAGTTGACGCCAACTAATAGAGAACTCAACTGACAATGGCTTAAACTATAAGGACATTTATTTATAGTTGTCGTTAGGTGTTGAGTCAGCTCCGACTCATAGCAACCCCATGTATAACAGAACGAATATGCGCTATCCTCACAATTGTTGCTGTGTTTGAGCCCATTGTTGCAGCCACTATGTCAGTCCATCTTGTTGACAGTCTTCCTCTTTTTCACTGACCCTATACTTTACCAAGCATGATGTCCTTCTCCAGGGATTGGTCCCTCCTGATAATGTGTCCAGGGTCAGCAAGACGAGCTCTCGCCATCCTTGCTTCTACAGAGCGTTCTGTTGTGTAGATTGAAACCAAGTGTCTCCAGGACTGGCTCAGCAGCTCTACAATGTCACTAGGGTCACAGGCTCTTCCATTCGTCCACTCTGCCATCTTCTTCTTGTTGCACATGGTCACCAGATGGAGGATATAGCTTCCTCCATCACATCTTCACTCAGTTGTGTCCCAAGGCAGGAAATGGGGGGTGGGTGGGGGGAGGGTGTGTGTGTGTGTCTGTGTGTGAAAGAGCTCTCCTTGTGACCTTCTCTTCTTTTACCTAGGAGGAAAATCTTTCCCAGAATCTTCCTAACAGGCTTTGTGGGATGATTGTGCTTACTTTAAACCAACCATGATTCATTTGACTTCTATTTTAAAGGAAGAAAGAGGGAGTGACTATTGGATAAGCAACTAGAAATGTCTTCTGCACCACACTTAAGTCTCCAGCTGGAAAATGGTGATCAGTTGTGTTGTCCAGTCATACTTCCAATAGCTTAACTTTTCTTCAGAAGTGTATTCTGACTATTTATATATTTTATTGATGACCTTGAAAAATCATGAGCTTGAGTAGAAGCTTCAAATACATGGGCCTTGTCAGAATTACAGGGTTTCATGAATCATGCCTCTTCCCTGCCCCAGCTTTGGTCTGCTTTGCTCTGGAACATCTTTATGAGTTAATAATTTACAAGATCCATGTTTTTTCCAATTTATTTCATATGTAAGAGGATAACAGTTCTTAGGATTACAGTACACTTTACCTAAAAGGAAGTGGAGTGTGTCAGCTGTGAGAAGCACATCAGGGGTCTTGGCATGTGCATCAGGTTGTATCACAAATTTAAGGGCCCACAATATTTTGTGGTTTGGGAAAATGTTTAATCCCTTTAAGTGAATACAGTAGCATCTATTTCAGTCCTTGGAATGATTAACTTGAGCTCTTTCTGGATGAAACGAGCCCTCAGAGGAAATGCACTCCAAGCACTTCACCACACATACATGAAAGCAGACAGCTGCTTAGCAGCTTTTCTGAATGACTGGTGGCTCTTTAGCACACGTCTGTCCCCAGGAAACAAGCTTCTTCAAATGAGAGGCCTTCCCTGGTCTCTGTTCCAGTTCCTGGGTTGGACTGTTCTGTACTTCCTGCCTTGTACCTTTTATGAATCATTGTGAACTCACGTCAGAGATGCCCCCAAATAGCTTTGAAAACTCCTTGGCAGATGTGCTCCTCCCATCCGTCTAGACAACTGTATTCCCATGAGTGAGTATAATGGCATTCATTAAATGACACAAAATTAGCTCAACTCCCAGTGCTAGGGCTGCCGTGACAAGATACCACAAAGTGGGTGTCTTTAAAGAACAGACATTTATTTTCTCACATTCAGGAGTCTACAAGTCGAAATTCAGGATGGCGGCCGGGTCCATTCCTTCTGTGGGCCTCTCTCCTAGTTTTTGGTGTCTGCCAGCAGTCCTCAGTGTCCCTTTGCTGCTTATAGATGCATCTGCCTCTGTTTTCACTTGATGTTTCCCCCAGTGTGTCTGTCCCTCTGTGTCTGCATTCGCCTTTATAAGACACTACTCAGAAGGGATTAGGTTAGGACCCACCCTACACTGATACGACCTCATGAACATAACAAATGAAAAGCCCTATTTCCAAACAGATGACATTGATAGAAATGGGTAGCGCTTCAGCATGTCTTTTTGGGTGACACAATACAATTCCACAACACTCTCCCAAATACCTTGCTTTTAGTTAAATATCCCTAGAATTTTATGTTATGTGTTTCTCTGGAATACATCAGAATTTGGCTGGTGATTGTTTTTGTCAAGAATTTGTTGATTTTTAAACATCTCCAGATTCTTATTCAGGGTTGATGTTGGGCTGTCTTGTTGTTGGTAATACGAGCAAAGTCATTTCTGAGGCAGATGGCCTGGCAAGACACACAGGTGGCAGAGAAGCCAGTTCCCTTCTGCTCAGAAATTTCACAGCCCGTTTTCTGCCCCTCTGATGGCCCATGTCTTAGTTATCTAGTGTTGCTGTAACAAAAATACCACAGGTGGGTGGCTTTGTCAAACAGAAATTTATTTTCTGACATTTTTGGAGACTAGAAGTCTGAATTCAGGGCACTGGCTCTAGGAGAAGATTTTCTCTCTCTGAGGGCTGTGAGAAAAATCCTTGTCTCTTTTCAGATTCTGCTCCTCAGTTCCTTGGTGATCCTCATGTGGCCTGGCATCTGTCTTCCCCCATCTGTGCTTGCTTGCTTAACCTGCTCCTTTATATCTCAAACTAGAAGGACTGGAGGCGGAGCCAAGATGGTGGAGTAGTCAGACGCTTCCAGTGGACCCTCTTACAACAGACCTGAAAAAACAAGTGATTCGATTATATATGGCAATCTGGGGCCCTGAACATCAAAGACAGAGTTGAGGAGCTGGACTGAGTGGCAGGGGGAGGGAGAGATGGTTCGGAAACAGCGAGGATTTGCCAGACCTGACCCGGGGAGAGCCTGAGCCCTTTTCAGGCCTAAGCCTTTCAGGCCGGATTAGCTTGGGAGTGAGTGGTGAGGCAGGCAAGCAGCCATGCTCGGGAGGCACGTTTTCCGCACTGGGAGAGACCCAGCTACTGAGAGTCTACGTGGCCACCCAGAACCAGTGAGAAGCAGCCCTCCATCACCAAAAGATAAGGACTTGCATACTGCCTACTGCGCGGATCAAAACACCCCCGCTTAGGGAGAAACCGCTCTCGCATTTACCTCCCTGTTCCCTGCTCTGCACTGGGTCCGAGACCGGCTTCAGCAATTGCTGAGTCCCATGGGCCAGAAGTAGGATCCTTCACACATCCGGAGCCGTTCTCCCTGCCTTGGAGAGAGAACAAATTAACAAACGGGAAAAAATAAACTGCCAGCTCCCCTAAGCCAGCAGTCCAGGGTAGGCACAGCTCCTTTGCCTAGGCACAGGCATAAGGGATCCATGGACTTTGAGTGCCTTTCCCCCTGCATAGACTTGTGTGGGCCCATCTTAACAGCGTAGACCCTTTTACTGCAGTACAACAGGGTATATACCGTAACTCTAACTTCAACTGTTTCAGCTGTGAAGTGGCAGGTTCTTGACATTTGACACTGTTCTGCCCATTAAGCAGTGTCTTCACCTACCCGCATCAGGGGCCTGAGGACTGGTGGCTCCACCCACGTCACCTAGCCACCAGCAATAGGGGCTCATGAATAAGAGGTGTCCCCTAGTCCTTACAGCCAACAGCCTTAGGTGCTCATAGTCCGGCTGCAAAGCTCCCTCCACCTACGTGCTCTAGGGAACAGGGACACGCCTTCCTTCTGGACACTTGGGGGTGGCTGTCAGCCCCCTGCCTTGCTCAGAGTGTGTCCCCCTGCTGCAGCCAGATGCCTGTGCCTACACCAATCACCCATGCCTGTCTAGGACTGTAAGTGAGAGCCTGCACCACACACTTGGTGGCTATCTACTTGGGCACCTGAGCTGAATCCATACAGGAGGAGTGGGCAGACTCATGAGCTCACATACCTAGTAACAGATCTAACTACTTGGTGACAGAGCTTCAAAGGTGCCAATAATCAAATTAGCTCATACGGGCATCCTATTTGGTCATATCAAAACAAAACAAGAAGCTAGGACACAGTAAGCAAACATAAAATAAATAAACATAATAACTTCTTGATGGCTCGGAGACAACGGTCAATATCAAATCACATAAAGAGGCAATCCATGATGGCTTCAGCAAGCTCCCAAAATAAAGAATCTAGAAATTTTCCAGAGGAGGAAAATTTCTTGGAATTACCAGAGGCAGAATACAAAGGATTAATAGAACTCTTCAAGAAATTGGAAAGGAAATTCAGCAAAACGCAGAACATGCAATAGAGGAAATTAAAAAGATTAGAGAAGAGCATAATGACAAATTTAACAGGCTGCAAGAATCCATAGAGAGACAGTAATCAGAAGTCCAGAAGATTAACAATGAGATTTCAGAATTAGACAACTCAATAGAAGGTGATGGGAGCAGAAGTGAGGCCGTGGATGTCAGAATTAGTGAGAATGAAGATAAAGCACTTCACACACCAACTTGAGGAAAAATCAGATAAAAGGATTTAAAAAGGTGAAGAATTGTGTGGGACTCTATCAAGAGGAATAACCTACGAGTGATTGGGGTACCAGAAAAGGGGGTGATAACAGAAAATACACAGAGAATTGTTGAACATTTGTTGGCACGGGACTTCCCTGATACTGTGAAGGATGACAAGATATCTATCTGGGATGCTTATCAAACCCCATGTAGGGTAGATCCCAGGGGAAGGTGACCAAGACATACTATGATCGGGCTTGCTGAGACCAAGGATAGAGAGAGAATTTTAGGAGCAGCTAGGGATGAACTGGAGGTCAGCTGAAAAGGAGAGTAAGTGAGAATGGGCTCGGACTGCTCAGCAGAGACCATACGGGTGGGAGGGCAATGGGATGACATATATGGGGCCTTGAGGGAAGGAAACTTCCAGCCAAGAATTATATGTCCAGCAGGACTGTCTCTCAAATGTGATGGCGGAGTTGGGGCATTTCCAGATGGACAAAAGCTTGGGGAATTTGCAAAACCCAGACCAAAATTGCAGGAAATGATAAAGGGAGTCCTCTGGTTGGAAAATCAGTAACATCAGATAACAACCCAGGACTAGAACACAGGACAGAGCAACCAGATATCAACCCAGATAGGGAAGTCACAAAAGTAAATCAAAGAAAAACACTGAAAATAGGGAAACATGTCAATATGTAAAAGATGATGACAACATTAAAGCAAAAAAGAGGGACTAAAAAATGTAGACATAGATTTTTCATATGGAGAGGAAGTCGGGGCGATATAGAGAAATAAAAAACTGCTATAAACTTGGAAAACTAGGGGTAAATATTAAGGTAAACACAAAGGAAGCTAACAATCCTACAAGTCGAAATAAAAAACTAGAAAAATATAAAGACTCGGCAAACACAAAATCAACAACAATGAAAAAGATAAAAAAAATACATAAAGAAAAATGACTCAGCACAGAAAATTAAGTGGAACAAAGAAACTGTAAATAACACACAAAAAAAGACATCAAAATGACAGCACTAAACTCATACCTGTCAGTAATTACGCTGAATGTAAATGGACTAAATTCACCAATAAAGAGACAGAGAGTGGCAGATTGGATAAAAAAAAACACTGTCTATATGCTGACTACAAGAGACACACCTTAGACTTAAAGACACAAACTAAAACTTAAAGGATGGAAAAAAATATATCAAGCAAACAACACTCAAAAAAGAGCAGGAGTGGCAATA
>NW_004443980.1:14457315-14459277 GCF_000243295.1 Trichechus manatus latirostris
GGACTGGACTGGACTGTGGGACATAAAGTGATACTCATGAAGGGTGTGCTGCTTAGCTCAAGTAGATACAAGAGACTAAACGGGCAGCCTCTGTCCGGAGGTGAGATGGGAAGGCAGAGAGGGTTAGGAGCTGGTTGAACGGACATGGGGAATCAGGGGTGGAAAGGAGGAGTGTGCTGTCACAGTATGGGGAGAGCAAGTAGATTCACGTAACAATGTATGTATAAATTTTTGTATGGGGAAAATAAAAGAGGGATGGACTTAATACACACCCTACACTAATCCCATCTCATTAACATAACAAAGAATACCCATTCCCAAATGGGATTATAACCACAGGTATAGGGGTTAAGATTTACAACGCATGTTTTTTGGGGACACAGTTCCATCCGTAACAGCCCATTATAGGTGTCTTTGCAACTCCAAGAGCTAGATCTTTGGAGTAACTCAGAGGGGCTATTTTAGGGGCTTTTTTTCTTTTGCCTTTTGCCATCATTTTTAGTAGCTATTCTTAAAAGGCTATTCTCTTAAAGTAGAATAAATGAGTTGTGGGAAGTGTCTGAAGGGAGATCACTGATGTTTGATGAAAGTAAAGTTGTTGTTGTTGGGTGCCTACTCATAGCAACCCTATAAAACAGAGTAGAAGTGCCCCATAGGTTTTCTAGCCTGTAATCTTTACAGGAGCAGATTGCCAGGTCTTTCTCCCACAAAGCTGCTGGGCGGGTTCAAACTGCCAACCTTTTGATTAGCAGCCAAGCACTTGACCATTGCGCCACCAGGGCTTCTTGGAAGTAAAGTTACTAAACACATAAAAATTTGCTTTTCACAGCTCTTCTGAAGCTCTTTTATTTATTTTTAAACACTATAACAGAATATATATTACCAAAGTAAGGATTAGTGTTCAGAGCAGTGATTCCAATAATGCTGTCATTGCACAGACCATTTTTGGAACTTCTCTTTTAAAATGGGCCTGTGACAGTGTCACAACCATTCAAGGCAAACTAGTTTCATTATTGTATAATTGCACCTGGTTTTGACCAGAATCTTAGTTTGATTGCCGTAGATACCAGATTTGGAATCATTGAATGAGGGACAGCTTGTCCAACCTGGATGGAATGGTAAAAATAATTTAGTTCAAACCCCTTTATTTCTTAAGAGAAATTTGAGGCCCAGAGAAGTTAATTGACTTACCAAAGGTTACACAGCAAGTTAACAAATAGCCTACACCAAAAATCAACTCCAAGTATACATTGGCATTTTATTAAAAATCAAATCCATTTTTAAAGAGCACGTAATTGACACCACTGAAGATATTCTAAAAGAACCTTCCGTGGATTCTGAAGGTCCTTTCAGAAGCAATCTAGAAGTGTTTGAGCAAATACGACAGTATTGTAATAAATGTATCTTTATGTGTAAAAAATGAATATATCTTCTTATTGTAATAAATGTATCTTTATGTATAAGTTCAATCATGTTTATTAGAAAAAACTGTTAAACTAGTCATACTGCTTATACAGATTATTTAAAATTAGCAACAGGACAAAATCCTATCCTAATTTTGAGCTGTCCTTTTTTTTTTTTTTTACTGTATTTCAGGTGAAGGTTTACAGAACAAATAGTTTCTCATTAAACAGTAGTACACATATTGTTTATGACATTGGTTAACAACCCCGTGACAAGTCAACCCTCTCCCTTCTCGACCTTTTTTTGTTGTTGTTGTTGAAAATATACATAGCCAAAGATACACCATTTCAAAAATTTCTACATGCACATACAGTTCAGTGACACCGACTACGCTCTTCCAATTGTGCTGCTATTCTCACTTTAGATGAAGGTTTACAAAACAAAATAGTTTCTCATTAAACAGTTAGTACACATGTTGCCCTATGACAATGGTTAACAACCTCACTACACATCAACACTGTCCTTACTCAACCTTGGGTTCCCTATCAACAGCTTTCC
>NW_004443980.1:14460611-14497759 GCF_000243295.1 Trichechus manatus latirostris
CTTTGCCCATTTTTCAATAGGATTATTTGTCTTTTTGTTGTAGAGTTGTTGGATTTTCTTGTAGATTATGGAAAACGGACCTTTGTCTGACTTGTACTGTCCAAAAATTTTTTCCCAGTCTGTAGGTTCTCTTTTTACTCTTTTGGTGAAGTCTTTTGAAGAGCATAGGTTCTTTTTTTTCCCCCCCTTTTCCTTATTTCTCATGGAGAACCTCTACAGGATGGTGCAAGGATCTCCAAATAGTATCTCTAGGGCTGAGGCAATCTTGTCCCTGTTTGCACTAGATCTGCACTGTAGCCACCAGCTACATATGGCTATTTTAATTTTAACTAATTAAAATTAAATAAAATTAAAAATCCAAGTCCTCAGTTGCCCAAGCCACATGTCAAGTGCTCAGTGGCCAAATTGGGCTAATGACTACCACGTTGAACACCGCAGGTATCGAGCATTTCCATCATCACAGAAAGTTCTGCCAACCAGTGCTGGTCTAGAGTTCTTGTACTCAGTTGACATTTTTAATTTACAGCATATCTGTTACAGCACCTATGGACAAATTGGAAAGAGGTGGAACGTTTTGGAGAAGGTATTTTACATGTTCATTTATTCTCCAAATATTGCTAGCTATTCTGCATAGTTTAAGGAAAAAAAGAGAATTTTATTTTCATCTATTATTAGCATGATTGTGTATATGGAATTCATGTCAATTGTCATGTTTTGGCTGCTAAATTCTCTTGGAATATGCTGAAGGTATGGCCAAACTTTTGTTAATGCTGCCAAAGCCATTGGCAGAAAAGTCCAGTTAATTAGAATCTCTTTATTATGTCATAACAGTTGAAATGAACTAATCTGGACATAAGACAATGGAAGTTGTGTTGAATTCATTTTTAATAACCATTTTATTTGCAAAGATCTCAAATTACCTACCTACTCTCATTGATTCCAACATCTGAATGAAGAGCCCGTGTACTAACAAGGGATGGGTCCTCTCTAAAGACTGACCTAGCACCACGCTTCAGGCCCATTGCAAGCACCCCTGTTTCACTGTCAGCAATTTGAGGACAATGGCCGTTCCTCCATGGCTTTGTAGGCTCCGTGGTGCTTCGCATGGTGCCCTGCCATAGAACATTCTCTCTAAGTCTTATTTGAACAAATAAATGAATATTTGATCTGCTCTTCCCTGAAAACCATTACATTTGAGCACTAGCTCATAGTGTATATGAAACATGAATGTTTTCAGTTGTTTTTATTGTGGAGTAGTATCTACCAAACTGACTACTAGGATTGGAATGCCTGGGTGGTTTTCAATCCTTTTGGTGAATCTGTGCTGAATGAAATTGGGGACTTATGAGCCACAGGCTCTGCTTTAGGCTCTCACACAAGAGGACTAAAGTGTAGCTTAGCCTGTTTGAATTTCAGGAATAGTAAATCCAGTTTTAAAATAAAGATGAACTGGGAAAGTTGCAAAATACCATAATAAAATTAGAGTAGCCTCAGAAAATAAATAAGCCATGTTTCTTTTCTTTTTTTTTTTTTTTTGTGTGTGTGTGTGTGTGTGTTATACTGTTGTTAGTTGTCAGCTAGTCAGCTCTGACTCATGGTGACCTTATGTACAACAGAAAGAAACACTTCAAAAAAAAAAAGAAAGAAACATTTCCGGGTCCTGTATCATCCTCATAATCATTGCTATGTTTGAGCCAATTATTGCAGTTATTGTGACAGTCTATCTCATTGAGGGTGTCTGTATATATCTATGTATATCTGCTGTGGCTCGGCTGGAACAGCTGGGCAGTGATTCTTTTGAACCACAGAGAAAGCGTCAGTCTCTGGGGAGATCCACTTTCCCTCCTGCGGGTAAGTCTGATCCCTTGTGTAAACAAATGTTCGAGACATGTTCTGCATCAGGAGAATTCTGAGGCTGTAACCCGGGCCAGCTCCTTTTCTTCATTTAATTCATCTCCTTTCCAACTAAATGGATCATAAATCTGATGAAATGTTTGCCAAACACTAACATCTATTGTGTCCTGTGGCTTGTGGTTATGAAATACCTCGAGGATTCAGGGGGATAGAAGTCTTTCTGTCACGTCACTCCTGGCGTTGATCGTGGGATAGTGATAATCTCTCACTTCTTCACTTTTAGATAACAGTCAACAGAGACAGTGGTGAAGACGTCAGCTCCCCCAAACATGGGAAGGAGGACCCAGACAACATGCCGCACGTGGGCGGCAATACTTGGGCTGGTGGAACAGGTTGGTAGCATGGGCGTTCCCCTGGGTTGGGCTTCACAAAGCTCCACAGGCCCGTGTAGCCCGGCACACTGCCATGAGAAGTTTCCAGGGACCAGCTTTCCTCACAACCTCACCCTTTAGTCAGTCAGATTGTGCTTTCACCCTCTGCCCCAGCTCAACATCTGGACATGGGAAGAGCGTGGCATTTGGTGTCTGGTAGACTCTGCTGCCTTATGATTTAAAAGCATTCTTACTCTCCCTGAGTTGCTTCATCAGTAAACGGAGGATAATATTAACTGCCTCACAAGGTTCTAAAACCAAAAAACAAACAAAAACACACAAACCTATTGCCATCGAGTCGATTCCAACTCATAGCGACCTTCCAGGACAAAGTAGAACTAACTGCCCATAGGGTTTCCAAGGCCGTAATCTTTATGGGAGCAGACTGCCACATCTTTCTCCCACAGAGTGGCTGGTGGGTTCGAACCACTGACTTTTCAGTTAGCGGCCAAGGGCTCAACCCACTGTGCTACCAGGGCTCCTTCACAAGGTTATGGTGAGGATTAAACAAGTTTATGATCATAAAGCACTGAGCACAATGCATTGCAGAATGCGTGCAGAATGTGTTCATGAAAGTGTTAATCCCTTCTTTAAATTCCCGGCCCTGGGGATCATGCCAGAAATCCTCAGTGAGTTCTCTCTTCGACAACTGACTTTTCAAAGAAATGGTCGCTGTCTCCGACATCTCAGGAGTGAGTGTGTTGAGGATGCAGGATCTTGAGATAAGAGAGTTGATGGCCACGGTCCATTCCTTCCTCTTGGCTGCCTTGCTAGAGCATTGTTCCCATGACTGCCGTCTTCCTCTTTCCTCCGTGGCAGCTGGAGCAGACACATCTGCTGGGCAGAAGGAACAGGGCCAGACTGTGAGTGCACCGTCCGATCTTATCTCCACTGGAGTGCTGGCGCGAGCTCCCAGCTTCTCCTTCCCTTGGTTTGGCCTGTGCCTCTTGCCCTTGGCAGCCTTGAGAGGAAGTGAGTTTCTGTGCTGGGACAATGCACTACCTAACAGGCCTGTGGACTTCTTGCCTGCTCTGTTTATTCCTCAAGCATCAGCTTTAAAGAAAAAGTATTTTTAGACATGCCCTTTGATCTGGAAATCAGTGTCAGGCCAGCAAGATTTAACCCTCTTGGAGCACGCCAGCCAGATGTAGGTTTGCCAGCAGTGGACTGCTTTGGAGTGGAAGTTATTGCTCGTTGTTCAACTTCCATCCACCAGCGAGCGTCTCTCTCCAGACTGAAGACCCTGCTTTTGCTTCCCTAGCCTTAATTGTTCCATCTGTCAAGGCCGATTGCCTCCAACTGTCTTTTTCTCTCTGTAATTCTTCATCACAACTCTCTACTTTGAACTTAGTTCTCTAGCGCAACAAGTCATTTGATTACCTTTTCATCATCAAACCTCCCTCCTTGCCTATTCTCACTCTTATCCTAAGGAGCCCTGGTTGTACAGTGGTTAAGTGCTTGGCTGCTAACCGCAGTGTCCGTGGTTCAAACCCACCAGCTGCTGTACGGGAGAAAGATTACAGCAAAGAAAATCCTATGGGGCAGCTCTACTCTGTCTTACAGGGTCAGTATGAGTCAGAATCGACTCAATAGCACACAACAATCTTGTGAACTGATTTGCAGCATCCAAGGGTAGCCTCAAGATGATGCTTTGCAGTCTTAGAACCTCCAGGCAAGCATTTTCATTTAAGAAGTGCAAATTAGGAGCGCTGGTGGCACAGTGGTTAAGGAACTTGACTGCTAACTGACCAGCTACTCACCGGGAGAAAGACATGGCAACCTGCGAATAAGATTTACAGTCTTGGAAACCCTATGGGGCAGTTCTGCTGTGTCCTGTAGGCTTGTTATGAGTCAGAATCGACTGGACAGCAGTGGGTTTGGGTTTGTTTGTTTATTTTTAGTACAAATTAAAGGCTTTAGGAAGTGGCGGTCATGACGAACTCTCTCCTCTCGCCTTCTCCACCCCAGTGTGACTTTCCCGAGGGGCCAATGACTCATGCTGGCCATCTCTCACACCAGCCTGTAAACAGTTGTGAGCCCGTTCCTCTTTTCACCACAATGATGCCATCTCAGTGCCAAGGAAGTTTGAAACTCTAATTCATCATCCACTCATACCTAAGGATAACCTGTAGGAAGGGGGTCAGGTCACAGTTCATCGTCATTGTCCAGATACTGGTCCCCTTCCCTGTAGGCCCCCCATGAGGGACAGCCAGGAATCATACACATCCAAGAAGGAATTTTCCACCACCGATTTCTAAATAAAAAAATGAAATGATGTGCTCAAGCCAAAGAGAGAAACACTGTAATTAATAGGCAGTGCTCATGGTATTTCCCAAAGGGAAATGACCTACCTGGCTTTTCATAAGTCCATGCAGAGTCCTCACCTTCAGTTTATGAGATCAGTTAAGCCTCCAAGAGAGAAAAAAATGTAACAGAATTTAGTCAAAATCCAAAAGCTTACAAACTTTCTACTTTATGAAACTAGAAATTACCTTATTCTCTGTGACTGAGAGCTGCTTAAATATAATAATAACAAGAGCAGTCACTTATATAGCTCTTACTATGCATCACATTTTAGCCTCATGACAGTCCCATGAAGTAAATAATATTACTACCCCCATTTTACAGGTAAGGAGACTGAGACACAGAGAAGTTAAATAACTTCCCTAAGGACATGTGGCTAATGAGTCAGAGCCAGGATTCAAACTCAGCCATCTGGCTTAACCACAGTACTATGCCACACCTCCAACACTGGATTCTCTTCTAAATTCCTAAGCCCTGACTTGTGTAGATGAACAAAAGAAAGCTGATTACTAGTGTTTTAATCAGTATAAAACCAAACCAAACCAGTTGCCGTTGAGTCAATTCCAACTCATAGTGACCCTACAAGCAGAGTAGACCTGCCCCATAGGCTTTCCAAGGAGCAGCTGGTGGATATGAACTGCCGACCTTTTGGTTAGCAGCTGTAGCTCTTAACCACTATGCCACCAGGGCTCCAATCAGTATAAGGCAGGAGTAATAAACTGGTAGCCCAGGGGCCAAATCTAGCTAACAAATGTATTTTCTTCGGTATACATAGTATTTTTAAATAATTTGAATTTAAATGTATTTATATAAGACAAGTCCTCTCTAGTTATTCAAAGTCCCCACCATTTCTTAATTATAGTACACCCAGCCCACTTCACTTGTTTACATTACTTACCTGGCCTTTTAGGTATTTAGTTTATATTTATAAATATTAAAAGTTTATAGAATATTACATAATATATACTTAAAAGCGTATGAACTTGGCTTTATATTGAAAAACTGTTCTGAAACTGGCAATATTTATCTGCTGTAAATTGTTCTAAGCTGAAAGTCAAAATCAAAGTTGATATAATAATTGGCTTCTAAGCTTAAAAAAAACGTTTCTGTGGAGTGGATTCTAGCTCATGGCGACCACACGTTTCAGAGTAGAACTGCTCCATAGGGTTTTCAATGGCTGTGACCTTTAGGAAGCAGATCATCAGGCCTTTCTTCCAAGGCGCCTCTGGGTAGTTTCAAACTGCCCATTTGCACCAGGGACCATAATCTTGGCTAGGCCACTGATATTAGGTCTTAAATAGGTCACTTCTCTATGCATCATTTTTTATAATTTACAAACAGTATCTATAGCCTAGCTATCTCTCAGTATTTTAAGGGAAAATAAGGTAACACATGAGAGAAGAGAAGTGTTGCTCATTAAATTAACAGACATGCTAGTGAAAATATTTACCAAGTGTCTGTGATGTTCCAAGCCATTCTTGTAGGTACAGAGGTACAAAGATATATAAAATATGGTTCTTCTATCATATAATTAGTAAGAAAAGAAAATCAGTATTACAGGGTAACAAATAGTACACAAGAGCATTGACCCTGTGAGGTAGAGCCATTGGATGAGGTGTCAAAAAGCTTGGGCTGAGCCTTGAAATGTGGGTAGGGTTTGGATGGATGGAGAAAAGGAAATACATCTCTGCTAGGGGAACACCATGATTCCAGAAGTAAAGTCATTTGGGTGTTTCATTACTAATTAAGTACAATAAATATACTTCATGGGACAGTCTTAAAGGCCTGGTCTGACTTTTGTTTTGTGTTCAGGATCAGACTAACCATTGAGATTTTTGTGTTTTCCTTCCAGGGGGAAGAGACACTGCAGGTCTGGGTGGCAAAGGAGGCCCTTACCGGCTGGATGCAGGCCATAAGGTATACCAGGTGTCTGAGGCTGAGAAAGATGCAGTTCCTGAGGAGGTGAAGAGAGCTGCAAGGGAGATGGGCCAGAGAGCCTTTCAACAGAGGTGAGTGTTCCCCAGCCCATCTAGAGCAGTGATGGCCACTGTGGTGAACTGTCACAGCAGACTGTACGTGTTCCCAGATCTGGGTGATTCTCCACCTCATTCAGCAACTTGGCCCCCAAACTGAAATCCATAGCCACCCTCCCTCATTAGTGGAGATAGCCAAATGAACAAAATCAGCTCATCTTTCTATCTAGCCTCTCTTAAATTTATGGATTACGTGCAACTGTGTAGAAGAAAGAATGAACACATTAGAAAGTAAAACCAAAGATACTTCTCTTAAGAGAAAATTTTTAAAAACTCAATTGCCATTGAGTAGATCCCAACTTATAGCAACCCCATGTGTGTCAGAGTAGAACTGTGCTCCACAGGGTTTTCAATGGCTGATTTTTTGGAAGTAGATTGCCAGGCCTTTCTTGCAAGTCACCTCTGGGTAGACTCGAACCTCCAACCTTTTGGTTAGCAGCCCATCCTGTTAACTGTTTGCACTATCCAGGGACAAACTGAAGCTCAGATCACTCAATTCACATCTCTTCCTAGGCCACAGAGGGAATTCAGAAAACCCTAACTGACGGTCCATTCCTGCTTTCAGATTAGTGTGGAGGTAGGACTGGTACACACCACACACACACACACCTGTTGACTGAAATGCTAAATTCACTTAGCACTGAGGCTATATGCCCTCTGGGAGTGCAGAGATGGGCAAGGCCAGTGGGCTGATCGGAGGTGGGGCCTGAGCTGAATCTTGGAAGTTCAGCCAGGATTTGGAGACGGGGAAGGTTCTGAGACAGTATATTCCAGGAAGGGAAAAGTAATGAGCAGAGGCACCAAGGTAAGATGAGCATAGTGTCCACGGAGGAGCGAGCTGGCTGGTCTACCAGCAGAAAGGTTACCAGCTGGGGAGTGGGGTGTGAGGTTGAATGGGGAGACACTTGCCAGCAGGTGGAGGCCTGGAAATCCAGGCTGAAGAACCTATGGCTTTCACACAATCCGGGGCTATCCTGGGCTACTCTGACTGGACCCCATCTTTTTAGAAGAAGAATCTACATGATGCTTTCATTAGACAGCCCCATGTGTTCCTTAGCCAAAAGTGAAAAATACAAAGGACCAGCAATATCTCCTTTAGTTAGGACTGAGGGACTTGGTGGTAGTTTGGGAAGCAGATTTGCATTTTTGTGCTCAATTAAAGGAGCTGGGTGCAGTTAGAAAAAAACATCCTGAAGTGTATGTGAGTTATGAAATTCCTCCTACGCAGAACATCTGCTATTCCTACATTACATGCTGTGCTTACACATCCTGCAAGTAAACAGAACAATAGAGACAGAAATGCAGATCCTCCTACCACACCCCCAGGACAGCCTGCAAGCCGGAGTCCCTCAGGGACAGCATTAGAGGCCTGGGGGTTACTCTCAGCCCTTCCTTCTCTGGCTTCCTTGGCGACCGTGAGCAGTTTATTTATCCTTGCTGTACCCAAAGTTGCTTTTCTGGAGGTAGGTGATTTCCCTTTCGCTCCTCACAGAGAAGTTATGAGGACAGATAGTGTTAGGGATGAAAGCAGTTTAAACTTCTCAAAAAAAAAAAAAGAAAAAGAAAAGGAATACTATGATGAAAAGTCTTAGAAAGAAAATATTCCTGCACATTTGATACAAACAATAAAGCATCCATTTAGGAAAAGAACCAAACACTGAGATAGGGGTCATTCTCCCCTCCACAGCTAAAGGGTTCCTGTTGTTGGGAAGCTCGAAACTTCACAAGCAATTTTCTGGTCTGAATTCTTACATAAGCAGGTAGGTGGATAGATGCTTAGACAAGTAGTTCCTGGGGAGGGGGAGGGGGGCAGCAAGGCTCTTAGTAGTGCTTGGGCACAAGTATACAGCCCCTTCTCTGATTTCCAGAGTAAGGATAAGGAACTGTTCTATTAAGGACCATTGCCCCACTGGGGAAAGAAGTCAGGGGGCATCTGTGAAGACAAGGCAACTGTCCCTGGGTGGTACAAATGGTTAACGTGCTTGGCTGCTAATCGGAAGGCTGGAGATTCAAGTCCACCCAGAGGTACCTTGAAAGAAAGGCCTGGCAATCTACCTTCAAAAAATCAGCCATTTTTCTGACACACATGGAGTCACGATGAGTCAGAGTCAACTCGATAGCAACTGGTTACTGGTAGTTGTGGATTAAATTTTTCCCCCTGCCCCCCACACAAAATATATGTTTGAATCCTAACTCTTAGATCTGTGGAATAGTCGTAGTAACTGGTCTTCCTTGTAGGCAAATGGATATTCTCCTACCACTGACAGCACTGTACTTCAGGATAGATCTCAAAATGTTCTTTTTTATTTTACTTGGCTCCACAGTCAACACCCATGGAAGCAGCAGTCAAGAAATGAAACGACATATTGCATTGGGCAAATCTGCTGCAAAAGATCTCTTTAAAGTGTTAAAATACAAAGATGCCACCTTGAGGACTACAGTGCACCTGACCCAAGCCATGGTATTTTCAGTGCCTCATATGCATATGAAAGGTGGACAGTGAATAAGGAAGACCAAAGAAGAATTGATGCCTTAGAATTATGGTGTTGGCGAAGAATACTGAACATATCATGGACTGCCAGAAGAACAAACAAATCTGTCTTGGAAGAAGTACAGCCAGAATGCTCCTTAGAAACAAGGATGTCAAGACTTCATCTCAAGTACTTTGGACATGTTAGCAGGAGGAACCAGTCCCTGGAGGAGGACATCATGCTTGGTAAAGTAGAAGGTCAACATAAAAGAGGAAGACTCTCAACGAGATGGATTGACACAGTGGCTGCAACAAAGAGCTCAAACACGGCCACAATTGTGAGGATGGCGCAGGACCGGGCAGTGTTTCGTTCTGTTGTACACAGGGTCACTGTGAGTCAGAACCGAGTCAGCAGCACCTAACAGCAACAGCAACCATTTGCAGAATTAATCAGCCACACACAGTGGATCTCAGCTTGTCTTTGTTTTCCTCATAATTGATCCAAAATTATAGTATTTAAGTCTGACCCATAAGAAAAAGTAAAATGAGAACTAAAATTCTCTTATGTAACAAAGAATATACCCTTTAAAAATATACTGTGCCAAGCAAGGGCAGTTAGTCCACATTTTACTGGGATGTGATACAGCTGTATCCTGCAGTTTTGATCTGGACTAAAGAAGCAGAAAGACACATTTTCACTAGATAGTTTTGTGGGCTTGAGAACATTAGCAGTGGAAGGTTATCTGATCTAGAGGCTAAAATTTCCTATTTTCCTTTCCCATTCCCTGCTTTAGTCTTCATGTTTCAGAATTTGTTATCAGCTTTGAACACCTTGTTGGTGATCTTTCTGAAAGCTGACACAACCTGGAATATGATTTCCAGGTTGCTTCATAATTAAAACAGCATGTTGTACATTTTTGGGGGCAACATGATCTCACCAGAGGTACCCTACAGCTGAAGTAAATTCTGATCACTCTCCAAAGACCAGTCTGCGTAAGGTGACTTACCAACTGCCTGACTCCTTCAGTTACCGTCACATTTTGTTTATATAGATGTTTCCTGCTAAGGACAAGCTGTGTCTACCCTTTTTTTCCTAATCAGTACTAATCTCCCTTCCTTGAGAAAGAGCACACGGACTTCCTAGGTCTGAAGTGGGTGGGTAGCGGGGAACATATGCTGCAGCATTCAGTGTACCCAGCCTCTGTCAGCTTGATACTTGAGATATAACTTAATCTAATGAAATGTATAGAGAGGCCGAAGAGACTTCCAAAACTAAGCATAAGAGATATGCTGTACATACTCCTATTTGTTCTTCAGCACTGAGAATAAATTAGAACTTAGAAGGGCACCATGGCGTGTCACTTTGGGAAACAAGCATTCCGATATTATAATGGCCTTTCCTATATGTACCTTTGTATAGCCACTGTTTGCAGCACACTATCAAACAGCACTTTCTTTTTTTTTTCTTGTGAGATCTCTTTTTTTTTTCTTGTTGTGCTTTAAGTGAAAGTTTACAATTCAGGTTAGTCTCTCATACAAAAATTTATACATACATTGTTATGTGACCCTAGTTGCTCTCCCTATACTGTGACAGCACACTCCTCCTTTCTACCCTGGATTTCCCGTGTCCACTCAACCAGCTCCTGACCCTCTCTGCCTTCTCATCTCACCTCTGGACAGGCGCTGCCCGTTTAGTCTCATGTATCTACTTGAACTAAGAAGCGCACTCCTCCCGAGTATCATTTTATGTCCCATAGTCCAGTCTAATCTTTGTCGGAAGAGTTGGCCTCGGGAATGGTTTTAGTTTGAGCTAACAGAGAGGCCGGGGTCCCTGCAGTCTCAATCAAACCATTAAGTCTGGTATTTTTACTAGAATTTGAGTTCTGCACCCCACTTTTCTCCTCCTCCATCAGGGACTCTCTGTTGTGTTCCCTATCAAGGGCAGTCATTGGTGGTAAGCGGGCACCATCTAGTTCTGGTCTCAGACTGATGAAGTCTCTGGTTTATGTGGCCCTTTCTGTCTCTTGTACTTTCCTTGTGTCTATGGTGTTCTTCATTCTCCTTTACTGCAGGTGGTTTGGGACCAATTGATGCATCTTAGATGGCCACTCGTTAGCTTTTAAGACCCCAGACACCACTCACCAAAGTGGGATGCAGAACATTTCTTAATAAACTTTGTTATGCCACTTGACCTAGATGTCGCCTGAAACCATGGTCCCCAGGCCCCTGCCCCTGCTACTCTGTCCCTCGAAGTCAAAGAGCATTTTCTGAGTGCCACTGTGTGCAGGCATTGTGCTAGGCACTGGGGATTCGAGTGAAAATAAGACTTGGTCCTTCTCTCAAAGAAAGAGAATAGAAAATATCAGAGTGCATCACATGTGATAAATGTATTTTTCATTAAGTTTTTGATCCAGTTATATATACACACACCTATAAATTTGTGTGTACTGTTTCTCAGTGTAAAACATATTTCCTACTGCAAGTGGTGATCAGAAAAGTTTGAAAAATGCTGCAGTAGAGGGAGACAGACATATCCGTTAAAAACAATGAAGTGTATAGGTTCCAGGGTAGATGTCTGGATGAAGCACGTGAAAACAGGAAGGTGTTTACTTGATGGGATCAATCAGGACTTCATAGGAGGTGGCCTTTAAGCTGGGAAAGCTGAGTTGGTATTAGCTAACGCAGCTGGTGGTGGGGCAGGAATTGCAAATCTGCCGCATGGTAGTGGTGGTTGTTAGGTGCCGTCGAGTGGGTTCTGACTCATAGTGATCCTACGTACAACAGAATGAAACGCTGCCCAGTCCTGCGCCATTCTCACAATCGTTGCTATGTTGGAGCCCATTGTTGCAGCCACTGTGTCAATTCATCTTTTTTAGGGTCTTCCTATTTTTTTGCTGACCCTTTACTTTACCAAGCATGTTGTCCTTCTCTAGGGACTGATCGCTCCTGATAACATGTCCAAAGTAAGTGAGACGAAGTCTTGCCATCCTCATTTCTAAGGAGTATTCTGGTTCTAGGTCTAACATTACGTGATTCTAATAAACTTCTAGCACTCTGCCCTATATGAATGCTTTCTTCCCAATGCTTGGCCTGACAAGGAGGAAGAAACCATCCATTTTCCAGCATTTGAGGTTTCTATTCCAGCCTGTTGTTATTGCTATTAGTTGCCATCAAGTTGATTCTGACTCATGACAGCCCCATGTGTGCAGAGTAGAACTGCTGTTTAGGGTTTTCAAAGCTGTAACTTTTTGGAAGAAAATTGCCAGGCCTGTCTTCCCAGGACCCTCTGGGTGGGTTTGAACCACCAACCTTTCGATTAGTAGTAGAGCACGTAACCATTTGAGCCAGAACTCCTCTATTCCAGCCTAAGGTGATAAAAATATACTTTGGGTGATAGTTTCAAGGTATACTAGGATTCATACCTCCCAGCATTGTGTGTTTTTGTTGCACACTAGGATCCAGACCTTCCAACACTGTGCGTGCATGCATGCATATGTGTACACACACACACACAGAGCAGCTTAAAGACTATAATGTGCTCAGTTAGGCTTTTGAGATATGTAATCATTATTCCCTGTCCTAGTATCAGCACCCTTTGTATTTATAGAAGTTTTAACTGTGTGATTACATCAGTGCCCCTATAGAGGGACGTGGATACAGTACTGTAAAACCCAAGAGAGCTTCACTCGGTGAGTGAACCTTCTACTTATTTAAAATGCTACATTTTAAATAATCTTGGGTCTTCTTTTTTAATTTCAGTCATTCATTTCAGTTTATTTTGGCTACCTATTATATACCAGCTACCATGCTAGGCACTGTATATATAAAGATGAAAAAGACTCAGCCCTTAACTAAAGGAGCGTGGAGCCGAGTTGGGGAGGCAGGTGGCAGATGATAGCACAGTAATAAATGCCCTGATAGTGGTCAACAGGAGGTGATATGAGAACACTGAAGAAAGAACCTCGGGATCAGAGCAGGCTTCCTAGAGGAGATGATAATCGATCTGAGTCTTGAAGGGTAAGTGGAAGTTAGTAGGCAAAGAGACAGGGAAAGGACGCTCTGGGCGAATGCGGGAGAGGCCTGCACAAGGGCACAGAGACGTAGGTGCATGGCCGTGTTCAGTGGGGCAGCAGCAGGAGCAAATGATGAAGAACGATGAGGAGCGTTGGACCAGGAGCTAGAATTTCAAAGCTACAATAATATTAAAACATAATTATCCTATAAAAAGTATACAGTCAGCAATTTCAGAAAACTCTTGTATATGGACACATAGCAACACATTAAATTACATTCTTTGGGCCTGAACTGCTATCTTGGTCAACCAAATATGTGGCCTTGGTCTTGAAAAGCAAACCATGGGAATCTCTAGGAATCTGCCATGTGAACTGATAGCTGCCAGCATTGCAGTATGCGTTTGGGGTACAGCAGGGGTAGGCTATAGAGCCAGCTGACACAGGCTCATGAGAGTCTAGTCCAGTGTTCCCCGTTTCTTTCCAACTCCATGTTCAGTGACCTCACTGTTGGTAGCTTGAAATCGATCACAATGGGAGTATGTACACCATGGAAATCAGCAAATACTACAGGTCAGGGTTTTTGGTTTTTTTTGGTCCTGAAGAGTCGCTTGTTAAGTGTTTACCAGCACACCACTGGACATTTGCTTCCTTTGAAACTCCAAACTGGAGACATCACTTCTTTCCTTTTCTTCACAAGGCAATCTGAGTTACCAAGCCAGTTTGCTATAGCTCTACCAATAGATGAATGGAAGTAAAAGACCCACAGGTGCATGAGTTAAGCTGTTGGCTTTCTCCCCCTCTTTTTCAGGCTAAAAGAGATCCAAATGAGTGAATACGATGCCGCAAGCTATGAAAGGTTTTCAGGTGCTGTTCGTCGACAAGTGCACTCCCTCCGAGTCATCCTGGATAATTTACAGGTAATCGTCCATTTATGAACCAAGAAAATAATTTCACTCAAATCTGGACCCATCCCAAAACTACGCTAATCAGCCAGTTAGAAAAAATTAATCAGTACTAAAATGTTAATATAAAACTGTAGACTCCCCGTGGCTTTTTAAATTGAGACCACCAAGGGAAGATATTTAACCTCACCTTCCGTCCTGTCCAGGAAGCAGTAATTTTACCAGCAACTCTAGCAGGCACCAAACTTCCTGATTCCCACATGAAAGATCTATGAGCACACACCTTTGTGAGAAATTCACAGATAGAGTTTTCTCCCAACATGTCGTTCTACTGGTGTTCGCTGGAGGAGCAGAGGAGCGTTTTGGATTATCCAGGGTGTGCGTTTGCTATGCCTCCAGCCCTCTCCCCTTCCTGCCCCCCTCCTCCTTGCCTGCATTTTTGCAGTTTCACAGAACCAGTTAGTATTGCTACAGCCTCTAAAATATTAAGATGCTTTAATATTTCCTAAACAATGACTTGATATTTGGAGATTTTACATTTGAAATCATGTTCTGGCCAATTTTCACAGATAATTAAGAAAGGCCTAAGTATGTTCTGGAGTTCCTGGGTGGTGTAAATGGTTAACGCAAAAGATTGGTGGTTTGAGTCCACCCGTAGGCACCTCAGAAGAAAGGCTTGTCAATCTACTTCAAAAAAATTAGTCATTGAAAACTTCATGGAGCACAGTTCTACTCTGATACACAGTTTTTATTTTATTTTTTTTTAAGTATTTTCTAAAATCACAAATGAAGTAAGATTATTTTGCCTAAAGAGAGAGTGAAGCTTTATTTCGGGGAAGTAGGGGCCATGCTGTATTTCCCAACTCTGCTCTGGAATCTTCTGATTCCTGTTTGTGAAGTATTTGAAGCTGATTCCTTCAGTCTCACCCTTTACGTTTTTGGTTCTTGTTTGTAATTATCTTTTGGGAGGGAGTTTTAATATTTTTGGTAGTTACTGGGGATAAGAAGTTCTGTGTTGCAGTTTCAATCCACCATTGTTACGGATTGAATTGTGTCCCCCCAAAATTCGCATTGAAATCCTAACCGCTATACCTGTGGATGTAATCCCATTTGAGAAAAGGGTTTTCTTTGTTATATTTTAAAAATATCTTTACTGTATCCAGAGATTAAGAAAAGTACTATTTCCAGGGGAAAGATTTTTACAGTGATTAACTAGATGCCCAGTTTCAAAACCTGGGGAATGTAAGAGTTAAGCCATTTGCTTTAAAAAAATCCATATGCAGTTATTTAGAATAAAGCAGCATAAGATTTTATGTAGACTATGTGAAAAACAACATGACATTAAATTATTGAATTTTCTTCTGTAGTCACTCACTTAACAAGTGTTCATTGCCCTGGGCATGGGGGGAACTTCTGGGTGGGCTTTGAGCTCCAGGGCAAGGCAGTGGGTAAGTAAGGGCCAAAACGAGTGGTTCATAGGACGTGAAGGTAATGGGGAGATAGTGCTTGTACTGAGATTGAAGAATGAGTGTAGTTCAACCATTCATTCATTTCTTAAGTTCATGAGGCATACCTGGCATTAGGGAGAGAAAAATAAAATATAGTCCCTGCCCTCAAGGAACTCAAAGAAGGTAAACTGCAAACAGTTCATAAGTTCTACAAAGAAATATGCACAAGATGCTGTAGCTAACCATCTGGGGGGTGAATGAGCAAGGTCTTCATGGAGAAAGTGATGCTTGAGTTCACCCTTGAAAGATGCTGAGGAATTTTCCAGATGGTTGAGGAGCAGGGCATTCCAGACATAGCAAACAGCATGCACAAGTACACAGAGGTATGGGAGAGAGCATGGTGAGTTCAGAGAAAAGCAAATTGTTCAGTATGGCTGAGTAGAACACGTTCATGGTGGGAGGGAATGGCAATAGAGGAGGCTGGCAAAGGAGGTACAAATCAGATCATGACTAACCCTGTATGCCAAGAGAACACTCAAACAATATTGGGTTTTACCCTGTGGACAGAAACTGTTAGAGATACATTTATAATTGAAAGGATTGGATTCCTCATCTGGTATTAGTTAACGTCTTGATTGGTATTCGTGGGCACCGTGCTATAGTCACTTTGCAAACATCCTCTCATTTAATTCTCACATCAGCCTTATAAGAGGAGAAGTCAGACCCAGAAGTCACAGTAGGATATCAATTATGCCTGGATTAGGGTTGTTGTCGTTGTTAGGTATCGTTGAGTCGATTCCGACCTATAGTGACCCCATGTAACAGAGTAGAACTGCCCCCTAGGGTTTTCTAGGCTGTAATCTTTATGGAAGCAGATCTCCAGGTCTTTCTCCCAAAGAGCAGCTGGGTGGCTTCGAACCACTGACTTTTTTGGGTAGCACTTGCCCACTTAACCGTTTGCACTAGCATTAAGAAGTGACTCTTCTGCTAAATGCTACAGGGACGAAACCAGTATTAGAAAACAGTGTCCAATTTTGTTTCCAGCTTTCAAAGAGAGAAATGAAAGAACTGTGAAAGGCTCAGAGAAAAGCAACAAATAGGATTAAATGGATGGGAAACAAGAAATTAACACCTATGGAAAATCCTTAAAGGTTTTGAGATTAGTAACTTACTAAATATCCTCAAATAGAGGAATTAATCATTCCAGAGAAGTTTTTATTCTCTTCTTTACTGAAATTTCAAAAAAGAGAAATTAGACTTAAACTAAAGCAAGAAAGACTTAAAATGTAAGAAAGGGGATAAACCACTTGCCATTGAGTAGACTTGACTCCAACTCACGGCATCCCCATGTGTGTCAGAGCAGAATTATGTTCCATAGGGTTCTCAATGGCTAATTTTTCAGACTAGATTGCCAGACCTTTCTTTCAAGGCGCCTGTGGGTGGATTTGAACTGCCAACCTTTCAGTTAGTAGCCGAACGCTTAACTGTTCATGCCACCCAGGGACTCCAAGAAAGGGGATAAAACTGATTTAATCCATGAACAAGTACCTAAAGTAGATGGGTTAGGGTTTGTAGAACTTCCATCTCTACAAATCTTTACAAATAATACCAGCATTATATTAATAGCAAGCATTTATTGAGCATTTGTCATGTGCCAGGCATTATACTAGGTGCCTTACATCGTCAACATCATCAGTAAGATCTCCTCCTCCATCATCATCCTCCTCCTCCTCCTCCTCACTTAGTGGCTAAGAGTATTGGCTCTGGAACTAAACAGCTGGGGTTGTGTAAAATGGGAATGACAGATAATAGGGCATTTATGATGATTAATTAAGGTGATACATGTAAACTATTTAAAACAGTGCTTAGCATATAGCATTCTCTACAGAAGGATTAGCTTCATCATTACCTTCATTGTACTTGCTACTATTCATTGAACCCAGACTACAAGCCAGGCACTAGGTCAAGTACTTTACGTTCATTATGCTATTTAATCTTTACAATAACCAATAAGTTTTACTTCTACATTTGACAGATGAGAAAACTGAGATACTAGGAGACTAGACAATGGAAGTAGAAAAATGCCAAGAGGGCACTCACTTTTACTGTGTGCCCACCCTACCTATAAGGAGCCCTCGTGGTGCAGTGGTTAAGAGCTTAGCTGCTAACCAAAAGGTTGGCAGTTTGAATCTACCAGCCGCTCTTTGAAAACTCTATGGGGAAGTTCTACTCTGTCCTATAAGGTTGCTATGAATCAGAATCAACTTGAGCAACAGACTTTAATTTTTTGTTTTTATAAATGAGGGATCTGAAGATTAGAAAGATCGTATAATTTATCCTGGGCCATGAGCCTAGTGAAGCAGGTGTCTGAGCCCAAAGCTCAGGACTATTACGTGTTGTTGTTGTTTTTAGGTGCCAATGGGTCGGTTCCGACTCATAGCAACCCTACGTACGACAGAATGAAGCACTGCCTGGTCCTGCGCCATGCTCACAGTTGTTTCTATATTTGAGTCTATTGTTGCAGCCACTATGTCAGTCCATCTCATTGAGGGTCTTCCTCTTTTTCACTGACGCTCTACTTTACCAAGCATAATGTCCTTCTCCAGGGACCGGTCCCTCGTGATAACATGTACAAAGTACGTGAGATGAAGTCTCGCCATCCTCGCTTAAGGAGCATTCTGGCTGTACTTCTTCCAAGACAAATTTGTTCATTATACTGGCAGTCCATGGTATATTCAGAATTCTTTGCCAGCGTCATAATTCAAATGCATCAATTCTTCTTCAGTCTTCCATATTCATTGCCCAGCTTTCTCATGCATATGAGGCAATTGAAAATACCATGGCTTGGGTCAGGCACACCTTAGTCCTTCAAGTGACATCTTTGTTTTTTAACACTCTAAAGAGGTCTTTTGCAGCAGATTTGCCCAATGAAATATGTTGTTTGATTTCTTGACTGCTACTTCCGTTGATTGTAGATCCAAGTAAAATGAAATCTTTGACAACTTCATTATTTTCTCTGTTTATCATGTTGCTTATTGGTCCAGTTGTGAGGATTTTTGTTTTCTTTATGTTGAGGTGTAATCCATACTGAAGGCTGTGGTCTTTGATCTTCAAGTCCTCTTCACTTTCGGCAAGCAATGTTGTGTCATCTGCATAATGCAGGTTGTTAATGAGTCTTCCTCCTATCCTGATGCCCTGTTCTTCATATAGTCCAGCTTCTCGGATTATTTGCTCAGTATACAGATTGAATGAGTATGGTGAAAGAATACAATGCTGATGCATACCTTTCTTAATTTTAAACCACGCAGGATCCCCTTTTTCTGTTCGAACGACTGTCTCTTGGTCTATGTACAGGTTCCACATGAGCACAAGTAAGTGTTCTAGAATCCTCATTCTTCGCAGTGTTATCCATAATTTGTTATGACCCACACAGTCTAATGCCTTTGCATAGTCAATAAAACACAAATAAAAGTCTTTCTGTATTTTCTGCTTTCAGCCAAGATCCATCTAACATCAGCAATGATATCTGTCGTTCCTTGAACTTTTCTGAATCTGACTTGAATTTCTGGCAGTTCCCTGTCGATGTACTGCTGCAATTGTTTTTGAATTCTCTTCAGCAAAATTTTAGTTGCGTGTGATATTATGATATTGTTCAATAATTTCCGCATTCTGTTGTATCACCTTTCTTTGGAATATGGATCTCTTCCAGTCAGTGGCCAGGTAGCTATCTTCCAGATTTCTTGGCATAGACAAGTAAGTGCTTCCAGCATTGCATCCATTTGTTGAAACATCTCAGTTGGTATTCCATCAAGTCCTGGAGCCTTGTTTTATGCTAGTGCCTCAGTGCAGCTTGACTTCTTCCTTCAGTACCATTGGTTTTTTATCACATGCTACCTCCTGAAATGGTTGAAGGTCAACCAACTCTTTTTGGTACAGTGACTGTGTATTCCTTCCATCTTCTTTTGATGCTTCCTGCATCATTCAATTTTTTGTGTATAGAATCCTTCAGTATTGCAACTCAAGGCTTGAATTTTTTCTTCAGTTTTTTCAGCTTGAGAAATGCCGAACATGGTTTTCCCTTTTGGTTTTCTAACTCCAGGTCTTTGCACATTTCTTTATAATACTTTACTTTTTCTTCTCAAGCTACCATTTGAAATCTTCTGTTCAGCTCTTTTACTGCATCATTTCTTGCATTCACTTTAGCTACTCGACATTCAAGAGCAAGTTTCAGAGTCTCTTCTGACATCCCTTTTGGTCTTTTTTTTTTTCTTTTCTGTCTTTTTAATGATAATGACCTTTTGCTTTCTTCATGGATGATATCCTTGATGTCATCCCACAACTTGTCTCGTCTTTGGTCATTAGTGTTCAGTGTGTCAAATCTATTCTTGAGATGGTCTCTAAATTCAGGTGAGATATACTCAAGGTCGTACTTTGACTCTCGTAAACTTCTTATAATTTTCTTTAGCTTCAACTTGAACTTGCATATAAGCAGTTGATGGTCTGTTCCGCAGTCGGCCCCTGGCCTTGTTCTGACTGATGATATTGAGCTTTTCCATCGTCTCTTTCCACAGATGTAGTTGATTGGATTCCTGTGTATTATTCCATCCAGCAACGTCTACATGTATAGTGGCTGTTTGTGTTGTTGAAAAAAGATATTTGCAGTGAATAGGTTGTTGGTCTTGCAAAATCCTATCATGCACTCTCTGGCATCATTTTTTATCACCAAGGCCATATTTTCCAACTACCAATCCTTCTTCATTGTTTCCAACTTTTGCATTCCAATCATCAGTAATTATCAATGCATCTTAATTGCATGTTTGATCAGTTTCATACTTTAGAAGTTGGTAAAAATCTTCAGTTTCTTCATCTTTGGCATTAGTGGTTGGTGCATAAATTTGAATGATAGTATTGACTAGTCTTCCTTTTAAGCGTATGGATATTGTCCTATCACTGACAGCAGTGTACTTTAGATAGATCCTGAAATGTTCTTTTTGATGATGAATGTGATGCCATTCTTCTTCTGTGATTCCCGGTCTAGTAGACCATATGATTATCTGATTCAAAATGGCCAACATCAGCCTATTTCTGCTCACTAATGCCTAGGATATCAATCTTTATGCATTCCATTTATTTTTGATGATATCTCATTTTCCTAGAGTCATACTTTGTACATTCCACCTTCTTTTATTATTAATGGATATTTGTAGCTGTTTCTTCTCATTTTGAGTCGTGCCACATCAGCAAATGAAGGTCCGGAAGCTTTACTCCAACCATGCCATTAAGGTCAACTCTACTTGGAGGAGACAGCTCTTCCCTAGTTGTTGTCTTCCCTAGCCATCCAACCTGAGGGGCTCATCTTCCAGCACTATATCAAACAATGTTCTTCCGCTATTCATAAGGTTTTCACTGGCCAATTTTTTTAGAAGTAGATTTTCAGGCCCTTCTTCCTAGTCTGTCTTGTCTGGGAGCTCCACTGAAATTTGTTCACCCTGGGGAACCCTGCTGGTATTTGAAAAACCAGTGGCATAGCTTCCAACATCACAGCAACACGCAAGCCACCACGGCATGACAAACTGACAGATGAGTGGTTAGAGTCTGTTAGATCTCTGTTGTCTCTTTCCAACTCTACAATTCCATAAAAATTGCAGTTTTTCTCTATACTAATAAAATATTTTGCGTCATTATCGAAATGCCAGCCAATCATTTTAAGCGTTTCCATTACTGAATCTTTATTTTTAATCCACAGAAGAGTTATTCCCAGGTGGACCTTCTAATCCTCAGTTTAGGGAGACAAAGCTAATTATAAACACAGCTCTGGCCAAGGAGGAACAAGGCTTCATGTGTAATAGGAATCTTTAGATTGTAACCAAAACAAGAAGGCTTTGATTTGGTCCCCATTTCGCCATCTTCCTGCCAGTCCTATGTGACTCTGATTGACTAATGTCTTCCAGCTGTTTCGAGGTTACTATGTAATACCAGTAACCATGGGAGTTTCCTTGGTGAAGAGCACAAAGTCTGGCTAAAAATTAGCAAATCATCGAGATGACTTCCCAAAGCACAGTCTGGGCCCACGCACTTCTTCCAGGTGTCTGTGCTCAGAACTGAGGAAGAGGAAATGCAGTTGCTACCCATGTTAGCATCTCCTTCAGCATGTGCCTGTATGGTAGCCTGTCTCTTTCTTCTCAATTAAGATAGCTGTCAGCAGTGACCTTCTTTCCCTTCTTGACTGAATTCTATATGGAGTATCTTAGAGTTCTGAGTATTGGACATTTTCTGAATTAATAGCAAGAATTTTTTCTCAATAGAAAATAGAGTCTATAAGTATTTCATTATACTTGGTTCAGAATCTGAATCTCTGATCCCAGCAATCCCTAGCAAACAGAAATATTGGTTCCCGTACAAAAGCCACTGATTTTAATCATATCTTCTCTCCAGTGTTTTTCTGATCTGCAATCAGTAATTTTATTCTCAGGCTAACCTAAATTAGCCTATTTCTGATTGCTTTGGCTAGCATAATGTCTCTGCAAACCAACAATTATGTTCCCTTTCTTCCTTTAGTGCTTCAAAATGAGCTTGTGTTCAGATAAATAGTGTTTTCAGACACTGACTGTGTGGCATCCACTGTGCTTGGCACTGAGAGTATACAGATTACTAATAAGGTATTGTCCGGTCTCGAGGCGCAGGGGAAGACAGAAACATAAACAGATAATTTCAGTTTAATATGGTAAATGCCTAGCTGGGAGGATGCACAGAGTTTATAGAAGCCCAGAGAAGTGGATTCAAGGATAAATTTTGAAGGAAAGGCTGTGTAAGCTGAGTCTTGAAGGACGCAGGAGAATTAACCAGACAGAGAAGGGTGGAAACAATGCCCAGCAGAGGGCATAGCATGGACAAAGGTGTGACTGTGTATGATCTCAGGCAGGAGCTGAGGGCGAGGCATAAGCAGAGTATCACACGAGTGTGAAATGCAAACAAACAGATGAGGCTGAGAGGCAGGTAGGTGCTAGGTAAGGAACTTGGACTTTTTTCTGAGCACCCACTTTGCTCATATATCCAGAGCAGGAAGCATTTTTCCCTTCCCTTCATTTACTCTGTAATAACTGTGTTTCATTCATAGACATTTATTGAATATCTATTTTATCCTAGGGTTCTTGCCTTCAAAGCACTAGCTTCCTAGAGAAGAAGACATATGGATGGCTGTAATGCAAGATATAATATGTCTGATGCAACAGAAAAGTTTTAAACAAAGTGCTATGCTTAGGTAGACAAATGAGTGAGTAATTTCTAGGCTGAACAGTTAGGGAAAGATTAACTGAGAAAATGTCACTTGAACTGGACTTTGAAGGAGGAGGATAATTTCAATTGGTAACTCTCTTTTGAGGATGAGGCTAGAAGGACAGTCTTGATCAGTGGTTCTCAAACTATCTATGGGGCGAGACCAGTTTTTTAGGTGTTTTTGTTGTTGTTTTTTAATTCAAAGTAGACTAATGCTTTTGTAAAATACAATGGATATGAATTACTAGAAAAATGACATACAAATACAAGCCCAAAATTTTTAGTATAGGATTCAACATAAAATTACTTTGTGAAATTGCCGTACAAGTTTCTAAGTGCTTATTGTCCATTCCTGTTACTTATTTCATCATGGACACGTAACAAACACTCACAGACTGGCAGCAGTTCACGTAGCTTCAGCAGCGGATGAAGACTTGAATACAAGGCTGGTGTGGAGAATGACAAACAGTCTGGAGTGCCTAGAGTTTACAGGCTCAAGGAGCAGGGAAGTTTAGGTAGTGAGAGAGATGGCTAGGGAGAATGTGAATCCTGAAGGGGCTTGAGCACCATGCTAAGGAGGCTGACTATATTCTAAATCAGTGAGGAGCTATGAAGGTGTTGGAAAAAGGAGTGGTATGGTTATATTTTCTTTAGTAAATTTCATAGCTATAGAAGTAGAAAATTTTAGAGAAGGTAGAGGTGGAAACCAGGATATCACATCATAAATTTATCACTCAGGTGATATGTGGTAGGAACTTGATCTAGGCAACTAAAGTGAAATTGAAAGAATGAGACAAATTTAATAAGCAGTTTGGAAATAGGAGAAGATAGTAACTATTATACACCAACAAATTAGATAATCCATATGAAATGGACCAAATCCTAGAAACATACAAATTACATAAATTGACTCAAGAAGAAATAGAAAAGCTCAACAGACCTATAACAAGTGAAGAGATTTAATTAGTAGTCAAAAATTTCCCAACAAAGAAATGCCCAGAACCAGATGGCTTCATTGGTAAATTCTACTAAACTATTAAAGAAGAATTAACACCAATCCTTCTCAAACTCTTTAAAGAATAGAAGAAGAGGTGGACTTTTCTCACTCATTCTGTGAGGCCAGAATTACCCTGATACCAAAACCAGATGAAGACACAACAAGGAAGTAAAATTACAGATCAATATTTCTTATGAATATAGATGCACAAATCCTCAACAAAAATACTAGCAAACTGAATCCAAAAGCATATTAAAATGATTATACACCATGATCTAGTAGGATTTATCCCAGGAACTCAAGAGTTCAACATAAGAAAGTCAGTGTAATAACTCTTTTCTAGAACAAAGGGGGAAAAAAACAAGTGATCGTTTCAATTGATGCAGAAAAGGCATTTGACAAAATCCAACATCTTTTCATGATAAAAACATTCAGTAAACTAGGAATATAAAGAAAATTCCCCATTATGATAAAGGACATCAATAAAAATCCCACATCTAACATCATACCCAGTGGTGAAAGACTGAAAGCCTTCCCCCTAAGATCAGGAACAAGACAAGGATGCCTGTGCTTATCACTGCTATTCAACATTGTACTGGAAGTTCTAACCAGAGCAATTAGATAAGAAAATAATAATAATAAAGGGCATCCAAGTTGGAAAGGAGAAGTAAAGCCATCTCTATTCACAGATAAAATGATTCTGTATATAGAAAATCCCCAAGATTCTGCAAGAAAGATACTATAGCTGATTAAACAGATTCAACAAAGTTGCATCTGAGTATTGGTAGATCACATTGGTTTGCTCTCTTACTGACAACAAATAAAAATCTAAATCAAGAAAGTCATCATGTCACAAGGAAGTGAGAGGAGGTATTCTATGAAATGCCTTTTCAAAGCTTGTGCCAGAAAAAAAAAAAAGCCTTTTGCCATCGAGTCGATTCTGACCCATAGTGACCCTATAGGACAGAGTAGAACTTCCCCATAGAGTTTCCAAGGAGCACCTGATGGATTCCAACTGCCAGCATTTTGGTTAGCAGCCGTAGCACTTAACCACTACACCACTAGGGTTTCCAAATCAAGAAAGTCATCATATCACAAGAAAGTGAGAGGTAGTATCCCATGAAATGCCTCTTCAAACTTAGGGCCTAGAGAATGATAAAAGGCTGAATGATTATAAAAGGCTTATAAAAGGCTGAATGATTTGAAAAGAAGACCAAGGAGGGGCAGGGGAAGGAGGAAAAAGAGGAGGAGACAGTGACTGATTGAAGGTGGAGTGAGGGGAATGGGAAACTTTTTTTGGTGAAAATATACGCAGCATAACACACAGCCATGCCATAGTTTCTAGACATGATGATCTGTGACATTGGTTACATTCTTCACATTGTGTCAACATTCTTACTATTTCTGTTCTAGTTTCACTTCCATTTACGTAGTCTCCTTGCCCCCAAACCTTCTCATCTGTGCTTTAAAATCGCTGTTGACCATCTGGTCTTGTATAGATTTTTTTTTTTCTTTTTAACGCAATACTCAAGGGTGACAATCTTTACTCTTTGGGTTAAACTATTACTTAGTTTAAAGGTGACTTCAGGGGATAGTTTCAGTTCAAGGTTTGAAGAGCAACTCAGGGCCAGTGTCTCGGCAACTCCTCCGCCTCTGTAGGTCCAGTGAGTCTGGATTAGAACGGGGAGCTTTTGAAGCCCTAATGGAGGACAGAAATAGGGAACACAGGAAGAGGAGAGACTTGTGAAGAAAGGGCCATTTGGTCTGGACGTTGGTATGTTTTCTCATTACTGGGACACCTATGTAAAAATGTCAAGTGTGATATTTGAAGTTTTTAAAATGTGATTCTGGAGTTCAGGAGCTAGGTTAGGACCAACTAGAGTTACATTTTTAGATATGCATAACTATACTTTTATGGTCATCTGTATAGAGGGACAGCCCAAGGCAAGAGATGTGTGTTGACTAAGGCGAGAGTATAGAGTAATGAGAGAGGAAGGGTGAAAGCAGCCATCTTCAGGAACGTCTGCATTTTGGGGAGAGCAGCAAAGTGTCAGTTACTCCTTCTTAGCACATGGATGACTCATCACTAAGCAAGGCTTCAGTGGAGCTTAGAAATATAGCCCTGCCTTCCAAGCCACACAAGAATAGGATCTAAATTGATCTTTACCAGATGACCATTAAAATTATTAAAACAGTAAAAAGCTGTAAACAGTGAGAACCCTATAGTGGCAATAGAAATTAGGCAGTGTGCTAATAACATACAAGAAACTTTGAATAATTTTTGCTAAAGATAATGCAGTGGGACCCAGATGAATAACACTAACAACAACTCAAAAATCTTCCTGAGAAATAGCATTAGTAGCAAATAAGTGCATGAGACCCAACAGAATAACATTAATGTCCCTTAATTGGACAGTCCCTGGGTGGTGCAAATGGTTAATGCACTCGCTGCTAACTGAAAGCTTGGAGGTTTGAGTCCATCCAGAGTCACCTCAGAAGAAAACCCTGGTAATCTACTTCTGGAAAATCAGCAATTGAAAACCCTATAGACAGGGGCAGATTAACCAGTAAGCAAGGTAGACACAGGTTTACATTAAGCAAGGTACGCACGGGCTTACTTTTGTTTACCTACTAATCTGTAGTGAACGATTTCATAAATAAATAAATACATTTATGAAATCGTTCACTACAGATTAGTCAATACACACAAGTAAACCCATGCGTACCTTGCTTATTGGGAAATCCGGCCCTGACTATAGAGCACAGTTCTACTCTGATACACATGGTGTCACCATGAATGGTAATTGACTCCACCGCAGCTGATTAATTGGAGAGACAGGGAGTAGAAGAGAGAGAGCCCTAGAGCTAGGGAGAAACAGATTACTTGACCTCCATTTTGTCACTGCCAAGCAGCAGCAGCATATGAAAGCAGCAGTGTGGGCGAGGAGTGGGGGTGGGGGGGTCTAGGATCATGCAGTGGCTACAACAAGCAGAAGACTGGAAGGGAAATCGCACTGGGAAGGAGGCCAGGCTAGCCCCAACTTATACTTGGCGTGAAGACTAGATCAAACTAAAGCCAAATGCCAAAAGTTGGCCCTTATGCAGTGGCTTCTCCAAACAGAATAAGAAATGATGTTGAGATGAAGTTCTCATGCTGGGACTGTCCACAGTTCCAACTCCTTCCCTGCTGAATTCTTGAGCTGGTAATATATATTTGCTTCAACTAATAGAACCAGTTTAAAATCTCCAAGGACAATTCTAACAGCAACTAAGTGGAGAGTGAACACAACCAAAGAGAATCTGTCCAGCCTGTTCCTGAACAGAATTGTATAGCTATGAAAACATTCTGCAGTGAGGCACAGCAGCAAGCATTCACAATGAAGAAGGTGCTGCCAGTATGACAACCACAAGATAATTGTCTTTTTCCCAAGTTTTTACTCCAACACACACGTGTGTGTGTATTTAATATATATAACACCACAAAATAAAAAATAATACACGTGAGGAATGCACTTCTTAGTTCAGTCAGATACACGAGACCAAATGGGTGGCTTCTGTCCTGGTGGGATGAGAAGAGAGGAAGGGACAGGAACTGGTCGAATGGACACAGGGAACCTGGGGTGGAAAGGGGGAGTGTGCTGTCACACTGTGGGGATTGCAGTTAATGTCACAAAACAATATGTGTATAAATTTTTGTATGAGAAATTAATTTGAGCTGTAAACTTTCACCTAAAGCACACACAAAAATAATAATAATAATAATAATAAAACTTTCCAGAGAAGACGCTATAGTTATTTACACCAATAAAGATTGGCTACGCACCAATAAAATAAAATACCTAGAATCTTCAGGAGTTATTAGATATTGGTTTTGAATGGATGCTAAACCCCAGTGCCACTGAGGCCTTCCAATCACAGTGAATGCTTACGAAGATCATGTGAGAGATGAGTCTTGGAACAAGTCTTTCTCACAGTAGGTCTAGTGGGACTAAAAGCATCTTGTGGTTATTTTTCCAGCCCCAGAATGTATAGAGAGAATATATAGGTTACAGGATAACTGGCAGAACCCCTATGTTTGTTCCTGGGCCCATGTAGTGAGCACTGTTATGGTACAAATGGCCAAGTGCAAGCACCTGTTGTTCCTGCTCATGAAAAGTAGTAGAGAAATAGCGCAACTCTGGGAGGATGTTTTATTTTAGTGTCACTATTAAAGATTTGAAAGAGAAAGGGCTGGAGACTACTCCAACATTGAGCTAATCTGGAGAAATGGCCAGATTTTCAAAGTTAGTCAAGTGGTGACGCTAATTGCAACTGTAGTCTTAGATGTGATGTTATTACTGAGATAAACCCAATAACTACTTGCAAGTGGTATATAGCTATTACCTTAACAAATACCTTTTTCCCCCTGCCATCCCTATCAACAAAGATAATCAGAATCACTTTTCTTTTACATGTTAAGAACATCATTTCACTGTGTTACCTCAAGACTATGTCAACTCTCATTTTCTCTGCCATGACAAATTCCAGAGGGGTCTCGATCACCTTGATATTCTACAGAGCATCATGATAGTCCGTTGTATTGATATTAAAATAATTAATACCTTGATAGGTAGGAAGTAATAAATACACTGCTTGTATTAATAAGAGAAATGTACGTCTGGGAATAGAAGATGTTGTTGTTAGGTACCACAACAACACAGTAGGTGCCATAATAAAAGCATAGCCTGCTGCATTGGTATAATTTGTAGGGGCCCCGCAGCCTGGTGAACATTCGCATATCCATTCTTGAGTCAGTCTCAGTGATGAACCTTGCATCTGAAAATAAGACATATGAGGGAAATTTCTTTTGGTAGGCCTTTTTGAATTTTGGAAGCAACATATATCATACTGGTTTTTTAGCTGTGTCCCGTTTTCCTGATAACCCATAGTGCTGCCAATTTTGAGTAGGGGTGGAGCAAAAAAAAGCTTTGCAGCAGGTCCAGGCTGTGGTGCAAGCTGCACTACCACTAAGGCCTTATGATTCAGCAGACCCAGGGAGACTGGAAGTGCCTGTGCCAGACAGAAACGCTATATGGAACATTCAGCAAGGCTTAATCGGAAAATTAGTGCAGATCCCTAGATTTTTCATCTAAGGCTATGCCTTCTTTTGCCAGTAACTATATTCCATTTGAAAAGAAGTTTATGACTTGGATGAGCCCTCAGAGATACTGTCACAGATTGAATTGTGTCCCCCCGAAATATGTGTCAACTTGGTTAGGCCATGATTCCTGGTATTGTGTGGTTGTCCTCCATTTTGTGATTATAATTTTATGTTAAAGAGAGTTAGAGTGGGATTGTAATACCCTTACTAAGGTCACATCCCTGATCCAATGTAAAGGGAGTTTCCCTGGAGTGTGGCCTACACCACCTTTTATCTTCCAAGAGATAAAAGGAAAGGGAAGCATGCGGCGGTGGGGGGGGCACCCGATACCACCAAGAAAGCAGTGCCAGGAGCAGAGCGCATCCTTTGGACCGAGGGTTCCTGTGCAGAGAAGCTTCTAGTCCAAGGGAAGATGGATGACAAGGACCTTCCTCCAGAACCAACAGAGAAAGCCTTCCCCTGGAGCTGATGCCCTGAATTTGGACTTCTAGCCTACTAGACTGTGAGAGACTAAGTTTCTCTTCGTTGAAGCTATCCACTTGTGGTGTTTCTGTTATAGCAGCACTAGATGACTGTGACAGGTACTGAATGTTTGATCACAGAATGTAAGTGGCTGTGTAACCTGAACTATCCATCATATACTAGGCATCATCTGATCCACTGAATTACAATATTGAATGTGTGCAGCAGCATTCCATTGTAAATTAGAAAAGAGTAAATATAAGTTTGTGCCCCTGGAAGTCCAGAAAGCACAAGTTAAAAAAAAATATATACACACACACACACACACACACACACACACACACACACACACACACACATATATATATATCTGGTTAACCAAGTATTTCCCAGAAAACGAATTAACCAGACTACATCATTCTCTGAGCTTTTCGGTTAGTCTAAGTGTTCTTTACATAAGAGTAATAGAGCTATATTTCTTTTTTAGAAATAGTCTGTAACATAGACTTTTTACTAGGGCAAGCTAGCTTTATATATGAGTTCTCATTAGTATGAATTTATTGTATAATGCAGAACAGATGGGCATATTTACAAGGTTACTTTATTTCATGCAGTAGGTATGTACAGTAAAGAACATATTTATAACACCTTTGTTATAAATAAAAGCATGTATTTAAACCCAGTAGTAACTTACTGATTAAAGAAGTAGTTCTCTAAATCCCATAAAATACAGAAGCCTTTATATACATGGTCTAAAATGATAAATATTTATATTTCCTCCCTTGGTAAATTTTTAAAGAGCTCCCCCTCCAGCCCATTGCCCAAAGAACATCCATTCTGACAGACCTTTTTCTGTTTTGAGTCTCCAAATATTGCCAGACTGGCTAGATGATAGATAAAAAATTATCAGCCAGGCGGCACAAATGGTTAATTGCTAGACTACTAACCAAAAGGTTGACTGTTTGAATCCACTCAGAGGCACCTTGGAAGAAAATCCTGGCTGTATGCTTCTGAAAGGTTACAGCCTTCAAAACCCTGTGGAGCAATTCTACTCTGCACATATGAGGTTGTCATGACTCAGAATCAACTCGACAGCAACTAGTAACAACAACAACATTTATTGCAAGTTATATACCTGAAAACAAATGAGCAGTGCTATGATTATGAAAAGGCCTTTGTGCCCAGTAGTTCTGGATCAAACAGCTGGTACATTCTTTCACTTCTCAAGACTGAAACAGAAACTATGGGTTTCATCACTGACAAGTAGCACCAAAAATAATTCATTTATCTTCAAATAAAAATAAAGTTGAAGACAGTATACTACCATCCGTAGCACAACAATTGGCCTCTATTCACCTGGAGCAACAGAGGAAGAAGGAGCATCAGGAATAGGAGGAGGATATGGAATGTGTGGCTAATTGCCTCCATGAACAACTGCCTCCTCTGCCATGAGACCAGAAGAACGGGATGGTGTCTGGCTATCATTACTGAACGTTTTGATCAAAAACTCCATAAAAGAATCCTGAAACAAAAGGGGGACAAACAGAGAACAGAATTTCAAATTCTGACAGACTCCAGACTTCCTGGAGCCATGGAGGGTAGAGAACCCCTGAAACTATTTCCCTGAGATAATCTTTAAACCTTAAACCAAAAACATCCCCTGAAGTCTTCTTAAAACAAAACAACAGTTTAGCTTAATTAGTAAAAAAAGGTCTGCCTTGAGCATTATGCCCTTTTAAGAACTATCCATATGGGATCAAATTGACAACAGCAACTCAAAAGATTAGGTAGGAACCTTAGGGGGCAGTGAGTTTATGTTAATGAGGGAGGAACAACTCAGAAAAGGAGGGTGAGAGTGGTTGTACAACTCGAAAAATGTGATCAGTGTCACTGAATGGTACATGTAGAAACTGTTGAATTTGTGTATGTTTTGCTGTGTATATTCTCAACAACAACAAAATACTTTTGTTTACTTATCTGTAGTGAACAGTTTCACATGGGTTTCATCAAAAATATGAAAAATAAAATTTAGAAAATAAAAAAAGACAATATACTATACACCCACAGAATGGCTAAAATTTTTTAAAAAGAAACTATCAATATCAAGTGTTTGAGGATATGAGCACATGAAACCCTCCTACACTGTTGATGGGACTGTAAATTGGAAAAACCACTCTGTTTAGCAGTATCTACTGAAGATGAGCATACCCATACCATAACACGTGACCCAGGATGTTCAGGAATATCATAGTGACATTATTTATAATAGCCCTAAACTGGAAACAACGCAGTTGTAGATAGGTAAATAAATTGTGACATACACATTCAATGGAATACTATATAACAATGAAAGAGAATAAAGTACTGCTATCCATGGGTGACACAAATGGATCAAGTCGATTCCGACTCATAGCAGCCCTATAGGACAGAGTAGAACTGCCCCATAGGGTTTCCAAGGAGCAGCTGGTGGATTCGAACCACCAACCTTTTGGTTAGCAGCTGAGCTCTTAACCACTGTGCCACAAGGGCCCCTTCTGGGTCTAATAAAAAAAACCAAACCCGTTGCTGTCAAGTCGATTCCGACTCATAGCAACCCTATAGGACAGAGCAGAATTGCCCCATAGGGTTTTCAAGGAGCAGCTGGTAGATTCAAGCCATCAGCCTTTTGGTTAGCAGCCAAACGCTTAACCACTGTGCCACCAGGGCCCCATGGGTCTAAAAAAGGCCTAAATTCTGTAGCTTTGAGCTTTTTCTCTTTTGAAGTTCACAGTTTTTGTTGTGAAAGGTCTCATCTCCTGTGGCTACCACTGCAAAAGAGAAGGAATGAGTGTGGTAAGGGTGAAATATATTTACAATGCCTTGATTTTGCAGAATCCACCAGGCCAGAATCCCATTGTTTTAGAAGACACCCTGGGTCATTTGTACTATTCCTACAGAGCAGACTCCCGTGGCAGCGGTGAACTTTTTCACCTTCTGTTGAATGTCTACATCCTCAGCCATCAGAGGGCTGCTTTCTGTTCCTGCTTCCTTTACATCTTTTATGGTGAAACCGTAGGGGGCTCCAGGGGCATAGGGGTATTTTTTAGGGTGGATTTGGGATTTGGGGCTTTGTTGTTGTCTTGTTTGGACAAGTAATAAAAGCCTGGTTTTGTTTGGACAGATAAGAAAAGTCTATCTTCAAGGCTAGAGCTTGGCTGCTAACCAAAAGTAGGAGGCTCAAGCCTACCCAGAGGCTCTTTGGAAGAAAGCCCTGGTGGTCTACTTTTGAAAGGCCAGCCATTGTAAACCCTGTGAAGCACAGTTCTACTCTGACACACATGGGGTTGCCATGAGTCGGAGTCAACTCAATGGCAACTGGTAGCTGGTAGAGCTAGGGAGAGCTCTAGCCTTGAAGCAGTGAGAGGCCAGCCTCTGTTAGCCAGTGAGGAAATGCCAGCTAGCCCATTACTGTGGAGTTCCAGTGAATACACGTGGGTTATGTGACAGATATTCCCCAGCACAGATTTTAGCTCAAAGTAGAGTATCCATTGTTGTGTCACTCAAGCCATCAACCTAACTGTTGCTCTGTTAATGTGATTCTAACCTTTTTTGGAAAATACTTGAAAGGTGCCTAGGCTGTGTAGTTATACCTGGTTAACCCTGGTGGCGCAGTGGTTAAGCACTTGGCTGCTAACTGAAAGCTAGGCAGTTTGAACCCACCAATCACTCTGCAGGAGAAAGATATGGCAGTCTGCTTCTGTAAAGATTACAGCCTTAGAAACCTATGGGGCAGTTCTGTTCTGTCCTTCAGGGTCACTATGAGTAGGAATTGACTCAAGGCATCTGGTTTTGATGGTGGTAGGAAAATCTCTAAGATTTATCACATAGTGCTGTTGTGAGGACTAAACAAATTAACATAAATAAAGTAGAAAGGATTGGAAGACATGAAGAGAAGCCAGGGGTAAACACTGAACCTCTCCCCAGAGCCTCAGTTTTGTTTTGTTTTTTTTAATTGTACTGTAGAGGAAGGTTTACAGAACAAACTAGCTTCTCATTAAACCATTAGTACACATATTGTTTTGTGACATTGGTTACCAACCCCACAACATGCCAGCACTCTCCCCTTCTCAACCTTGGGTTCCCTATTACCAGCTTTCCTGTCCCCTCCTGCCTTCTTGCCCTTGCCCCTAGGCTGCTGTGCCCAGTTAGCCTCCTTTTGTTTTATGGGCCTGTGTAATCTTTGGCTGAAGGGTGAACCTCAGGAGTGACTTCAGTGCTGAGCTAAAAGGGTGTCTGAGGGCCATACTCTCAGGGTTTCTCCAGTCTCTGTCAGACCAGTAAGTCTGGTCTTTTGTGTGCATGTGTGTGTGTATATGTGTGTGTGTGTGTGTGTGTGTGTGTCTGTGTGAGAGAGTTAGAATTTTGTTCTGTATTTTTCTCCAGCTCTGTCCCGGACCCTCTGTTGTGATCCTTGCCAGAGCAGTTGGTGCTGGTAGCCAGGCACCATCTAGTTGTGCTGGTCTTAGTCTGCTAGAGGTGCAGCCTCAGTTTTAATCTAAGATGCAGGTAGATGAATCCCATTATATTTTTATTAAAACAGTTATGGTCATACTATACAGTCAAGCCTATGCATTCTCATGAGCCGTCATGGAAAGTTCAGCCTCTTGACAGGTACTTCAGGTTCTGCTTCAGTCCTCTCTCGTCTGCCTTTTGAAATGCTTTGGTGGAAAAGTTTCAGAGGCACTAAAAGTACTTCGAAAATTGTATTTGTAAATATTATTGTTGTTGTTAAAATTGTTTTGACCGCCTTTGGGGATGAAGCATGGTATGGTAGAAAGAGTCCAGGCTTTTGGACTGGGGTAGACCTTCTTTCCCTCAACAAGTGTTTATGGAGCCCCTCATGGGGTGCCAGGCTCTGTGCTGGGCTCCGAGGAGGCAGGCAGTCACACTAATGAAGATAGAACTATGAGCTGAGGTAACGGCTGCTAAAGGAAAGGAACACATTTCCATGAAATCACAGAAGAAAGGAACCTGACCTTGACCAAGGGATCAGGGCAGGCTTCCCTGAGGAAGTGGCATTTGAGATGAGACCTAAAGGATTCACAGAAAGTGACTAAGGGATGGGGGCAGGGTTCCAGATGGAGGATGCAGCTTGTTCAAAAGCCCTATGGTAGGAGAGAGTGTGATATAAAGGACTAAAAGGCTTGAGTGGCTGGAGCACAGAGCCAGTGAGAGGGGTCCAGGATGAGCTGAAGGGTCAGTCTTATAGGTTACTGAACCTTATCCAAAGGACAGAGGAGACCATTGGAAGGTTTTAGTCTGGGGAGCAAAATGACCAGATTTGCACTTTTAAAAGGCTCCCTTTAACTGAAGAGAGGAGAGTGGCTTAGAGAGAGAAAGGAGAGGTGGGGAGGCCATTAAAACCCAGGACAGAGATGGTTATGGGAAGCAAGGGGTTGACCACAGGGATGGAGAGACAATAGAACCAATAGGACAAGGAGAATGGCATCGTTTTGGGAAGTGAGAGAGACTGGCAGGATTTAGGCTTGAAGATGCCATTTATTGAAAGGGAGAACAGAGCAAGGGAAGGTTTGGGGGGGAAATCATGAGTTTGTTTTTTAATTCTTGGTTTTGAATTTCACTATTTACTGAAGGTGGCCTTGGTCAAGTTACTTAGCTGCTCTGAACTTCAGAGTTTTCATCTCTAAAATGAGGTTGATATTGCCTGCTTTGGAGCCCTGGTTGCACAATGGTTAAGCACTCGGCTGCTAATCAAAAGGTTGGTGGTTCAAACCCACCAGTCACTCCTTGAGAGAAAGACCTGGCGATCTGCTCCCGTAAAGATTACAGCCTAGGAAACCCTATGCGGCAATTCTATTCTGTCCTATTATAGGGTCGCTAAGAGTCGTGATTGACTCAACGGCACACAACAACAACAACAACAACATTGCCTACTTTGTATAGAGTAATGATAACAATTAAATAAAATCGCTTAGTAAAAGTCTAACATAGTGAAAGTTCATTAAATGATAGTACTTTTAAGTGATAGTGCTTTCTTTCATCTCTCTTTAAGTAGATGTTTATGATTTAAAGAAAGTTGACAGTGTTTTTAACTTTCACATGCAGGGCATTAATCTTGGTAGGGTTTTTTCCAGTATATTTTCCAATTATTTTTCCATTCTTTTAGGTTCAGTTTTGAAACAACCGATTCTAACCAAAAAGAAAGGCCCTTGAAAGAGTCAGCTGACACTACGTCTTCTGATACCTTAAAAACGTTTTCCACTAGTTGTTAAGCATATTTTTTATAATTGAAATTTTGTAGTTTAAATATATTATACAATTTTAATGCGACAGAGCCCCACAGATTGAATAAAGGAAGCAAATCTTATCTCTTTTCTCTAGGGAAAGTCAGAATATATTACTGTTTCCTGAGAATATCTTGGTAATTCCTAACACAATGGACTAACCAGGGAGACAGGTTATGAAATAGCTTTTATGTGGCGTATGATGCAAAAACAAACCAATTTATCTTTCAAACATTGATCAGAAATTGATATCAATAAGACAGGATTTTACAAACCTTTCACAAGGATTTAATATGAAGACCTGCCTCAGAATAAATGAGTTTTAAAAGTTAACAACTAGAGCTGGCCAAGAAAACATACTAAACCTACTTAATAGAAATCAAAGAAAAATTTCATTCATTCCCCTGGTAAACGATAAATGCACTAGGACACTTTAGTCAAATACAACCAAAACCAGGTTGCTGTGGAGTCAACTCCAACTCATGGAGACCTCATGTGTATCAGGATAAAACTATGCTCCATAGAGTTTTCAATGGCTGATTTTTGGAAAGTAGATCGACAAGCCTTTCATCTGAGGCACCTCTGGGTGAACTCGAGCCTCTGTCCTTTCGGTTAGCGGCCAAGTACATTAACCATTTGCTCTTCCCAGGGACTCCAGTCAAATACAGGAATATGTAAAATAGCAAATCATAATTACTCCAGATTATTTTATTACAGTAGAATCTTTATGAATTTATTTGGAGGATGATTCACTAGATAATTTTTTATGTATTAAGATCATACTCTTATCTGATTGGCATAAAGCATATAATTAATTGTCCAGGGTATTCTTTGGCAGTCTCAAACATAAGTCTTACAAGTGTAGAATACCATTATGGATTTTTTTCTTTTCTGGATATGGCTTTAGTAAATTTTTCACCATTTGTCATGGTCCTTTGTTTCTATATTTTACTTAAGTACATCTGTATGCTTATTAGTATCCTTTATAGATATTCTTCAAAGATGTATATTCATACCATAGGCATTCATTTACTGATGTAAATAATGAACTCTATTACAAATTCTAATGTTCTAAATGTTTCTGGTATAATTGTTTTTAATATTTTTTGGATCTATCCCAATCCGGGTTTGGAGGACAATATGAAGTGTGAGAATCTAGAACAGCTGTTTAGGAGATATAAATATCCTCATAACTCTGGACTTGAAATGAAAGATTTTCATCAAGTTGCATAACTGCTAGGTCCCAGATGTTTTGTGCTTTCTTCTGAGTACTGGTGTTAAGTAAGAGAGAGGGTAAAGGTTGAAGAGCAAAGCCTTGTCCACCCTAGTCTCTTAATTTGTTTAATATGAATAGCAAACTAGCTTAAACGAAACAGCATTAAGACTAATCACTACATCTGGGGTCTTAAAAGCTTGCAAGCGGCCATCTAAGATACATCAATTGGTCCCAACCACTTGGAGTAAAGGAGAACAAAGAACACCAAAGACACAAGGAAAGTATTGGCCCAAGAGACAGAATGGGCCACATAAACCAG
>NW_004443980.1:14497890-14536813 GCF_000243295.1 Trichechus manatus latirostris
GACAAGTAGATACAAGAGACCAAAGGGGCGGCTTCTGTCCAGAGGTGAGATGGGAAGGCAGAGAGAGTTAGGAGCTGGTTGAATGTTCATGGGGAATCAGGGACGGAGGGGAGGAATATGCTGTCACAGAATGGGGTGAGTGATTGGGGTCTCATAACAAGGTATTTAAAAAAAAAGAAAAAAATTCTGTGTGGGAGACTAACTTGAAATGTAAACTTTTAATTATAACAATAAAAAAAAAAAAAGACTAACCACCAAAATAAGCATGGAACAAACTGTTTTCCTCAGAAATTATTTTTCCCATAATTTGTTGCATCTTATAGTTTTTTGCCTGCTACATATCAGGCAAAAAGATCTACTAGTGAAAAACACATTGCATCAAAGTCACTAATACCTTTTAATGGATTTATTTCTGAAAGTTGGAAGCAATTTCCGATTATTTGAGAAAGTGTTACTGTCCTTACCATTTATTTTGTGATATAATTAGGAAGAGGCAAAGGTTAAAGATTAATTGGGAAATCATTCTCTAAAAACTAATGAGTTTTGTTAATAAATATAAACTGTTGCACCTTGAATGGACATTCTGATACAGCACTTTCTCATTTTGAAGATGGGACTACAGAAGCCCAGAGGATGTTATGATTTGCCCAAAGTGAGCCTAGATTGTTGTTTTGTTGTTGTTAGCTGTCACTCAGTCTCCCCCAACTCATACACATGAAACACTGCCCGGTCCTGTGCCATCCCCGTGATCAGCTGTGGATCAGACCTTTGTGATCCATAGAGTTTTCATTGGCTGATTTTTGGAAGTCGATCTCCAGGCCTTTCTTCTTAGTCCATCTTAGTATGGAATCTCCACTGAAACCTGTTCAGCACCATAGCAACACACAAGCCTCCACTGACGGACAGGTGGTGGCTGCACGTGAGGTGCACTCGTTGGAATCCATCCCAGCTCTCCTGCATGGAAGGCGAGAATTCTACCACTGAACCACCATATGCTGACTCCTAATTGGATGTTTGGTTTTCTTTTAACCATGATCCGTTCTTTGTCTTGTCTTTTCCATTCCTGAAATGAAAGTTGATTCTTTATAGTAAAGAGCTATTATCATATTCATAACTAGATTTGTTTTTAGTAAGATGATATTTGGTATATATTCCACTAGGGGAAAAGTAATATTGCAGCCATCACTGTGAAGATGAAAAGATCTCAGTACCCTTTCAGTAGTTTGCCTATGGTGGGAGCGACTTCAGAGAGAGGCCAGGGCTTTGCTAGTCCACTTCTATATGGCAGTTTTCAAAGAGCAATGCATAGACCACTTACAGTCCCCAGGAGTCCTCTAGGTCCCTGCTCCTGAATGTGTGGTCCTTGGTTCGTCAATATCGGCATCACATGGGAGCTTGTTAGAAATGCTAAGGCTCAGGCCCTGCCCCAGACCTACTGAATCAGAAATTGCATTTTAGCAAGATCCCCAAGTTGCTTGTATGCACATTAATGTTTGCAGAGCACTGCTCTCGGTAACCTGAAGCTGGTCTCAAAGGTACATTTCACAAAAATATAAAAGGATGTTTTTAAACACTGTTTTTGGGAAAAGAAAGAAAACTTTTTTCAGTTTTGATTATAAAAGTAATAACACAAGTTCACTATATGAAGATTGGAAAATACAGAAAAATAAGATGAAAACAATATCACCCACAACACAGGAGAGAAAGCATCGCTGTTAAAATTTTGGTCTGTTTTTTCCCATGTATTTTCTTTGCATATATTTAAAACATAATTGAGATCAGACTGTATATGCATACTTCTATATCGTACTTTTATAGCTTAACTATTTGCAGTAATCATTTAACTTTTGTTCAACAACTATTTATTGAGCACCTACTCTTTACCTGGTGCTATTCTAGCAGCAGAGCCATGGTGGCCCAGTGGTTAGGAGCTTGGCTGCTAACCAAAAGGTCGGCAGTTCAAATCCACCAGTTGCTCCTTGGAAACCCTATGGGGCAGTTCTACTCTGTTCGGTAGGGTTGCTATGAGTCGGAATCAACTTGATGCAATGGGGTTGGCATTCTAGCAACTGGGATTACAGTAGCGAACAAGGCAGGTAAGGGCTCTGCTCCCACAAACCTTCCTTTCTAGGGGAGCAGGTAGATAATAAGCAGAGACAAATCTGTAAGTAATACATTTGTAAACAGTGATAAATATGAAAAAAATTAAACAGGATAATGGGCTAGAGGGTGACATACTACTTTTTTTTTTTTTTAAGTAATCTATGCTTGTGATCCGGGCTGATCAGTTCCTTTAGGACTAACAGTATAATTTCTAGGCTTGTCAAAAACTGCGGTATTCTCTACATTTCCTATTTGCTTAAACTGAGAGTTACATTTTTTGCTTAATTGTATCTCAATTTACATGCGGAGCTGGAAATTTACAGGCCCCTTTGGTTTTTGGGTTTTTTTTGGAGGGGGGTTGAATTTTTTGACAGAGGAACAGTGCCTGAGTCATAGTCCTTCATGATACATGAATCAGTCACCCCAACTTCTAGCTTTAAATGTTCTGTGATCCATTTCATAAAATTTAGAGGTTTTTCCTTCCTTGAGTTGCAAGACCTGGCCTGAGACATGCAGTCCTCTATGCATATGTCGTATTAACAGATTTAAACCCGGAATCCTCTTCTGTGGGAATCTTAACCTTCATCTCTCTTACTGGAAGTGTCATCATTCCTGAAGCAAAGAAATCTTGCTTCACCATAGTATATTTGCATCCTAATGTTCCACTTCTTTGCTCATTATACTAGTGCTCCATTATAGTGTAATATTTTTGAAGTCATTTAATATAATAATCAAGAATTATAACTTAAGTTAAAAGTCAGTTGTCTACGCTGCAATGGAAATAATTCAATGAAATGATTCTTACTTTGCTTTGGCAGGATTCCCTGGGTGGCACAAACGGTTAAGTGCTCGACTCCTAGCCAAAAAGTTGGCAGTTTGAAACCACCTAGTAGGCACCTCATAATACTGGCCTGGTGATCTGCTTTCAAAAGGGCACGGCCTTGAAACCCCTATGGAGCAGTTCTGCTTTGCACACATGGGGTCAGCATGAGTCGGAATTGACTCAAGGGCCACTAACAATAACAGCCTGCTCAGTGAAGGGCATGTGTATGTCCTCAGGCTGTGACATCTAGGTTACAACATTTCTGTCTGTTATCTTGATAAGTTTCTTTTGCCATCGATTATAAGATATAGTCTGTTTTTCAGAAACACTGAAGTGTAGGGAGTGGAATTAGTTAGAATTTTAGCATTTTATATTTTCTCTGTGGTGGGATGGTGGGGCGGAGTTAAATTTATTTTTACTACATTTTTAGTCTACATTCAAAATCGCAAAAAGTACTGAATCTATAGCCACTGCAGCAGTTCTTTACGTGGTGAAAGCACCAGTGGTTAATAAGCCATGTAGCAGCTAGTGAGGTTGGGTAGGGAGTCCTCAGGATTGTTGCCTTGTCAATGTATTTATGAAACTTTGAAATTAGATGCTTAATGAGAACAGTGGCACAGCCATTACATAACATGTCGTGCAATCTCTTTGCCAGTTCTAAGCCCACATTCCTCTTAAACCCAGCTCAAGAACCCAGCCTTCCATGCATCTGTGTTGAACCATGTTGAACCATGAACCATGTTCTTCTTTACTTTCTTTAGTGCTTATTTACCTAGTCTAGACCAGTCTGTGAGTCTGTCCTCATTTATGAAAGGCATTCAAACCAATGCTCTGCAGCTTGTACCTCCAAGATCACAGAATCTCAGGATTGAAAGATACCTAAGCAGTCATTCACAGTAGTATTTCCCAGCATAATTATCCTGGAAGTCTGAGGAACTACCACTCCAGACACCAGGAGTGACGGGGAGGAGGAGATAGGAGCCGAATCCCAATCACTGTGGCAGGGGATAGGGCCTGAGAAGGATGGTGCTGTGTGGTCAAGTTCGTCTGTCTGATCCATGGGCTAGAGGGGAAGGGGTCTAGAAAGCTGTGTCCATCCCTGCCCCCTACCACCTCTATCTCATGTTGTATAAAGTTTTACATGATAGCTATGCTCAGTGAGCCCCTTTTTTCTGTTAGATCATGGGATTCTCACCAAGAACATGTATCAGGAAAGAGCATACTCTCAAGGGGTACATACCTGACTGGTAGCGTAGGAGTTTCCTTCTCTTTATTTCATGTTCATATTAATATATCTATATTAAAATATGGTAATTTTGCACGTTTGCAGCAGGGATCTCAAGAACAGAAAAACGATACATACAGGTAGTCCCCAACTTACGACTTACGCAAGTTATGATGGACCACACTTACGACCATCTTTTTTTTCCTTTTGATACGTGTTATCGTTAGTAATATGTACTACATACAATGTTGCAGCGCATAATTTGCTGATGTCATCATTCTCAGATGTTCACTTGCAGATGTTCAAAGGTGGGATTTATAAAGATATAAATAATAAGAGACGGTAATAATAAAAACTAAAAAAAGAGGTGTTTGACTTACATCAGAACCGACTTACGACAGAGTTGTCTGAAGGGAACCCAGTTGTAAGTCAGGGGCTACCTGTGTAGGAATACTCAGGGTTATATTGTGTCATGCTTCTTTGTGTAATGGTTGGTCTATTCCTAAAATAGACACTGGCTACCTGAGGCTTGGAGTCCTCGAGTGGCATAAACAGTTAACACACTAGACTGTTAACCAAAAGGTTGGAGGTTTGAGTCTACCTAGAGGCACCTCAGAAGAAAGACCTGGTGATCTGCTTCTGACAATCAGCCATTGAAAACCCTAGGGAGCACAGTTCAACTCTGACACACATGGGGTCGCCATGAGTCAGAATCTATTGGTCGGCAAATGGCCTGAGGCTTGGCTTTGTATTTTCAATGGCGGTGCTGTCACACAGCTACCTCCAATGAAACAGTGATGGAAGCGTGCCTAAATTACTGTTGATTTGGGTGTCCATAATGTGTTTTACCTGACGATAATAATAATAATTATTATTAATAATGATGAATGGTTATAATTAATAATAAAATGGCTATTTCATTATTATTACACAGCTAACATATATCGCTGGGCTCTTTCTCAGTCCATTCCATGTAGTATTTCATTTACTCTTCAGAGTAGCTCACTAAAGTAGATGGTGTTTTTCATGTTATAGATGAGGTGACTGAGATGCAGACAAGGTAAGTAACTTGCCTGAGGTCACAGAGCTGATAAGTGGTAAAGGGAGGGTTGGAACCAGACTGACTGCAGAGCACATGATCTTACCCACTACTCTTTTTCATGCATAAAAAATTTTAGCTACCCTTCCTGCCTCTTAATGTAAATACACTCTTCTGGCTGTAATAAATGTATGCCTGGATTGGGCTATTGTAATTCTTTGCCATCTTAGTCTACCTGGCATATTTTTAAGTTATTATGAAAAAGTATTACATGGAAATACCTTTAGAAAAGTAATTCAGAAAGTTTCTGAATATAGAAGATCAGAGAGACACGCGGTACACAGTGTTCACCTTCTGCGGCTGTCAGCTGTTTCTGTTTGCACTGTAAGTCAGGGAGAACTTTAGTAACAAATTATTTTCCAAAAGAAAGAGTTATGAAAATCATGTTTTCTCTGTGCTTCAGACAGTGTTAACATTCAAGCTGATTATTTTGTTACCTAATAAATTTCCTCAGGAGGACTGGGACAGAAAATCTGTAAGAAATGCATCATCGTTACATTTACAGATACTGCGTATGTCTCCAGGGATTCATTTACATACTGTTTTCCCATTGGTCTGTGCTTTGAGTGCTTATTATTGTTCCATATGTGGTAACAATTAAAACGACAAATCCACACAAAGAGCATTTCTTTGTCAACAGAGCAGAAACGAGTCCATTTATGAAACTGTGAAACTGTTCATGCAGAACCATCACTTACTGAAAAAAATCCCGTTGTATTTCCTATAAGGAGCCCTGGTGGCACAGTGGTGAAGTATCAGATGCTAACCAAAAAGTTGGCGGTTCAAACCCAGCAGTTGCTCCACAGGAAAGATGTGGCAGTCTGCTTCCCCAAAGATTACAGCCCTGGAAACATCATATGGCAGTTCTACTCTGTCCTGTAGGATCGCTGAGTTGGAATCAACTCCACAGCAATGAGTTTGGATTTTTTGTTTGTGTTTTGGTGTTTCCTGTTATTCATGCATAAAGTGTGTCAGAGATCCTGCAGAACTAATTAAAACAAGGACATGTATGTGTGTCATTGCAGGCTAAAGGTAAAGAAAGACAGTGGCTACGACACCAAGCTACTGGGGAACTCGATGACGCCAAGATCATCGATGGGCTGACTGGAGAAAAAGCCATCTACAAACGCCGGGGTGAGCTGGAGCCACAAGTAAGTCCTGGTGAACCTCAGGCCTGCGTTGTGTGCCTTCTTTACAGAAACCTGCTTTCTTGAATTGATGACTTTCTCGAAACACCATAAATCCTGAATATAGTAACTAAGGAAAGCAGTATCGAAAAAAAAAATTAGGAAAAAAAACAAATATTATACTATGTATCATGCAAGTCAAGGCCCCAGCAAGAAACACATGGCACACTCAAATTGGGTAATGTGAGGAACAGTTAATAAAAAGACTATTTATAAAGGTAAGTGTACGGTTAGGAAAACCAGAAAGAGACAGTGCAGTCTTCCAGGGCGGGGAACAGCAGGGATCTAGCCCCCCTCCCAGACCTGAAAGGGCAGCAGGAAGAGCCATTACAGGACCCTGGAGAAGGTAGTTGTGGAGATGGGGGCCGGACCGCAGCACTGGCCTTCAGTAGAGGGAGAGTTGATTCATGGGCAACAACAGAGAAGGAGCTGAGGGAACAAATAACCCGACCTCACCCTCTGATCCCCTGCCAGTGCCGCCAATCGACAGAACCCACTGGTAGCCAGCAGCCTAGCAAGCGGTTGATGCTGTCACTACAGATCAGCCTCCAGGACACAGAGCAGGGAGCGTTGGAGGGGAAACTGAAGACATCCAGCTTGTCTGTGTCTACTAATCCCAGAAGGTTATTCAAGTGAAAACACTAGAGCAATCTTAGTGGTTTTCTATGGTTCCGTTACTTTGAAGATCTTTGTCGATCATACAACTAAAGAAAACTTTTTAGAAAATAAGGAATTCTCCCTGAAATTACTCTAATTGTAGTATGTAAAGTTTTAGATAGCCATAATTTTAAAATATTTGCAATACCATGGCCAAAAAAAAAAAAAATGGAAATAAGGTAAAATATGTAGTCTCTTAGGGAGATCTGTGATTTCATACATCCCAGAATGACCAGAATTGCCGGGTAGCCGCTGAGATCTGGTGGTGCAGTGACTGGGGGAGGGAAGTCATTTACCTAATTTAAATGTTTATTCAGAGAGGATCTGTTGGTAATTTGAGGAGTTCTCATTTCTGTGTCATTGGTATGAGTCAAGGACTGCTTTCTTTACTGACTCATTGTGGTCAACGATTGTATTTAGATACATCTGAAATTGTGAGTAGTCATGGAAGCGCATGTGGCACTGTTCTTAATTTAGACAGACTCAACAAGTTTTTAAGAAATATACTGAATTTTTCTCAAACTGTTGCACTGTAATACCCATAGTGTTTTCTTGAAATTACTTACTGTGCTCATTAGTTTTTATACATGTCAGCAAGTACTTAATAACAGAATAATCTGGAATTTTTCTTCTTCCCTTGTTTTTTTAATAAAATGGACAAATACAGTTTTCTGCTAAGTCTTTGAATTTGCGTGTCTGCAAATTGGCAGACATGAGTCCAAAATCAAACTGAATCTCATGAGAGTTTCACATTTTAATTAGCAGTTGCTGCCAGACAGGTACCACTTTTGTGCTTTTAATTGCCAAGAAAAGAAAAGAGAAGCAGTAGTTCAGTAGCTAGAAAGAAGAGAAAATCGAAAACTTACTCAAGACAAAAGGCATTTTAATAACATGTTCCTTAAGTTCTTTGCCAGACCCACTCTCCCATGACCTTGTTTTAGGAATCTGACATTTCTTGTGACCTGTGTGCAAAATGATTCTCAGATCACTGCACAACAGGTAAGGAACCCTGGTGGTGCAACAAGTAAGCACTCAGCTGCTGACTGAAAGGTTGGCAGTTCAAACCCAGCCAGTGGCTCTGAGGGAGAAAGACCTGACAATATGCTCCTGTAAAGATTACAGCCAAGAAATCCCTATGGGGCAGTTCTACTCTGTCACATGGGGTCACTATGAGTCAAAATCAACTTGAAGGCACCTAACAACAACACACAATAAGTACAAGTAAAACCAATGTGGATTTTTCTCTACAGAATAATGCAAACTCTTGCTGGAGTCACTGTCAATGACAGTTAGGGGTAGGAAAGTATCAGCCTCTGAAGGCAACTTTACTGGGCTAAGTTGGACCCCCTTGAGAGGAGCATGTTCCAAGGGCAAATCTCTCCCATATGACCCCGACTACCAGCAGAAATCTCAAGTTCCATTTCCTGAAGTAAAATCCATAGACACCTTTCCACATGCCAGAGTAACGTTGTGCAATGCCGAGCCTTCCACTGACCTGCCCATCTGGTGGCTGCATTCTTGGGCCCATGTGGATCCCCAAGACAGCAGCCAGCAGTTCTCTCCTAGTTCACAGCCGCTTCTGTTTTTCCTTCCTCAGCTGGGCAGCCCACAACAGAAACCCAAGCATCTGCGCCTGGTGGTGGATGTGTCTGGCAGCATGTATCGCTTTAATGGGGTGGATGGCCGGCTCGAGCGCTCAATGGAGGCCGTGTGTATGGTCATGGAAGCCTTCGAGAACTATGAGGAGAAGTTCAAGGTAACGGCATGAGCTAAGGATGATGATGATGGCGTCATTGCCCACAGCTGCCCAAGAGTCAGCCCTGAGTTAGGGGATGATGGGTGGGTGAATGCAGGCTCCCCCCAGAGTGGACAGGAATCTCCATTCTCTCGTCAGCTCATTCCTCAGTGTAGAGAAAGTGAAGCTTTTGTTTTATCTGCTCTAAGAATCAGAAAAGGATAGTACCATAATTTAAAGCATCAGTTATTACAGAAGGAAGCACTGCACTTCACAAGTATTGTAAGCATTCAGAGTCCCAGCCATAATGTTGGGGGAAAAGTAGCCACTTAGAAGCAACACAAGACTGTTCCCAGATTGTTCATTATCTCCTGTCTTCACCCTAGTTCCCCCACTCACTGCCTCTCACCCCCTCACCAGCCAAGCAGCCTCCACTCCTGAGGGTTTGAGTATACCCTTAGAGCACACTGTTCTCAGCATTGCGTTGCCTTTCCACATGGGTGAGGATTACACAATCATAGATGTCTCCCCAGCTGACAGTGACTTTGATTACCCTGGGAGAAAGACAGCCTCTCATTTAAACTGTTTCCATTCTGCTGTTGCTCAGTTTACTGTACAGCCTCCATTTCCGAGGTCTGACCATGGAGGAGGGATCCCCCTGTGCTGCTGTGTCACTGCCCAAACCAAAAACCCGTTGTTGAGTTGATCTAACTCATGGCAATCTCATGTGTTACAGAGTAGGACTGCTCCATAGGGTTTTCTTGGCTGTAATCTTTACAGAAGCAGATCACTAGGACTTTCTTCCATGGTGCCACTGGGTGGGTTTGAACCGCCAACCTCTAGGTGTAGTCAAGCGCAAACTGTTTGCACCACAAGGACCTTACTGCCCAATATGGGCCCATAAATCCACTCTTTATCAGCCACACAGAGCACCTGCACTTCTGGCTCAAGCAGATAACCTTGAAAACAATCACAAGCCGTGTAATGATTATAAAAACTTCAGCTGAGAGAAATGATGTCTGTGGAGACATGTTCAAAGGACACACAGTCCATCACAGATATTCTAGACTTCATTCTGGATCACACATGTCCATCAGAAATAGACGATCTTAGATCATTTTAGCTTGCCATCCCACCTACGCCCCAAGAACACTTTCCTGCGTTACGTCACTGTGTTATAATGGATACAGAAAGAAACAGATTGATGAAACCCAGCACTTCATTTGCTTTAGGCCTATTATTAAGGATCCTGCCCCCTGAATCTCCCAGGGTCCCTTGTGTGAAGCTCTACAGAGAAATTTCTTTTAAAATTGTTGTTGTTAGTTGTTGTCAGGTCGGCTCCAACTCATGGTGACCCTACATGTAATAGTTGCCTGGTCCTGTGCCATCTTCGTGATCCATGGTATGTTTGACTCCATTGTTGTTGCCATTGTGTCAATTCAGGGTCTAACTCACCTTTGCTGGCCCTCCACTTTACCACACATGATGTCCTTCCTTCTCCAGCAATCAGTCCCTCCTGATGATGTGTCCAAAGTAAGGAAATCAAAGTCTCAGCCAATATTCTGTGATCCATAGGGTTTTCATTAACTAATTTTTGGAAATAGATGGTCAGGCCCTTTCTCCTAGTCTGTCTTAGTCTGGAAGCTCTGCTGAAACCTGTCCACCATGGATGACCCTGCTCGCATTTGAAATACTGGTGGCATAGTTTCCAGCATCACAGCAACACATAAACCACCAAGTATGACAAACTGACAGATAGGTAGTGGCTTTTAGAATTAAGTGGTAGGAAAAGGGCATTTTAAGTCAATGAATGCTATGTGTTGCCAGAGCAAGTGCAGCCTATAAATACGAATAAGACATGGACGTCCAACATGGGGAGTAGCTTTGTTTCCTTGAAGAAGTGGAATGTGTTTCCCCTTGTGATTAATGAAAGTCATGTAACTGTTCAAGATTCCCTTTTGACTTTGGTTGCCAAGAGGCTGAAAACCAAAATCAAAGACCAGCTCTGACAACTTTGTCTTATGGCTTGCAGTTAGGTGTTCAATTTTTCCCTTTCTTTGATCTACTCTCCCTTCAAATGTAAGTTTTTCTTGATTATGACTTTCGACTTTTTTATGTTTTATGGATTTATAGAAAACATTTACAGTAAAACCTGTGAAAGCCGGAACCTGTGTATGGTGGGAACCTGTGACAGAAGGAAAACTTAAATATTTTCCACTAAAATGAGCAATAAAAGAGTAGTAAGACTGCACCCTGTCAAAGGCGGAAGACTTGTAAGACCCAGAAAAACATGGCAGTCCTGTCAAATTCCAGCTCTCACAGGTTTCACTGTATTTTAAAATATTTTAGATCCTTTCTTACAAACCCATTGCTGTCTAGTCGATTTCAACTCATAGTAACCCTATAGGACAGAGTAGAACTACCCCATAGGTTTTCCAAGGAGCAGCTGGTGGATTCGAACTGCCAACCTTTGGTTAGCAGCCAAGCCCTTAACTATTGCGCCACCAGGGCTCCTTTTCTGGTACAAGGTGGAGTGTAATTAATTCTTAAGTCACTTGGCCTACTGATGACGGATGGTTAGACAATATATCAGCATAAATACCCACATCCCACCTAAAGTTTTAAAACCTTTGGGTTCTGATAATATTTGCATCAGTCCATCCACCTCTCTTGTGGGACTTGAAGGCCAGTGTTCCACTGTTGCCTTTGAGTTATATGGAGATTTTAATCCATTGTAGACTATAGAAAACATAGATGGATGGAAAGATAGATAGATGGATAGATAGCTGCCATCAATTGACTCTGACTCATGTTATGTACAACAGAACAAAACGTTGCCCTGTTCTGTGTCATCCCCACAATTGTCAGAATGTCTGAGTCCATCGTGTCCATTGTGCCAATCCATCTCACAAAGGGTCTCCTTCACCCTCGTTGACCCTCTGCTTCACCAAACATGATGTCCTCTTCCAGCAATAGATCCTTCCTGATGACCTAGCAGAGTACTCTGTTCAAAGCAAGCAAGTCGGACAATGTTCATTGTGATCCATAAGGTTTTCATTGGCTAATTTTCAGAAGATCATCAGGCCTTTCTTCCTAGCCTGTCTCAGTCTAGAAGCTCCACTGAGACCTGTTCACCATGGGTAACCCCACTGGTATTTGAAATATCAGTGGCCTTGCCTCCAGCATGACAGCAACACACAAGCCACCATAGAACAACAAACTAATAGACAGGTGGGGATAGCAAACATACCACTATTAAAATTGACAAGAGCCACAGTTATCTAGAATAAAATTTCCAGTTAAAAAAAGGATTTTTATTTCTTTAAGAGCAGAACTGCTCTGATATCAAAGCTACTTCTTCCAAGTTTTTAAAAAGAATATTTGTTTGGAGTTGACAAAAAAAATTGGTTGACACAGCTTTCCCACGACTTAGTAAAGCATTCAACAGAAGATAGAGGGTGGCAAAGTCAATGGTGAGTTCAGATAGCCATTCCAGTAGCTCCAAGTAGACGGTATGATTATCACAGTGTTGAATACCCATGTGGCATCCCACGCAGTGGGGCATATAGAGAAATTCATATCTATCTAAATCTCACCGTTAATGAAACCGGACCCATAGCCCAGAAAAGGAATAGTAACAAGGAAATTAGCATTTCACAAGATATGACTACATTCACGTAAATAAGGTTTTAGTTTAATTGATAGTTACAAACCAAATTGTTGCCATATGACCAACTGGGTTTCAATTCAGTTCAACAAAATTATAAACATTAACTTAGAACTCACTAAGAGCAGAGTACTCTGCTAGGTACAGAGTTCTGGGCTGTCCTTGGGCTTACAGCATAATGAGAGAGACATATGTTAATATAACCAAACAAAATGTAGTGTATAGTAATGATTAAATTCTGATGGAAGATTCAGTGAGAGATCCGCAGTAATAGAGGTACAAAGCACTCTATCCATAGGATCCCCCCACCCATCATCCTACAGCAATATTTTGCTGATATTTTCTCTAAATGCCACAAAGAATTTCCTCAGTCTTTGCCAGTAAAACCAAAACCAAACCCGTTGCCGTTGAGTGGATTGTGACTCATAGCAACCCTGTAGGACAGAGTAGAACTGCCCCGTAGGGTTTCCAAGAAGCAGCTGGTGAATTTGAACCGCTGATCTTTTTGTTAGCAGCCAAACACTTAACCACCACACCACCAGGGCTCCTTTATCAGTAAAACCACAGATATGTTGAAAAAATAACCATAGTAACATGTGGCTGACAAACCCAGGTGAAAGTATAGGAAGACACCAAAATAAACTTTTCTTAAAGGCGTGAAGTAGCTTTATCATGTTTATGCCATTAAGTTTTCACAGGTGGTACTTGAAAAGTTTTGTGCATTTTCCTGAATATACGTTTTCTTACGCTTGTGAATACATCTCCTTAGATTCACTACAGTTCCTTTAGAACTTTTTTTTAAGGCCATAGAAGGTCCTATGAAACCAGCGCATTAAAATCTTCCGACAAAAAGAAAAGATGGTAAGACTTAACAAGCAAGTTCTTTGAGCTTCTGTTAGGAAAAATGGCGCTTGGGTGACTGTCTGGGAAGGAGGGGTGGGCCCTTCAAGAGAGGCTCCGCCAGGGAGTTGTGACACCAGCTGGAGCCATGTCAGTCCTATTCCTGTGACTTCTCACCACCTCTGTAGACCAGAACTGGGTCACTTCAGAGGTCATTTACTCCAGAGTCTTCCTTCCACAGACAGGAAACCGAGACCCAGAAACAGTAAGGCTTTTCCCCAAGTTGGAAGACTAGGCGGAAACAGTGTGATGGAATCCGGGGCTCTTTCTCTGTTTGCTTGTTTTTCCTTGTTTGTTTATTTGTTTGTTTTTAAAATGTCCTCCTTATTCTCCAACTTTTTTATTTTGAAAATGTTTTAACCTAGGAAAAAAGTTGAAAGGACAGTAAAACGAACACCGATCTGCCTTCACGTAGATTCACCAGTTGTTAACGTTTTGTCTCATTTGCTTTATCTTTTTCTTTAAAAATATACTTTTTGCCTCCTGTGAATCATTTGAAAGTAAATTTTAAACATCGTAACACTTTACCTCCAAATACTGTAGCATGCCTATCCGATAACTAAGGACATGCTCTTACCTCACTACCATTATCACACACACACAAAAATCAATAATCCCATAATAGCTTCCAATGTCCAATCCAAATCCAGTTTCCCAACTTCCCCAAAAATATCTTTTGTAATTGGTCCCCCCTCTCTCTGCCCAAATCCAGGATTCAGTCATGGTCCACACTTTATATTTGATTGTTCTGTCTCTTTAATCAGTAATCAATTGCTGTGAGTTGATTCTGGCTCATGACAACCCCATCTATGTCAGAGTAGAACTGGCTCCATATGGTTTCAATGGCTGATTTTTCAGAGGTAGATTACCAGGCCTTTCTTCAAAGGTGCCTCTGGGTAGACTCGAACCTCCAACCTTTCAGTTAGCAGCCGAACATGTGACCCGTTTGCATTACCCAGGGACTCCTTATGTCTCTTCAGCCCCTTTTAATTTGGATAAGCCCCTTCCTTACCACTACCTTTTTTGGTCTTCATGATATTCACTCTCTCGAGAGCCTAGATCAGTTGTTGTATACAGTGTTCCTTATTCTGGATTTGTCTGTTTTCTCATGGTGCCATTTAACTTGTCCAATTATCCCCTGTATTTCCAGAACTCCTGAAAGACGTTCTCCTCACAACAGACACATTAGAGACTTTGTATCTTCCCCCTACCACCCCTGCCAACATGTCTTAGCTTCTGAGTGGTGACAGGCCACCCAGTCTCTGCCCGGGCTCCTCAGGCCTGCTCTAGAGGGAGGTGTCCTCGTCATCTAGTGCTGCTATAATAGAAATACCACAAGCAGATGGCTCTAACAAAGAGAAATTTATTCTCTCACAGTCTAGTAGGCCAGAAGTCCAAATTCAGGGCGTCAGCTCCAGGGGAAGACTTTCTCTCTCTGTCAGCTCTGGAGGAAGATCCTTCTGATCAATCTCCTGGACTAGGAGCCTCTCAGTGCAGGGACCCTGGGTCCAAAGGACACACTCTGCTCCTGGCACTACTTTCTTGGTGATATGAGGTCCCCATCTCTCTCTGCTCGCTTCTGTCTTTTATATCTCAAAAGAGATTGGCTTAAGACACAACCTAATCTTGTAGAGTGAGTCCTGCCTCATTAACATAACTGCTGCTAATCCTACTTCATTAACATCATAGAGATAGGATTTACAGAACATGGGAAAATCACATCAGATGATAAAATGGTGGACAATCATACAGTACTGGGAATCATGACACATGTTTTGCAGGACACAATTCAATCCATAACAGGAGGGAAGGAGGTGGGATGGAGCCTATTTACATTCTGTGTAAACTTTTTCTGTTTATAGTTTCAGGGGATAAGTAATAGGTACGCATAGTACAAACTTTTAAAGATATAAAAGGAATGAGTGAAAAGTAAGCCTTTACTCACCCACTCTCCAGCTCCCAGTTCTCCTGTCTGGTGCAACCAGAATTTTTTGGTATCTTCTTAGAGAGATTTGATGCATATACGTGTGTGTGTATATGTATGGATATACATATGTTTTTAAGCCAAGTGATAGTGAACCAGGCACTCTGTTCTGTATCTTCATGCTGTGATCATATTGAACTCATTTAATATCTCACTACTTTCATTTCTTGTTTGTGAAAGAGGCTTACGGACTAATGGAAGTATGCAGTTTACTCAGCAAATATAAAATGATGCTTGAGTACAACCTGCAATTTTAGGGGCTCCTAATGAAAAATGTATATTGCATTAGCCCAGGATGACATCACCTGTTGTGTCTCTGGGAAATCAGCAGTGTTCAGAGACGTCCCACCCCCTATTTCCAGATGGTTCTTAACATCATCTTCTTGCAGTCATCCCTTGGTTGTAAAGGTGTCTAGTCTGTATTTGCTTTGAAACTTTCAGCAGCCACTAGTCTGCTCTGGCGATCTGAGCTCTTCCCGGAAGCCTCTCTCTTGGCATCTGTTTTGTGTTTGCTTTGGCTTGGGCTTGGCTCCTGAGACTCTCAAAAGCGCTTCTCCTTACAGCGGGTTTGAGTCATTACAGCCCAGGTCCAGGAGGCTCATTTGGAGTTTGTCTCCACCTTCTACTCCCGATTAGCATAACCCATGCCAAACCACAGAGACCCTTGGCAAGAATTACTGAGAAGGAAAGGTAATTCAGTGGCAGGACACATTTCAAAGCCTTTTGGAGTTTTTAAAGCTTCTCATAATTGCTCTACCAACTGAATTCAATTATTCTCAGCAGCAGCATTCACAGTAGGTCACTTGAGACAAAAGCAATATTATTTGCTTATAATCAGCGTGAGCGTCTCTAATCTCATAATCACAGCATAGTTTTTAGCGTTCATATAGCGCTTAAACCCTGGAGGGAACGTGAAATAGTAATGGTTGTTGTCGGTTGCCATCCAGTCAGCGCCTACTCATGGCGACTTCATACATAACAACAAAACGTTGCCAGCTCCTACATCGTCTTCATGATCTTTGATACGTTTGAGCCCATGTTGCGGCTAACGTGTCAGTCCATCTCATGGAAGATTGCCTTCATGTTCGCTGACCCTCTGCTTTACCAAACATGATGTCGTTTTCTAGAAATTTCTAAGGATTCCTGTCTTTCTTTATGACATGTCTAAGTAATGATTATGTGAACCACTTTATTTAAGTCAGAAAGCATTGTTTCCTTTATCTTCATTCCAGTTTGTTCCTTATGATTTCTCTAAACCTTTGGGATTGTTTTCACTCTACCCTTAAAGTAGACCTCCTTTTCAAGAGCTCTTAATGCTTTACTTTTTTTCCTCAAAGTACTCAAATAAACCAAAGTTAGGTGACTGTTTCTCCATTAAGCACTCAGACAGTGGCATCAGAAAACAGACAGATTTATTCAATTATTGAGAAGTTGGACTTTGAAAAAAAAAAAAAAAGCACCTCAAATTTATTGTTCCTATAAGAATATAAAGTTGGTCTGTGGGTGGTGCAAGCAGTTTGCAATTGGCTGCTAACCTAAAGGTTGGTGATTTGAAGCCACCCAGCAGTGCCAAAGAAGAAAGGCCTGGTGATCTACTTACATAAAGATTACAGCCAAGAAAACCCTATGGAACAGTTCTACTTTGTAACACAGAGGGTTACCCTGAGTTGGAAATGACTCATAGCAGTGGGTTTAAGGCAGTGATTTTTTAAGTGTAGCAAGGAATTCTTGAAGGGAAGAGCGAGGGGAAGGCAGCACTTTTTACCCCTTCTTGGTCCATCTCCAATTCAGCAAAAACGGTTTCACTTATATTACATGTGTAATGTAGCGGTAGTGGCAGCATCAGATGTCATATAACTTCAGGAGGAGGGAAGAGAATCACCATCAGCCCAAAGCTGATTCCTTTGAGGTGGAGGTCAGACATACCTCCACTTTCCAACTTTTTCACCAATTCTGACCCCAGCCGTTCTCCCCACGGCACTCTTAGCTCTCTACCGCGTTTGACGCTGAGGGCCATATTTTTAGAAGAAGCTCATCAATCCTCATTCAGATTTAGATCATTCATCATTCCTTTGACAGGAGAAAATAAGACATAAGGTGTTCCTAAGACTAACAGAAGTGGGCTTTTCTATTCCCTGGTTTTTGTTTTGTTTTGGCATACCATTGAGTTATCATAGAACCTTGGGGACAGGAATTATCTTAGAAATGTTTTTCACCAGCCTCATTGTTTTACAAATGAGAAAACCGAGATGCAAAGAGGTTAAGTACTTTGCCCAAGGTCACACAGCTAGACTGTGAGAAGCCAGGACTTCCAACTTCCACTTCAGGGCTCTTTCTTAGTTGATGTTTTATTCCTATTCTTGCAGCCATTTTATTTTTGCCCAATTAGTGTTTTTTTTTTTTTCCCCAAAACTATAATTCAGGAGCAAAGTTACCATTTACATAAAGTATCTTCTTCTACCCTCAGTACCTCACCATCTAAAGGAGGTATGACAGACATCTTGGTGAGAAAGGCTGGATGAACTCCCAGAAGAATGTGGGAAGATGTGACTCACAAACCAGCACCTGCTGGGAAAATTTCTTCTGTCAAGACCTTAGTTCAGTGTCTGCAATTAACCTTTTCCCAATGGCCCAGGAATGTGTCCCAGGTTTAGAAATGGACACCAGTCATCATATCAGGCTCAGGCTTTCCCATAAATTCTGCTACGTGGAGGTAGGACCAACGAAGGAGTTATAGACTTTTCTGAGTCCATTCAAAGTTAAGCAAGAATTCAGAATTGATTCAGTTATTAATGTAGAAATGTTATCTAAGCCAACCATTCAGAAAGCTTAAGTAGAAATGGGGGCAGGGGTAGCAGATGGGGATTTGTTTATTTCCCTATAGTAAAAACGCTGGATTTAGAGTCAGAACACCTGGGTTTGGGCATCACTAGATCCGTGACCTTAGGAAAGTCTCAATCTCTTTAAGCATCATATTATGGGGATAAAAACACCCACATCCATAAGGTTGTGCAATCAAAATGAGCTGAGATACATGGAAGCACTTTGTAAACTACAAAGAACTATATAAATGTTGAACATTACAGTCAGTAATGTATTGTCCTATCCCTTCAGTGACCCTGTGAGGTAGTAAAACAGATATTCCTATTTGTCAGAGAGGGTAAGTGACTTAGAAGCATATTAGAGGTCGCAAAGCAACTTACTTACATGCTAGAAGTTAAGTTTGGAGAGGTTGAGAATTTACCTTGTTAATATCAGAGCCAAGTCTAGAAGTCTTGACCTTCAGACTCTTTTTACACTGACTTCTATCATATGAGGAAAGGTTAGCTAGCTAATACTATAGAGTATTAGCTAACTGATCCTAGGGTTCTGTTGGCGCTTCTCTGGACCTTTTAAATCATTTATTTTCTAATCCTTTACTCTTCACAGTCAGTGGTGCATCTTAGAATGGTATGTTTGGATTTCTAGAAGGAGGTTAGAATTTCACACATCGTCAGTCTTCAGAATAGCCTCAGACCATTGTCTCATACACCTACTTATAATGTGGGTACATAATAAAGCATGGGCTCTTCTAAAGTTAGCAAATGATTTTCTTTCCCGGTAGAAATTTAAAAATAAATCTTATTCATAAAAATGCTAATAGCTCCTCTTTGTTCTAAGCAGAGCTTTCTCTGAGTTCTAAGTATTATAAATCACCCTTCTTATTTGATAATAGGTCTTTGTGTCTTGGATTAAAATTCAGCATTTGTTTTCATTTGTCAATACCTTTCTCTAAATGAATGAGATTTTCAAAAGAAGATATAGCAGAAGGGCATTTAAACAAGTTGCTAAAGCAAAGAAAATATTCTAAACTTAGTCTTCTGTATTTGAGGCCTTTCTTAATATTATATATGATATATAGTACATATATTCTTTTATGTACTATATATTATATTGCTACAGGGAATTCAGAGATGCTCTGAAAATTGGAGAAATCATGACCATAAAAATTTTGAGCTGCTCAGAAGAAGTTACAATCTAAATATTAGGTTGTCTGATAATGACAGTCAGGTTTTTGTGTATTGAATCTGGTACACTGGGTGAATGGCAGAATCAAGAGTTAGCGAATGGAAATGAATGAGTTTATATACTTTTTCCTTTTACCCAGATACATTTGAGGATGAGCTAATTACTGTTTGTAGAATGTGTTGGGATCCTTGGATAGCAGACACTAGATAATTATAACAGAAGAATCATTTTTATGGAAGCTTAAAATGACCTACAGTAAAACCGGAGTATGCTCCAGTTTGGACGTATTTTGGATTCCTCTCAAACATTTTATTTACTTTGGGCATAGAATTATCCCCAAGCTTCTCTGAAAGATGAGAAACCAGAGCTTACAAACCATTTTATAAGCCCTGTGCCGTCCCTAGGAAACGCTGGTGACATAGTGGTTAAGTGCTATAGCTGCTAACCAAAAGGTCAGAAGTTCAAATCCACCAGGCACTCCTTGGAAATTCTATGGGGCAGTTCTACTCTGTCCTGTAGGGTAGCTGGAATCCACTCGACGGCCACTGGTTTTTTTTTTTAAGTTATCCTGTCCCTATAGGGTTGCTATGAGTCAGAATCAACTCGGAGGCCACGGGTTTGTTTGTTTGTTGGCTGTCCTGTCCCTAAGATGTGTCTTCTCAAGTCTTTGCAATACGAAGTAGACATAGAGAAAAGCAGAGGAAAGCTGGAAGAAGAAAGATAGGAAGGAAGAAAGGGAGGCTTACAGCCCACCTACCTTTATTCCATTTGCCTGAAAAAGTATAGTATGCTTTTTTTTTCCCCCCTGGGCAGATAACTAAAGGGTAGAGCTAGATGGATTGATTGCTTGATCGTTCAATTGATAGGTGGATAGTTGCTAAAACATTTCTGAAGGTTTAAATCAGCCAGCGTCATGTTTTGATAAGGAGCATCCAACAACTCATTTGACTATTTGTTTAATACCGAACAATGTTTTTCCTTGCAGTGCCCAGTTGTGTCAGCCCTGTGAGCAGACCACATGGTCAAAAATTTATATGGTCTCATCCCATGTCATCTGATTAGTAAGCATTTCAACTATCAGTTAAAAGGAAGGAAACAGTCAGTTACGTTTATAGCCCTCTTCCCTAAGCCCAATATAAGAAATACTTCAGTTTCAAGGAACTGATCTTACTCCCTTATGTGTAAAGATCCTGTTTAAAGGATTACTTCACTGGCCCCATAACGAAAGCAGTCTGGCTGGTGCCTCTCTGGAACTTTTTTCTTGCTACAAACAGTTCCTACACGTGACAATTGTGAAATTCAACTTGCCAGGGCGTCAAGCATGCGTCCATGGTGGGATTGGCAGGCCATCCCCCACATCACAGCACTGACCACATGGGTAACCTTGGTCAGGCATAGGCTGACGCTGGTAATTTTCTATAGTTTTCAAGAGCTGTACAGCCTTGAGATTTCAGTTTTATTTGTCAACGTTTCACTATCTATATTGATAGCAAATTACACTAAAGAGATTTTTTTTTTCATATATTGAATTTGTTACATCCATGGAAAGCATTTATTGCTGGCCTTTTTTAATATATTGGTATATTTCCCTACAATTCTTTTATATCATCCTTAGTATATAAATGTTGTCGTTGTTAGCTGCCATCGAGTTTTCCCCCAACTCATGAGGATCCTGTGTATAACGGAACAAAACACTGCCCAGCACTGCACCATCCCCATGATCCATTGCGGATCAGACCCATTGTGATCCATAGGGTTTTCATCGACTGATTTTCAGAAGTAGATCACCAAGCTTTTCTTCCTACTCTATCTTATTCTGGAATCTCTGCCACTAAAACCTGTTCAGCATCAGAGCAACATTCAGGCCTCCATTGCTAGATGGGTGGTAGCTGCACATGAGGTGCATTGGCTGGAAATCAACCCCAGGTCTCCTGCATAGAAGGTGAGAATTCTACCGCTGAACCACAAATGTCTCCCTAGTATACAAAAACCAGGCATAGAATGATTTTCTAAGTCCAAGGCCCCACTCTGACCCCGCTCTGGCCATGCCCCTCCCCACAATACGAAGAGTCTGTGGGGTCAAGAGGGCATGCCCACTTAGACCCTGTTTCTAGATCATGTTCCTGGTACCTGGGATCCCTGACCATCTTGCTCAAATCACCCCACCATATTTCCAGGGCCTACCTGGACCTCTCTCCTAGGTTTATCTTCCTAGGGCAGACTGGCCAATGGCGTGAGCACCCCTAGGTTTGAGGGGTAGCCAAGGAGCACTGTTTGGAGAGGTATAGATGGAATGTGGATATGATGACTGGGTGTCCAAGGGGTGTGGGACAGAGCCAGCTGTGGGAAGAGAAGGGAATGGGGCACAGGCCAGGGGCCAGAACTTCCCACATCGCCATGTTCTGGCACAGGACCTCGAGAAATTCAAAATTTTTATGTATATTTATTAAAGTAGGACATATTTTGCTTAACAGTCTGTAGCCTGATTTATAGTTTTTAAATATTTAAATATACTATATGTGCCTCCATTTGCATATTTGTCCCAGGTCCTGCAAATGTTACAGGTGGACTTGTTCAAATAAGTTCTTCATTTTTTTAGATTCCTTCAAACCTTTGCTGTCTTTCTTGAACACCCCCCCCCAGCCCCATTCTTTTTTTTTTAATAGTTTATTTTATTTTTATTGTTGTTGTCATTGAAGATATACTGCAGAACGCACACCTATTTAACAATTTCTACATGTACAATTCAGCGACATTGATTACATTCTTCAAACTGTGCAACCATTCTCACCCTCCTTTTCCAAATTATTCCAATTCCATTAACATAAACTCACTGCCCCCAAAGCTTCCTGTCTATCCTTTCAAGTTGCCGTTGTCAATTTGATCCCATATAGTTCTTTAAAAGATCACAGTATGTTCAAGCCCTCAGCCCTATTCTTGATACATAACCTCACCACCTGTTTTATAGGGGAGCCAGCCACCACAGGCTTCTATCTCTCAAGTACTGTGTTTTTTACTTCAAATGTTCTTTGTCTATTCATGTTCTCTCTGCATTCCCTTTACTCCTGGAAACAGGAGTGTCACCGTCCTTGCTTCTGAGGAGCATTCTGGCTGTATGTCTTCAAAGACAGATTGGTTCATTCTTCTGGCAGTCCATGGTATATTCAGTATTCTTCACCAACCCCATAATTCAAAGACATCAATTCTTCTTTGGTTGTCCGTATTCATTGTCCAGCTTTCACATGCATATGAGGCAATTGAAAACACCATGGCTTGGGTCAGGCGCACCTTAGTCCTTAAAGTGACGTCTTTGCTTTTTAACACTTTAAAGAGGTCTTTTGCAGCATATTTGCCCAATGCAGTGCATTAGACTATTTCTTGACTGCTGCTTCCATGGGGGTTGATTGTGGATCCAAGTAAAATGAAATTCTTGACAACTTCAATTTTTTATCTGTTTACCTGAGCCTCCACTCTGCTGCCTGGAAAATGCATGGACACCTACCTCTCCCCCAACAACATTTCTAGACACTACTCTTTGCTGTCTCTCTTTCCCTACGAATCTTCACTTAAATTGTTCTCCCAACGGTCACGACTGATTAAGAGAGCTAGAGGTCATTCATTGGCCATCATTCTGCCTGAGTGACTGTGGCTAGTGTAGCTCAACACAATTGCACAACCTCTTCCTGAAACTCTACATGCAGGTTTCCCAGAGCTGTCTGGGTTCTCCTGCTTCTGCCACTGCTCATTCTCCATCTTCCTCATTTAGCTCTGTGTTTTTCTTCCACCCTACAGAGGGGGAATCTCCCTCAAGGTTGAGCTGAGGGCCTTCTCTGATCTTCTCTCTGTGTGCATTCGCCCCGTCTCTTGGGATTGACTGGTAGGTCTTCATCTCCAGCCACATCTCTGACTACCTGAAGTAGACTTCCACCCTGATGCCTCGCCAAGAGCACAATTTCAGCCCGACTAAAATGAAACTCCTCTTCCCCAAATAACCCCACTTGCCTTCTGATTTCCCATTTTTGCATAATAACTAATTTCAACAGGAAATTTTCTACTTTTCATTTTAAATATGATTATTTCAATTATATTATAGGTTGCTTGTTGCTCAGCTAGCTCAGGCTAACCACCATTTATCACATGATGACTTCTAGGGGGGTAGGGGAATGCATTCCAGCTTCCAAACAGCTTATTTGTAAAAGAATGTAGCCCACATGTGAAAAGAAAACTTCTTACTGCACTGATTTGATTGCCAACTCTCTTAAAGCATTTGTGCATTAAACACAGCAGGAAATCATAAGCACTAAAAATACAAAGATGAATAAGAATGGCTTCTGCCTTGAAAGAACTCACCATTTAGAAAGGAACAGACATGAAACAAATAATTGCATTCCCTTAGACATGGGGTTGCTATAAGTCTGAATTGATTCAATGGCAACTGATTTTTTTTACTGATAGAGAACCTGGAGTAGTGTTTTAGATACAGTAGGTGCTCAGAAATTACCTGTTGATTGATAATTGGTTGGTGGATATCACTGATTTTTTTTCATAACAGCTTTATTGAGATATAATTTCCATACCATATAATTCACTCATTAAACTACATAATTCAGTAGTTGTTAATATATTCACAAATGTGTGCAATCATCACCATAGTCAGTGTTAGAACATTTTTATCACCTCAAGAAGAAACCCTGTACCCTCTAGCTGTCACCTCCTGTGTCTCTCCCAGCCCTAAGTAACCATTAACCTACTTTCTGTCCTATAGATTTGCCTATTCTGGACCGTTTCATATGAATGGAATTATATATGTGGTCTTTCGTGACTAGCTTCTTTCACTTAGCATAATGCTTTCAAGGGTCATCCATGTTGTGGCATGTATCAGTACTTCATTCCTTCTTATGGTCAAATAATGTTCCATTTTTTGGATATACCAAATTTTGTTTATCCATTCATCAGTTGATGGATGTTAGAGTTGTTTCTACTTTTTGGCTATTAAAAGTAATGCTGATGTGAACATTTGTGTACCAGTTTTTGTGTGGACATACATTTTCGTTTCTCTTGGGTATATACGAAGAAGTAGAATTGCTTCATCATATGGTAACTCTATGTTTAATCATTAGAAGAACTGCCAGTTTGGTTTTCCAAGTCAGCTTACATTTTGAATTCCCACCAGCAGTATATGAGGGTTTTAATTTCTCCGCTTCCTCGCCAACACTTCACATTATCTGATGTTTTTATCCTATCCATTCTGTTGTTGTTGTTAGGTGCCGTCGAGTCGGTTCCAACTCATAGTGACCCTATGTACAACAGAATGCAACACTGCCCAGTCCTGCGCCATCCTCACAATCGTTGTTATGCTTGAGCTCATTGTTGCAGACACTGACCGTCTCGTTGAGGGCTTCCTCTTTTTCGCTGACCCTCTCCTTTACCAAGCATTCTGATGTCCTTCTCCAGGGACTTATCCCTCTGATAACATGTCCAAAGTATGTGAGACATAGTCTGTCCATCCTAGCTTCTAAGGAGCATTCTGACTGTACTTCTTCCAAGACAGATTTGTTGCATTCTTGTAGATATGAATTGGTATCTCCTGGTTTTGATTTGTTTTTCCTTAGCAACTTAATGATGTCAAGCATCTTTTCAGGTGCTTATTGGCTATTTGTATCTCTTCCTTGGAGAAATATCAATTTAGATTCTTTACACACATTTTAATTGGGTTATTTGTCTTTTTCTTATTGAGATGTAAGAGTTCCTTATATGTTCTGGATACAAATCCCTAATCAGATATATGATTTGCAAATATTTTGTCCCATTATGTAGGTTGTCTTTTTCATTTTCTTGATAGTGTCCTTTGAAGCATGAAGTTTTTAATTTTGATCACGTCCAATTTATCTATTTTTTTTCCTTTTGTCCTCATGATTTTGGTGTCATAGCTAATCCTTTGCCAAGTCTGAGTTCCTTAAGACTTACCCTTATGTTTTCTTCTAAAAATTTTATTATTTTAGCTCTTACATTTAGGTCTTTTGTCTATTTTGAGTTAATTTTTTTATATGGTGTAAGGTAGGGGTCCAATTACAGGTCTATTCATTCTTTTGCATGTGGACATACAGTTGTCCTAGAACTATTTGTTGAAAAGACCCATTGAATGGTTGTGGTACCTTTGTCAAAAATTAGTTGACCGTAGATGCATGGTTTTACTTCTGGAATCTTAATTCTATTCCATTGGTCTACGTGTCTATCCTTATGGCACTACCACAGTGTCTTGATTACCATTGCTTTATACTAAGTTTTGAAGGTTTTGGCAAGTGTCAGTCTCCCTACTTGGTTCTTTTTCAAGATTGTTTTGGCTTTTCTGGGTCCCTTGCAATTCCGTATGAATTTTAGAATCAGCTTGTCAATTTCTACATAGATATTAGCTGGGATTCTGATAGGGATTGCCTTGAATTTATAGATCGAATTTGGTAGTACTGCCTTCTTAACAATATTAAATCCTTGACCCATGATTGTGGGATATTTTTTCCAATTATTTAAATCTTCTTTGATTTCTTTCAACATTGTTTTGTAGTTTATAGAGTATAAGTTTTATACTTCTTTTGTTAAATTTATTCATAAATATTATTCTTTCTGTTGCTATTTTAAATGGAATTGTTTTCTTAATTTCATTTTCAGATTGCTCATTGCATCTAGAAATATAATTGATTTTTGTATATTGATCTTGTATCCTGAAACCTAGCTAGACTTGTTTATTAGTTCTAATATTTTCTTAGTGGATTCATTTTGATTTTCTATATACAAGATCATGGATGCACATTATCTGCAAGCAGAGATAATTTTACTTCTTCCTTTCCAATCTGGATGCCTTTTATGTCTTTTTCTTGCCTATTTTCCCTGGCTAGAATCTCCAGTACAATGGTGAATGGATATCCTTGTCTTGTTCCTGAGAGTAGGGAGAAAGCAGTCTTTCACCATTAAGTATGATGATAACTGTGGGGTCTTCATAAATGCCCTTTATCAGGTTGAAGAAATTCACTTTTAGCCTTGATTTGTTGAGTATTATCATGAAAGGGTGTTGGATTTTGTCAAGTGCTTTCTCTGTATGTATTAAGATGATCGTGTGATTTTGATTTTTAGTCTATTAATATGATGTATCACATTAATTGATATTTGGATGCTGAACCAGCCTTGCATTCCTGGGATAAATCCCACTTGGTCGTGGTGTATAATTCTTTTTATATGTTGCTGGGTTCAATTTGCTGGTATTTTGTTGACTATTTTTTCATCCATATTTATAAGAGATATTAGTTTATAGTTTTCTGTGGTGACTTTCTCTGGTTTTGGTATGAGAGTAATACTGGCCTCATAGAATGAGTTGGGAAGTGTTCCCTCCTCTTTTCTTTTTTGGAAGAGTTTGTAAAGAATCGGTATTAATTCTTTAAATGTTTGGTAAAATTCAATAGCTAAACCATCTAGGCCTGGACTTTTCTTTGTGGATAGTTTTTTGATTACTGATTCAATCTCTTCACTTATTATAGGTCTATTCAGATTGTCTATTTCTTCTTTAGTCATTTACAGTAGTTTGTGTCTTTCTAGGAATTTGTACATTTCATCTAAGTTGTCTAATTTATTGGCATACAATGATTCATAGTATTCCTTTATAATCCATTTGATTTCTGTAAGGATGGTCTTTATGTCCCCTCTTTCATTTCTGATTCTAGTAATTTGAGTTTTCCATCTTTTTTTCTTGGGCAGTCTAGCTAAAGATTTGTCAATTTTGTTGATATTTCCAAAGAACCAGCTTTTTATTTTGTTGATTTTTCCCGTTTTTCTCTTCTCTATTTCATTAATTTCTGCTCTAATCTTTATTATTTCCTTCCTTCTGCTTGCTTTAGATTTACTTTGCTCTTGTTTTTCCAGTGTCTTAAGGTGGAAGTTTAGATTATTGATCTGAGGTCTGTCTTCTTTCATAAAATAGGCATTTACAGCACTGCTTTAGCTACATTCCATAAGTTTTGATATGTGATATCTTCACTTTCATTCATCTCAAAGAATTTTCTGATTTCTTCTTGATCTACTGGTTATTTAGAAGAGTGTTGTATAATTTACACGTATTTGTGAGTTTTCCCAAATTTTTTCTGTTACTGATTTCTAATTTGATTCTGCTGTGGTCAGAGAATGTACTTTATATTATTTCTATCCTTTTAAATTTATTGAAGTTTGTTTTGTGGCCTAGCATATGGTATACCCTATAGAGTACATGTACTTGACAAGAATGTGTGTTTTGTTTTTGTTGGGTGGAATGTTCTATAGATATCTCTTAGGTCCAGTTGATTTATAATGTTGTTCAAGTATTCTACCTCCTTGTTGAACTTCTGTCTAGTTGTTCTATTCAGTGTTGATAGTGAGGTATTGGGTCTCCAACTATTATTGTTGACTTGTCTGTTTATCCCTTCATTTCTGTTTATCCCTTCATTTCTGTCAGTTTTTGCTTCATGTTTTTTTGGTGCTCTATTGTTAAGTGAATATATGTTTATAATTGTTATATCTTCCTGATGGATTGACCCTTTTATCATTATAAAATGTTCCTCTTTCTCTCCAGTAACATTTTTTGTTCAAAGTCTATTTTGTCTTATATTAATATCACCTCTCCAGCTTTCTTGTGGTTGCTTTTACATGATATATCTTTTTTCATCCTTTTACTTTCAATCTGTTTGTATCTCTGAATCTACAATCTGTCTCCTGTAAACAGCATATAAGTGGATCAGTGATTCTTAAGCATTTTTTCTCATAGTACTCCAATCTTTTGCCACTGTACCCCCACCCATGATTTTCTTTAAGATACTCTAATTGCCCAGATGCCCAGAGGACTGTTCTAGCCTGCATATCACCATCACAAAAACTCTTAGAGGGATGTGGGAGGTGAGAAGGGAATTTGGAGGGCAAACCCAGCAATTGGAGGGAACCACCTTCTCCTCAGCCTCCAAAATTCTTTCCAGGTCCTGTCAAAGAGCTGCACCTGACTCTCAGCTCTAGCTTTTTTGCCACAGGCTGTTCTGGTATACATAATGAAATAGGCAACTAAATAGGTATTTCCTAAACTGAAAAATATGTCATAGCTGTTCAGTGGAAAAGCAGATTATAAAATCACATGGCTAGCATTATCCATTTTAGTTAAAAGTTTTATTGCTATATATTTATGTGTGTGTGTGAATTTACAAACTCTCACACATACAGGTAGTCCCCGACTTACAATGTGTTCGAGTTACGATGAACTGCGCTTACAACTGTCCTTTTTTTTTGTGCATCTTATCGTTAGTAATATATACTACATATAATGTTGCAATGCGTAATTTGCTGATGTTATACTCAGATATTCACTCGCAGATGTTCAGTGTTATGATTTACTGTTCAAAACACTGCTGTATAGCAGGCCTGGTCTACAATGAAGTCTTTGTTGGTATCAGCATAGGGGGTCGTAACGGATAGAAAGTTGGGCAGTGTTCAACTCTAACGACACACGACAGTTGAACTGCGTACGTGCCCGAGAGCCATAGACTCTGACTTCATTGTTACAACACTGATGCCGACTTCATTGTCATATTCTTCAGTGTATCCAGAGCATTGCATTTTCCTGGGAGGACATTATGGAAAAATGCATGCAACTGATTTGGAAAAAATTGCTGAGTTATGTAAACACACTCCACGCATTTGGTCAGGATAATATGATGGAAGAGATTGGTGGGAAAATAGTCCATATGGCAAGAATGCTGAATTTAAGACTTGTGGAACGGCTAATTTAGAACAGTATGGAATGGCTCCTACATCATGAAGAAGGGAAATTGACAGATCAGGATTTAATGAATTTTGAAGAGGAAAGAAATGCTGAAGAAGAAAGAAATATTGAGGAAGAGGAAGGAGAGAAGTTGTCAAAAAAAACTTTACAGTAAAAGGATTAGCTGAAGTTTTTTCTAAACTGAATCAGGGGCTTCAGTTCTTGAAAACATGGACCAACGCTGATCGCTTTCCTAAGGTGGGTAGGCAGCTTCAGAAAGCAGTGAGATGTTACCACAAAATACATGAAGAGAAAAAGAAAAGGACCATACAGACAACTGTCACTAATTTTCTGACTAGAAACGCCATCTCCATTCCCGGGGATAATCCAGATGATCCAGAACCTTCCACAAGTGGAGTTATTACCACAACTGACAAAATGCCAACATCATCCAACTCTTCTTCATTATCTAAGTAAATTTTTATGGTTTGTGTATTTTTTAATGCATGTATTAAAATAGATCTGTAAGTTTATATGTAATATTTCCAACCCCGAAAGACAAATAAAGATCAAATTTATAAAGATACTGATAATAAGGGGCAATAATAGTGAAAAATAAATAAGGTATTCTACTTATGTCAGAACCGGCTTAAAACGAAGTTGTCAGAATGGAATCCTGTTCTAAGTTGGGGTCTACCTGTATACTGAAAAGAAAAAAAGACTGGAAGGCTATACAAAACATTAACATAATTTATCTTTGAGTAATGGGATTATGAGTTAATTTTTACTTTCTTTTTTGTGCTTTTATGTAATTTCTGCAATGAATATGTTTCACTTTTGTGATCACTGTATATATATATATTAGTTGGCACAGTGGTTAAAGCACTCAGCTGCTAACAGAAATGTCGGTGGTTAGAACCCGGCAGCCACTCCGAGGGAGAAAGATGTGGCAGTCTACTTCCATAAAGATTACAGCCTTGGAAACCCTCTGTCCTACAGGGTCGCTGCGAGTTGGAATTGATTCAATGGCAGCGGGTTTGATTTTGCTTTATTAGTTTTCTATTGGATAAGAGGATAGATAGGAAGTGAATGAGCTTAAAACTTGTTTGCCTTTGTTAAGAAACACATCCATCTCTCTGTACTTCTCTATGGCCATATGTTGAGCAACTCTGCGCAAAAATAGTCCAAAGAGTTGGCGATTTCTATTCCTGTGTAACAAATTACCACAAACATAGCAGCTTAAAACAACCCCTATTTATTAGCTCATAGTTTTGTAGGTCAGCAGTCTGGGCAGGCTCGATTGTATTCTCTGCTTAGGGTCTCACAAAGCCAAAATCAGGATGTTAGCTGAGCTGGATTCTTACTGGAGGGTCTGAAGAAAAATCTCCTTCCAGGCTTATTCAGGTTGTTGACAGAATTTGGTTCACTGTGGTTGTAGAACTGAGGTCCCTGTTTCCTTGCTGGCTCTCGGCCAGGAATCACTCACAGCTCCTACAGGCTGCTCTCAAGTCCTTGCCTAATGGCCCCCTCCATCTCAGCCATAAACAGCCTCTCTCATGTTGAATCCCCCTCACACTTCAAATCTCTCTTTCTTTTCTGTTACCAGCCTGAAAAAACCTCCCTACTTTTCAAGGTCTTATGTGATTAAGTTAGGTCCACCCAGATAATCTCCCTTTTGAATAACTCAAAGTCAACTGATTAGTAACCTTAATTACATCTTCAAAATCCTTTTTGCTCTATAAGGTAACATAATTATATTTACAGGACCTACTCAAACTTAAGGGGAGGGAATTATATAGAGCATGTACACAGGGGACAAGAATCTTGGGGGTCATCTTAGAGTTCTGCCTACCACTACATATGTGTATATAATTTATAAAACAGAAAGTACCTCCAGAAAATTATGAATGGCATTCTTGGCAGCCATTGAAGCCCTCATCACATTTTCTACCTCCTGCTGGAGAGTAGAGATCATAGAAGAGGATAAATCAGAAGTGAATGAGCCTAAAATTTGGTTTGCCTTTCTAATAACATCCGTCTCTCTGCATTTCTCTATGGCCACATGTTGGGCACCTTTGAGCAGACACAGTCCAGATAGTTGGAGATTTATTGGTCTAATGACATTTCCTCAGTGGAATCTAACTCTGATCCTCTTGTATGTAGTATGACATCGTTGGACACTCTGGAGATGGCTACAACATTAGCCTAGTTCCCATGAACAAAATCCCCAAGGACAACAAACAAAGACTAGAAATTCTGAAGGTAATTCACTCTATTACCTCTAGAGTCTGAAAACTTCTATCAGATTAGATTAAGTAGCTCCTGGGCACTGAAAAGATTCACTGAAAAAGCAACAGATACAGGAAAGAGAAAGACTTTCTGTTTTGCAAATATTCAAACATTAAACTGAGAAAACTCCCATCATGCCTAAAATCCTATTCTCCACTATACAAAATTTAAACTTTGTTCCCCAAATGTTTCTAGGGTACTCAGTATGTATCCAGATTCTATAGCTTGGGTCCCTTCCTATGTCCTCTACAGTCCTTATCAGCCCATAGATGTTTCAACAGAAGGAAAAGAATGACTCCTTCGAATGCTATCTAAGCCCAGTTTTACATGTTTCTCAGTATTTTCCAATGATAAATTGAATTTCTTATACTTAGGTATAGAAACAAGAAACCATAGAAACACGCACACCATACATACAATAACAATAGAAACAAGCACACCATAATTTTAAAGTCAATCTGCTCCATTGCAATTGATGTGAATACAGTGTTTAATAACATAACCCTGTTTATTGGAAACTCAGCTCCAGTCCTTATTTTTCTCCTGTATTATCTCCATCCTCTAGTAGTGATACCAAGTTTTATATTTTCTCACGTTTTCTCGTTTTAAATGGCAGTTTGAATGTAAGTGCCAGTGGTGATAGTTTAGGAATGCTTCCTGTTTTTAATGAAAGTCTGTAACAAATACAAATATCACCATGTACTTTTGTCACTCGAATGTGCAAATTAAACAGAACTTACTCAGATATTGCTATTTATGTGTAACCATTAGTATTTCTGCATTCTCGTGGTCAACAGAAAAATCATCATGTTTCCTAAAAAAAAGTTTCTCAACTGTGGCTTTTGTGCAATGTCTCTTGCCCCCAGACGATGCATGCCCATGCTCAGTTCTGCATGAGTGGGGACCATACATTAGAGGGGACAAAACATGCCATCAAAGAAATCACTAAAGAGGAAGCTGACGAGTACTTTGTCATAGTCTTGAGTGATGCAAATCTGTCACGATATGGAATACATCCTGACAAGTTTGCCCAAATCCTGACAAGCAACCCTCAAGTAAATGCTTTTGCCATTTTTATTGGATCCTTAGGAGATCAAGCAACCAGGTAAGTGTCATTTCAGGATGTGACAGTATACAGATAGTTGAGTACCTGACATATGGCATTTCATGGGCTTGGCATGGTGAGGGGCATTAGGGACAACGGAAGAAAAGTAGAAACCATAATCACTCCCTCAAGTTGAGAGGATATGATGTTCTAACTTATGGTTGGACAAGCAGTAATAATTCTAAATTAATTATTTTTCATTTATATTTATACCAACAGTAAAACAAATAATAAGTAAGTTGATGTGTCCACTAATAAATTAGATAGTGTTTTATACACTTGGTACTTTATATCAAGTTTCTGAGCTCAGTTCTAATCAGTTCATGTTCAAATAGTATTCAAAGTAGTGAACATCTACTGTTTTCCTATAATAAGAGATAGTGTGTATGTATCCTTTCTTACCGGGGAGACAAGGCTTACCCAGGTGAAACACTTGGAGACAGTGTAAAACAGGATATATTGTAAGATGCTACACTAAGTGTACTGAATATTCAGTGGAGAAATTTATGGTCAGACAATAAATACCATTGGCGATAATATAAAAGGAGAGATCTGGAAACACTTTCATTACTCAAACACACTGACATTTATCTTTTGGAATTACAAACAGAAAGAGCTCATGGTTTTTGTCTGCTTAAGATATGTGTAAGAATCAGAAAAAACAAGTGAAACATATCTCTTCAAAAAAAAAAAAATTCCCTGCCTAAAATACAAAGGGCCATGAGACTTTTCACTATTCCACCTCTTTTACCTGCAGTACTCTGGTATAAAACAAAATCAAACCCGTTGCTGTCAAGTTGATTCCAACTCATAGCGACCCTATTGGACAGAGTACAACTGCCCCCACAGGGTTTCCGAGGAGCAGCTGGTGGATTCTAACTGCTAACCATTTTTGTTAGCAGCTAAGCTCTTAACCATTGCACCACCAGGGCTCCATACTCTGGTAGAGTTCTGTAAATAGAGTAGGAAATTTTCAATTTCCAAAATGCTGACGACTCCCTTCCCCTTGCTTCAGGCTTGCAGAGTAAGGTTGAGAACAGACTTAATATCATGTAATTACAATAGCTTTGTTGCAAACTGACTTTGCATTTTTCTCAGTTTCATGTCTTAGCCTCTTCTGGAACCTCAGTGTCCTTGAGAACTCAAACCAAACCTCTCTGCCTGGATTTCCTCAGCACCGGCCCAGTACTAGGCAGATAGATGGCAAGCTCAATGAATGCTGGTTGAGCTGAAATGGCTATTTTGTCTTTCTAGTGAACAGAATACTTCTGTTCACTACTGTTTGAATACTGAAAAAAGCACAATAATACCCTTGTGGTTTCCTAGGGAAGTGGTCTAACATCCACTGGCAGAAGATACGGTGCAGAATTAGCTGGTCTACCGGGCATGCCAGATGTATGATATTACACAGGATGGTGGACTTTTATTAAATGTCATTCCCAAACCAAACTTTGTTGGCACAATGAAAGGAGGCGTTCTTTTCGATAGAACTGTGTCTTGCAGTTTTATTGCCTTCAAAAATGGCTCTTTGTTCCAAATGATAAATTGGCATTTAAAAAATTACCATAAGCCTGTATAACCTCAGTGTCATCAAAGCAGCAACTGGGTAATACAGATTGCATTTCACATTGCGTAATGTGGAAAAAAAGAAAGGAAGACTAAGAGACAGAGCAAGAACCACTTGGGGTTTGGCAGGCAACGTTTTTGGAAGCCTGCTTTCTAAGGAAGGAAAAGCACTTAGAAGCGCAGTGCGAGGCCAGCTCGTTCACTGGACCCAGGTCAGCTAATCCCAGATTGGTCCCTGGGGCTCTCTTCTACCCAGGGAATACAAAATACCAGGAAATGGCAGTCATAAAAGGGAGAAAAATCTTTTCACATTGACCAATTCTCTCACTGCAAAGACCCTTCTTTCGGTTCACTGCTTTCACTGTGTCCCTCTTCCCAGCCTTTCATTGCCTAGTGACAGCCAGTTCAATTGCCAGCAGCCAGCAAGGTATTAGAAAGTAAAAACTTCCTTTCCTAAGAAACTACTCAGACACTGTGGTTTGCTGGGGCAGGAGGTGGAAAGGGAGCCCCAATCTGCAATGGTAATTTTCTTTCCCTTTCTATCCTGGCAGGCTTCAGAGAACTTTGCCAGCGGGCCGGTCCTTCGTTGCCATGGATACCAAGGACATCCCTCAGATTTTACAGCAGATCTTCACCTGCACCATGTTGTCCAGTGTTTAAGAAGTGCCCTTCCTCACCCCAGTGACCCCAGCATCTGAAATAAGATGTGAATGAAGAGTGTTCAGAAAAAAAGAAGACCTCTGTGAACTGAACCCAAGCAGTGACTGTCGCATGATTCCACCACTCCTGGGTCTGCCGACACTTAGCTTGCTCAGTAATCAGAATTCAGAAAAGCAGCCAGAGCGGGGGTCGTGCATGGAAATCCACAACCACGGCTGGATCTATAAATCATTAGAGGATGCGAGTTGACCTGTGTTCTATAAAGGCTCAGGGTTAAAGGAAGGTGGTTTAAGAACTGTGTTGCTTGGTCTGTTTCCAGGAGCCTGAGGCAGAGAAAATACCTTGCTTTTGCCTTAATGCATTATCTGGCCATCTAAGATAACAAAAGTGGCCCCATCAAACAAAGCCTTTGATGCTACATTTTGACATTCAGATACAAGTCTGTGCAAACCCCACCCAACCTACAGCTGCTCAGTAATTATTTTTATTTTCTCCCCCACTCTGTATTGCCCAGAAAACATTGATTATATAGTATTTAACCCACTGAAAGCCTTCCAACAGCAGTATTTTATAAAAGGTTGGGTTTTTTCAGTAATTCCATTTTCTTGGCCAAAGCCAAAAGGAATCAAAGAATCCTTAGATTGCTTCCCTTCCCACGTGACTTTTTAAAGTTTCTTGAAATAAGAAGCAAATGTCCTGTTCTCCGTGCTGCCAGGGAGGAAAGATAAAGGGTGCCTTGCCTTCCTGTTTCTTCTTACTCTTCTAGATCTTCTCGGAAGTTCACACTTTTCCATTTTGGTATCCATAATGTAATGCTCAAAGTAACAAATGCTTACAAGAAAAAAATATTTAATGAGAGTATTCACATCAAAATGACATAGTACAAAGTGAAAACAAGATAGTATGTTTAACTGAATGGTAATTGGATATTCTTTAGCTGGCAAAACAGACTTTGTTTTTTCAAGCCTCATTCTTTTTTCTTTCCCAGCGTACCTTATTCCCACCCACTGGGCTGACCTTTATTTATCAATAGGCTCAATGTCACTTTGTTTAAAATCAAATGCCTCAGCAGGAGTCAGCCTCTATCTAACCATATAATAAAAAGCTCTTCTCCCCCATGGATGGCAAAGTCAAAAAGGCTGCTGCACCAGCGTGTGTGTGCATTTGTATCAGGTGCTGGAAAAACTAGTCTTGTTAGTAAGGTTACCTCATTCACCCATATGTATTGAAATTGTACAGATTCATAATTTCATTGTAATTAATTATAGGGCAGAAGAAAAGATAAGACCCACTTGTACCACCACCCCGCCCCCCTCTCATTAACTGTCAGATAATAAAAGCATTGATTTCCAGTGCAGGGAAGCTTGTGTGCCTTGTCTTGTTTTTCTAGCCAGATTGCTGTGCCAGTTGACTCATCCAGTAATGCAAGCACTTTCACTCCAGTAAGTACCTTTACAGTAAGTCCTGGTGGTGCAGTGGTTAAGCGCTCAGCTGCTAACCAAAAGTCGCTGATTTGAACCCACCAACTACTCCATGGGAGCAAGATGTAGCCTTAGAAACCCTATGGGGCAGTTCTACTCTGTCCTATAGTTGTTACGAGTCGAAATCGACTTGATGGCAACGAGTTTTAAGTACTTTAAAAATGTAACTGCATTAATAATAATACCAGCAAAAGCCAGGTACTGTTGTTGGGTGCCGTCAAGTTGATTTTGGACTCATGGTGACCCCATGTGACAGAGTAGAACCGCACCATAAGGTTTTCTTGGCTGTAATCTTCAGGGGAGCAGATCACCAGGTCTTTCTCCCACAGGGAGCTGTTGGTTGGGTTCACACCACCAGCCTTTCAGTTAGCAGTGCTAACCACTACCCCAGCAGGGCCCCTTAGCCAGGTGCTATGCTCAGTGATACCACACATTTTTTCACTCAGTCTTCACAGCCATGCACGTAACCTTACTTTTGACATTATAGTTAAAGCGAGACTCAGAGAACTAAAGTCACTTTTCCAAGATCTCTGGTACTAGATGATTGACTTACTACTTAAGGCAACGAGCATGTTCATTTTACAAATAAAGAGACCGAGACTTAGAGAAGTTCAAGTAAATAGCCCAGCTCACACAGCCAGGCAGAGGCAGAGCTGGAATTCTGATCCCAAGCGCTCTGATGACTGAGCTGGGCTGCCCCTCACCCAACACCTCACACTGGAAAACCTGGGTGTCAAGCTCTGTTGCCTCTTTCTCTTTTCCTCCAGTGCTTTCTCTTCTAGTAAACTGACCACATTTCACAGCGCTCTCTCCCTCGCCTTTGTACTCAGAAGCTCTACCTGTGCGCAGTCAGACACTTGGAGAAGAGAGGACCAAGGACCCTGAGCACTGCTGGGGGACACTTCCAACCGCTTCTTCCTGGTCACACAAAGAGCTGAGGGAGGGCCCGTCCAAGCGGCATCTCAGCCCCTTGAGGTGCCCCTGTGCTAGAGGGTCACTGCCCCCAAGCCTTTGGACATGGAATCCAAGAGTGACTGGTTAAAGGAAAAAACCTTGTAACAAATCCTCACCATTCATAACTACCTGACTAAGCAGAAGCCTTTTTTTTTAAACAAGGAAAGCATGTTCTCGAGTAATTTAATTTCCCCTTCCCTACTGACCAGACGTCCCTTGAGATTGTTATTTAAAAATAAAGTATAACCCCTGGCTTTTCTTATTTGTAAAAGGAAAGGATGATGGGGGTGGGGCTTGGAGAGTAAGAAGATGAAGGGCTTGTTTCCACTTCGGCAGTCCCTAAGAAGCCTGTGCATTTATTATTAAATGTACTTAATTATAGGCCTCTCCAAGCTGTTCCCAGGCCCTTCTTGGGTCCTAGAGGTTATAATAAATGCATTGTGTGCCTCAGGGGGGTTCCATTGAAAGGAGTGTAAACCCGTCTCTACAAGCAGTGAGCACATGTAATGCTGAGAAGTTCATTGTTACCGTGAAGGGCCAGGAGGAATGAGTGTTACGGAAGAGCCTCAGTATAGGGTGTGTATTCCCCCAGAATCCCTTGTGCACCCCAACAAGATGACATCATCCCAGAGGGGGCGGCTAGCGCTCAGCCATAAGAAGCGGATCAGAGCAGAAGTCCTTGAGCCTATCAGATGTTCAGAATCGTTTAATTCTTTACACCCTTTCCTGTGAACCGTCCGAGAAGGAGAAATGACACTGTCAATGCCAGCAAGATTTCCTCTAAACAAACCCTAGGGCTTTGAAAACCATTTAGAAGTGGTTTTCTGTGGACAGCATTGTTAGTGTTCCTGAAAGGCCACCTCCGGAGTCTTCAACCCTCCCTCCACCTGGCTCCTTCCTGTGCCTTGGGTCAGACAAAATTAAATTCCTCTTTGAATACCGCAGAGAGATACAGGCCGAGGGAGCAACAGGAATGGCCACATACTGTTTATTGCCTTTCTCTCGATCTGTTTCCAGCAATAATAATTGCAAAAAATAGTCTGCAAATTCTAGGCTGCCTTCTTCTGCCTGGACAACGTTTTTCCTGGAACAGCATCTCAGGCATAGTTAAATGTCCAATTGTATTTAGTTAATTGAACATAACTTTTTGACTTTTTATGAAATAAAATGCTCACTTTTTAGAAAATTACTGCAACCAGTAACATACATGGCATTGTAAAAGTACTTAAAAAAACCCATTGCGGTCAAGTCAGTTCGACTCATAGTGACCCTATAGACCCGAGTAGAACTGCCCCCATAGGGTCTCCAAGGAGCGGTAGTGAATTTGAACTGCAGACTTTTTGGTTAGCAGCTAAGTAAAATACTTAGATGAAGTATAATTTACTACCTATTTTTGGTCAGGGTTATATCACAAAGTTCCTATGTATTGACTTTTCTTCTCCCCTTTTTCTAAGACTTGATGTGTCAAAAGTACTACTGTTATGCACACCTATGTTCATGGCAGCATTGTTCGCAATAGCAAAACAATGGAAACAACCTAGATGCCCATCAACAGATGAATGGATAAACAGACTATGGTACATACACACAATGGAGTACTACGCTACGAGAGAGAACGATGAATCTGTGAAGCATCTCATAACATGGATGAAACTGGAGGACGTTATGCTGAGTGAAATAAGTCAATCACAAAAGGACAAATATTGTATGAGAC
>NW_004443980.1:14537708-14555943 GCF_000243295.1 Trichechus manatus latirostris
CCAATGTCATAAAACAATATGTGTACTACTGTTTCATGAGAAACTATTTGTTCTGTAAGCCTTCACCTGAAGTACAATAAAAAAAAAAAAAGTACTACTGTTAACGAAAAAAGGAATTCCAATTTTCCATCTTATAGTGGGCAGAATTTACAAACTCTAGGTAGAATTGTCTCTGGGTGGTACAAGTGGCTAATGTGCTCGGCTGCTAACCAAAATTTTGGAGGTTTGAGTCCACCCAGAGGTGCCTTGGAAGAAAGGCCTGGTGATCTACTTCTGAAAAATCATAGCTATTGAAAACTCTATGGAGCACACAGTTCTACTCTGATACACATGGGGTCACCATGAGTTAGAATTGACTCAACGGCAGCTGGTTTGGTTTTTTTGGTTTTAGGCAGAATCAGTCAGTAGGAAGGAAGTTTGAGACCTGCTCAGTCATTAACTACCTGCAGAAACTTGGACCAGTCACTCTGGGTAGCACCAAATGATCGCTAATGCTAAAGTCCTATGTTCTGATATCTCATTCCGGGAACTGACTTTGTCCCTTTACCTTACAAGAGCCACGTAATTTCCGTGTAACTTCTGTCCCCAGAACTCTGCACACATGTTAGGGAGGGGTAACCTCTCTCGGGTTGTACAGAGGATTTTGGCAACTATATCAATTGTCCTAACAAAATAGTGTTACTGGCTGAATATGGCTTTTAAAGTTACGCAAGTGTCACGAGAGCGGGACAAGAGGGGTTTTCCCCCTTAGCTGAACAGATAGTTCTGCTTTACAAGCTCTGCCTTAAAATACAATGACAGCGCTGCTGACCTGCACAGTGGCAATCAAAAAGGATCAGGAATTGGAAAACTACTGTGTGCCCAAAATGAGGGCTGACCTTTGTGCAGCAGCTGAACAATGCGCAGTTGTTTTGATTTTAATTGTTAAGTCCTGGTAAACAAAAATCTCCTCGGGTGGGGGACGAGGGAGAATGTTTGTCAAGCAAAGATCTCAAGTTGAGAATGATTGGACACTCTTTTCAGATGAAGCGCTGTCCAGGGCTTTAACCTTAAAACAGAGGCCACGTCTGTTCTCGCGCCACCCCGCACGTTGGCTTTGGAATGCCAGGGTTACATAATTGTAAAATCGAGTGGTGCTTGTGGTATTTGGCCACTCAGAGCAAAAAGTGACCTTCTTTTAAGGTGGTATGGATCCAGGAGGAGGAGAGGACATCATGTTCTGCTATAAGACCTTTCACCAAGGGGACATGTAAACTCTAAGCTGCAGCTGTCCCCTCGTATGGGTCCTCCCTCTCATCAGGCGCCAGAGGGACACTGAGATTTCCCTCTTCGCACAGGCTTCAGTGGAAGCACTCCGGTGCTGCCAGACCTTCCTCTGAAGGAACAATCAGAAGCATTTGCCAATAAACTCAGACTCCAAATGAGTGTCAGAGTATAAAGATTTATTAAAACTAAATGCAACTCTAGAACATTCGTGATGGTAACTGGGTTTTGACCTGGAAATGGAGGGGAACAGTGTTTGTCTGAACATCCTGAAGCAAGTTTGTCTCCTATGCAGGCCAGAATGTGACAAGAAAATAGAGAGCCTGCCAAGAGTAATTTGAGTAATTGGCCTCATTACTTTATGGTATACATGAATACTCTTGAGTGAAACTTGAAGAAAAATAAATACATTTACTCAGACAGGACATTAAAGTTGGTTTTTCAAGTATAATATATTTATATCAATAAATACCGATGCTAATTTAACCAGACTCTGACCATTTCTTCATTCTGGCACTTATTAGGAAGTCTTCCAGCATCAGGACCCCTGGAATAGAGCTTATCTCAGCAAAACTAGAGTTGATCTGTTTTCTTTACAAGAGATTTTAGGATCCCTTGGTGGCAAAGGAGCCCTGGTTGTGTAGTGGTTAAAAGCTCAGGCTGCTAACCAAAAGGTCAGTGGTTCAAATCCACCAGTTGCTCCTTGGAAACCTATAGGGGCAGCTCTACTCTGTACTATAGGGTCACTATGAGTCAGAATTGACTTGACGGCTATGGGTTTGGTTTTTTTTTTTTTTAGGGTTTGGTTTTTTTTTTTTTTAGGGAGGGGATGGTGAAAATGGTTTGTGCTCATCTAACTAAACTAAAGGTTGGCGATTCGAACCCACCCAGCAGCACCATGCAACCTGCTTCCCTAAAGATTACAGCCAAGAATACCCTACGGAGCAGTTCTACTCTGTAACATATGGGGTTGCCATGAGTCAGAATCATCTCAGCAGCAATGGGTTTTTTGTTTTATGTTTTTTATGGCCCGTATGAAATTCAGTCCTGAAGGCATTGGCCCAGATAGGAACGCCGTGGGCCCAGCGCCAATGAAATGGGGAAGCAGTGTCGCCGGCCAGCCTTGGCTTTGCCTGCTGCGGGTGGTTCCCATAGAGCCCTGGGCTGGTCTTAGAATCTGAGCATCCTGCAAGCCCAAGCCACGATGCTTAGAGTCCAGGGTGTTTGACACAAAAAAATAAGAAGGCAGATGATTATGGGTACCGGAGAAAGGCCAGGGCTTAGTTAATGGCAAACGGGATGGGAAATAAAGCTCTTTATTTTGCAGCTGACAAAGACAAGGTCTTCATCTGAAGTTTCCTTTAGGTCCCTGATGATTTTTTTTTTATTATTTTGGTATGTTTAACTTTTTTTTTGATAAAATTTCAAACTTATGGGAAGTTGCAAGAAAGATAAAATAACTCCCACATGCTCTTGATTTGTTTCCAGTTTACCTCACTTGTTCTCTATCACTCTTTCGTACTCTATTTTTTCTGACTCCTTTGAGAGTAAATTTCAGTCACCCTACTCCTTTGCTCCTAAATCCTTCAGTATGTGCTTAATAAAAATAAGAACATTCTCTTTCATAACCACGGTACCCTTACCATGTATTTAATATGGATTCAATACAGTTTTGTTTCCCACCAACGATAAATGAGATTATATCAAGATTGCAACCCCTGCTTTTTTATTGTTTCCATTTGCCTAGAATACCTTTGTCCATTCCTTCATTCTTAGCCTTTGTGAATCACTTTGTATTAAGTACATTTCTCGTACAGAGCATATAGCTGTGTCTTCCTTTGTGAGCACGATAGGAGATCTGCTAACAAATGAACTAAGCTTATGCATATTTATCGACGTGACTGATGTGTTTGGTCTCAATTCTGGTATATTATTTTATGCTATAATTATTTTGCTTGTTATATTACATTTGCTGTATTTATGTAATTTGTTTGCTTTTTTGTTTTTTAATTATTTTGGCATTAAGGATGTGTATATTTTTGTTTTAGATGTTACCTTTGTACTTATACCTTTTAAAAATGCCCTTTGTCCCCTGTATTTAATCTAACTTTTTCTATCTGGTCTCCTTTAAAGTGTAAGCTTTAAATGGTATCCTTTGAGTCCCATCTATTGACTATACAATAGTCCATAAGCTTATGCATTAGTAGTTTCTTTTCTTTTTTTTGTTTTTTTTTTTTTTTGGTCTTTTATGGCTCTTTATTTTTTTCCTTAAACTAAGATCCAATTAATGTTTATGCATTGCCATTCATATTATGATCCTAAAGTCTTTTTTACATTTATTCTAGGGTCTAAAATAGTTCTTTCACTTTTTTTCTGTAATACTTACTTTTTTTAAATTGTGCTTTAGGTGAAAGTTTACAGCTCAAGTTAATTTCTCATTCAAAAATTTATACACATATTGTTTTGTGACATTGGTTGCAATCCCCACAATGTGACGGCACATTCCCACTTTCCACCCTGAGTGCCCTGTGTCCATTCGACCAGTTCCAGTCCCTTCGGGCCTTCTCATCCTGCTTTTGGACATCCCATTTGGTCCTGTGTATCTGGCTGAACAAAGAAGAACGTTCCTCATCTGTATTATTTTCTGTTTTATAGGCCTGTCTAATCTTTGTCTGAGGAGTGGGCTTCAGGAATGGTTTCAGTTCTGGATTAACAGAGCATCCTGGGGCCATAGTTTCGGGGGTTCCTCCAGTCTCTGTCAGACTGTTAAGTCTGGTCTTTTTATGTGAATTTGACTTCTGTTCTACATTTTTCTCCTGCTTTGTCCAAGACTTTCTGTTGTGTTCCCTGTCAGGGCAGTCATTGCTGGTAGCCAGGCACCAACTAGTTCTTCTGGTCTCAGGCTGGTGGAGTCTCTGGCTCATGTGGTCATTTAGTCCTCTGGGCTAGTATTTCCCTCGTGTCTTTAGTTTTCCTCATTCTCCTTTGCTCTGAGTGGGATGGAACCAATAGATGTATTTTAGATAGCTGCTCGAAAGCCTTTAAGACCCCAGACACTACTCCCCAAAATGGGATGCAGAATATGTTCTTTATAAACTGTTATGCCAATTGACCTAGATGTCCCCCGAAACTATGGTCCCAAGGCAGATCTCTGACGCTTTTGAACAACTCTTTTCAAGGCAGATAGAACGTACATGTCCATACACTGCAGGCTCAAGTTCAAAGATGTGATATTAAATAGGTAGTGCCAGAGCGAGAAGAATCCCTTTTCCTCTCTGTGACCTTCAGTAGAAGAACCAGGGGTGTGCTCTGCAGAGATGGAAGGTTGTAGCAGCACCACAGCACCACTTGAAAGCAGACATTCAGTCACTTGGCTGCAAGACAGCTCCATGCAGCTGGCCTGGCTCCTTGCCCCCTCACATCTGAAGTCTATCTTTGGAGTGGTTTTTCTGCAAAAGGGGCTTCTCTTTTATAATGCAAATAGGCTTGAGAGGCTATCCATCATGCACATCTTGGTTTGAATTCTTTCATTCACATGCTTTCCTCCTAACCCCAGCAGAGAAAAAGTCCTCAGATGGAGAGACTGTGCTGGAGGTGAGGAGGGAGAAGGTGGGAGGCCTTTGCAGCTTGGAGCATCAGCTGAGCAGAGTAGGACTGGGTCTGAGACACAGAGAGGTTATCTCTGGGCATCAAAGAGCAGCATGAGGCACAGAGAAATGCGCACATCCGGTGGGACGTAGGTGCCTTGGGTTATGTTCTACCTCCGTCATCCCCTGAGTACTCCCTGAAGACTACAGCAGGTTTGGATAGGTGGTGGCTTGGTTCTCTGCAGTCTTGCTTTTTTAGAGACACATCCAGACACACTTATATTTGTACCCTCCATCTTAAGGACACTGCTGTTCTGACGTCTGGGTTACCACGGCAGGCACAGCCTGCATGTTGTCGTTGTTAGCTGCCATCAAGTTGACCCCAACTTATGGCAACCCTGACTCATGGTAACCCCATGCACGACAGAAAGAAATGCTGCCTGGTCCTGCAGCATCCCCATGCTTTGTTGCAGATCAGACCGTTGTGATCCATAAGGTTTGCATTGGCTGATTTTCAGAAGCAGATCACCAGGCCTTTTTCCTAGTCCATCTTAGTCTGGAAGTGCCACTGAAACCTGTTCAGCATCATAGCAGCACGCAAGCCTCCACTGACAGACTGTGCGTGAGTTGCACTGGCTGGGAATTAAACCCTGGTCTCCCATATGGAAATCGAGAATTCTAGAACTGAACCACCATTAAGGGAGGTGATTTCCTGCCTACAGTGAAAGACCTCCTGCCCAGAGGAAGGCAAAGCCTTTCAACATTAGACATGTACCCCACAGCCCCTGGGCCATGGCTTTGGTGAAGTGAACAAAATCAGATTTTTTTTTGGTTTCTAGTTCAATTTTCCAAGTGAAGGATGCTTTCCCCATGCTGTGGACCTCTTGAAAGAAAACCTATACCCCTAAGAGGCCAGAAGCCTATTAGAAACCTCTTTCCTTCCCCAGCAGAAGGAGGGCCTTATCCAGGCCCGATCTGAAAGCATGCCACACCACGGGGAGGTTCTTGTGGAAAGAGCTTTGGAATTCCCAAGCTCCATCCTGGGGAGGGCTGAAATGAGATCAGCATGGGCCTCTTAATCTCAAAATTGAAATATTTTCTTCCAGTTGAGTGTGTATACTTCAACAGCCTCCTCTGCTAGGAAGTTTTCTGAAGTGTCTGTAAGAAGCCGTTGTGTAACAGTGTCTAAAACCCCTTCAGTGTTATTTCCTTAGCACTAAGAAGATTAAGTGCATCTGAAAAATAAATGTGGCCACCTTGAAAAAAAAAAAAAAAAGCTCTTGATTTTCTTTAAGAAGGTTCTCTTTTTTCCTCTTCTAATGAAAACCAGTTTTGCATTTCCTGATCCTTGCTTGGCCAACTACCTCCCCTCCAGGACTGCCATCAAAAGTGCTCATAAATAAAGACCATGATGACATCAATTTCCTTCTTAAACCCACTTCAGCTCCTCCCAAAGAATCTAATTTTTCCTCTAATTTGGACATCATGAAATCAGAATGTGCCGCCCCAAGCCGTCTGTGAATAGAGACCACATGGCTGGCACCCTGAAAATACTGCATAGATCAGACCAGCAGAAGGATGAGCACAAAAGGAAGAGAGAAGTTGAAGCTTGTCAGGAGGCAACCCACCCTAGTTTCTGTTTTCAGATCCATCCCTGCCATGTCATGGGCCCCCAAGAAACCCCCAACTCTACATGGCTTCAGAGTCAACAGGATCTGGGTGGAATCCTGGACCTGTTCCCCAACTGGTGCCATGACCTTGGGCAAGTTGTCCTGATCTCTCTGAGCCTGCGTTTCTTCACCTCTAAACAGAGATAATAATCACCATCTCTCCGGCTTCCTGTGAGGATCCAAATAAAATAACAAAAACATCTCATGAACGGAAAGTGTTGTCCAGCTCAGGAGGCATTTGGTTTTAGGCCAGGAGAGGGAAGTGCCCCTCAGGAGGTGAGAGTTTCTTTGGCCGATTGTGTATGAGGACTAGGACACTCTTTGGCCCAGCCAAACACCTCAGAGCAGGTGAAGCCTGGAGCAGCCTCTCCCGTGGGTTGAATAAGAACAGACCAAGTAAAGGACAGGCTGGCAGCAGGGCAAGGAGTGAGGCCACTCTGCTCCCCGGACTCTACATCTCTCCAAGACAACACAGAGCCCGCGCTCTCTGTCTTACTTGCCGGCAGAGCTGTGATCCCCAATTGTCACCTGGTCAGAACGTGTTTTCTTGGGCTCTGCTCTCACCTGCCTCTGGCTGAGGTGAAATGGCGGTTCTTAGGTATGCACCAAGCAATTTGCACTGCAACCACAGGTGGGAGGTGCCTGCACTGGAACTGTTTTTAAAAATAAAGACGATAATAGAGTTCACTTGGGATGTCTTCCTAGACTACACCTCTTCCTCATACTGAGGAAAGAACTCCTGACGCAAGCTAAATATTCAGATTCTCCCAACAGAAAGTGGTCCCTTTAGTCAGTGCTTGACTGAGAGGTCTTAGAAGGCGAAGCTCTGGGGGCCCTTTTCTGGCATATGCAGGGAGACTAAAATTATTATTTTATAACTAAATAATATTAACACTAGCTAAGTCTTATCTAGAGCTTCCATGTACCAAGCACTTTACGTAGATTAACTCATTAAATCCTCTCAGTAACTCCATTATAAGGTATTATTCTTATTCCTAAGGAGCCCTGGTGGTGCAGTGGTTAAGTACTCAGCTGCTAACCGAAAGGTTGGAGGTTTAAACCCACCAGACCTCACAATCTGCTCCCGTGAAGATTACAGCCTAGGAAACCCTATGGGGTAGTTCTACTTTGTCATATGGGGTCACTATGAGTAGAAATCAACTTGACAGCAACAGATTTGATTTTTTTGGTTTATTTGTTTGTTTTTGGTAGTCTTATTCTTACCCGTGGGTAGTGCAAATGGTTAAGCACTCAGCTGCCATCCAAAAGGCTGGCGGTTCGAGTCCACCCAGAGGTGTCTGGGAAGAAAGGCCTGGCTACTTACTTTCCAAAAAATCAGCCTTTGAAAACCCCATGGAGCACATTTCTACTCTGACACACGTGGGATCGCCATGAGTCAGAGTCGACTTGGAAGCTACCGGTTTTATTCTTACTCCCATTTTATTTTAAAAGCAGCCGAAGGTAGTCCAAACTAAAAGAGAAAAAGGAAAAAAGCCAATTTGCTGACAGGAGAGATGAGCAATGCCGGCACCCTGAGATGCTCAAGAGCATAGTCCTAGTTCCTGACTTTCCAATATCTAGTTGCAGTCCCTCTGGGGCTCAGGTGTACTCCCCTCCCTGGGCATCCATGAGAAGCCTTAGCATCCTCCCAAAACCCCTTTTTTATTTAAGCTACCTTGGGTAGCGTGGCTGAGTCGGTTACTGCTCACTGAACATCCCCACATTTCCCTGTCCCCTTGCAGTTAGGTTGGGGTTACGTGAGCAATTGCAGCCAATGGGCTGTGAGCAAGAGTGGTATGCATCAATAACTGCCGAAGCATTTAAGAGCTGGTGTGCAACTCTCCAGCTTCCCTCTCTCCAAGCTGGGGTGAGTGAGAAGGAATGTGTTTCAGGTGGCGTAGCTCTAATGGCAGAGCTTCTATGAGCCTGGGTTCCGGGTAATGGGTGAAGAAGGGACCCCCACCAACTTGCCCTGGAGATGTACCATGAGTGAGCAAGAAATAAACCTTTGAGGCATTAAGCCACTAAGTCTTTCTCACATAGCCTAACGTACTCAGGTTGAAACAGACCAAGTAATCAAAGTAAAGTTTAGATTAAAGAAAATAGCTCTTCACTACTATACAGCTATTTAATTCAGCAAGGACATACTGAGTCATTACTGCACAAAGTGCTCAGGAAATGAGAGAAGACATTTATAAGCCTGCCCTCTAGGTGCTTATAATCAGCTGGGGAGACAGGCCATACCATCGTGAGAGTGAAGAAATTACTCACAGCAATGTTTGATACCAGCCTCCATGAGTGGTGGGGGCAGTAAGAGTAGTCACGGGTGCTTAGCACGCTGTGTGATAATTATTAGTCTCCATATCTTCCTTCCTATTGTGGGTCACATAGCCACAACAATGGATTCAAACGTATCAATCAATAATCATGGAGATGGCTCAGGGCTGTTATACAGAAGATCTGTTATACAACAGTTTCTGTTATACATAAGGTTACCATGAGTCAGAGCTAACTCCATAGCAACTAACAACATTGGAGGTCAAGGGAACAAGGGCAGGGATCAAATCTTGTTTGTCTTTGGCCTGGCCCAGAAAAAGTGGTCAATAAATTTTTGCTGGATGGAGAGCTGTGGGGTAGATAGGCACCGTGGTCCTGGGAGGCAGAACTTGTGCTGGTTCTGAAGGATGTACAATGTTCACATGAGCAAAGAGGAGTAGGAGAATCCCAGAGGAAGATAGGGGATGACAGCATTTGAGCAAAAACTTGAATTTGGGATGTTCTGAGGGAAAGCTGAGATAACAGGCCTGACAGGACCGTTCTCCCCCTCTTTGACTGCCAATGACCAGCCAAGAATTTCTAAGTGAGGCCCAGCCCTGCAGAATGGCCTTCACCTCAGAGCCTCCAGAGTGGCCATTGGGGTGCCCAGCTACTGACCTCAGCCTTGACTGGCCAGGGGTGAAGTGTGAGGCTGGCTGGGTAACCCAAGCCTTCCTGGAGCCCAGAGTAATGACAGCTCAACAGAGCAAGCCTCATTATGTGGAGCAACTTCATGATGTGGCTGGTCTGTTTTGCTTTGCATTTTTTTTCTCCTTGAGAACTGTCTTTTACCGAAGATTACAACTTGGGTTAGTGATGAAAGGTCTGTGCAGTGCAGACGGAGCTCTCAGGGAGGAGTTTCATTTTTGCAGGCCCTTCTATTGAAAATGGCTTGTTCTATACAAAAATACCGGAAGATAAGCTAGATAAATGGGATCTTCTAAAAATTAAACACTCAGGCTCATCAAAAAAAAAAAAAAAAAAAAAAAAAACCATAGCCATCGAGTTGATTCTGATTGCACCAAAAGAGTAAAAAGAGAACCTATAGACTGGAAAAAAAATTTTGGCTATGACATATCCAACAAAGGTCTATTCTCTAAAATCTATAGGAAAATCCAACACCTCTACAACAAAAAGACAAATAATCCAATTAAAAAATGGGCAAAGAATATGAACAGACATTTTACCAAAGAAGACATTCAGGAGGCCAACAGACACGTGAGAAAATGCTCGCAATCTCTAACCGTTGGAGAAATGCAGATTAAAACTACAATGATATATGATTTCATCCCAACATTACTGGCACAAATCAAAAAAACAGAAAATAACAAATGTTGGAGAGCTTGCAGGGAGATTGGAACTCTTATGCACTGCTGGTGGGAATGCAAAAATGGTACAAGCATTTTGGAAAATGATATGGTGCTTTCTTAAAAAGCTAGAAATACAAATACCAGCAAACCTATTCCTAGGAATATATCCTAGAGAAATAAGAGTCATCGCACGAATAGATATATACACACCCATGTTCACTGCAGCTTATTCACAATAGCAAAAAGATGGAAACAACCTAAGCGCCCGTCAACAGATGAATGGATAAACAAACTATGGTACAGACACACAATGGAGTACTATGCAACAATGAAGAACAATGATGAATCTTCAAAACATCTCACAACATGGATGAATCTGGAGGGCATTATGCTGAGTGAAATAAGTCAATCAAGAAAAGACAAATACTATATGAGACCACTATTACAAAAACACATGAAAATGTTTCAACACAGAAAGAAACAATTTTTGGTGGTTAAGAGGGAGGGGAGGGGCAGGGAGGGAAAAACATTAACTAGATGGTAGATAGGTGGTAACTTTGGTAAACAGTAAGACAGTACACAGTACTGGGGAAGTCAGCACAACTTGACCGGGGCAAAGTCATAGAAGCTTCACAGATGCATCCAAACGCCCTGAGAGATCAAGCTGCTGGGCTGACAGCTGGGGACTATGGTCTCGGGGCACAGCCAGCTCGTAGCTCAAACTATGTTGGCATGACATAGTCTATAAAGAAAGTGTTCTACATCCAACTGTGGTGAGTAGCATCCGGGGTCTTAAAAGCCTGCGAGCAGCCATCTGAGATGCATCTACTTGTCCCAAAAAGAATTGGTCGACATTCAAACATCTCAGGAGGTAGCATATGATCAAGAACTGATGGTACTGAAGAAAGAAGTCCAAGCTGCACTGAAGGCATTGGCAAAAAACAAGCCTCTAGGAATTGACAGAATACCAATCCAGATATTTCAATAAAAGGATGCAGCACTGGAAGTCCTCACTTGTCTATGCCAAGAAATTTGGAAGACAGCTACCTGGCCAACAGACTGGAAGAGATTCATATTTGTACCCATTCCAAAGAAAGGTGATCCAACAGAACATGGAAATTATTGAACAATATCATTAATACCACACACAAGTAAAATTTTACTGAAGATCATTCAAAAGTAGTCACAGCAGTATATTGACGGGAGACTGCCAGAAATTCAAGCCAGATGCAGAAGAGGACGTGGAACAAGAGATATCATTGTTGATGTCAGATGGATCTTGGCTGAAAGCAGAGTCTACCACAAACATCTTTACCTGTGTTTTATTGACTATTCTACAAGATTAGGTCAATCTCTTTTGAGATATAAAAGAGAGAAGCAAGCAGAGAAGCAGGGGGACCTCATACTACCAAGCAAAAACAGCAAGTAGTGCACATGTCCTTTGGACCCGGGGTCCCTGCACTGAGAAACTCCTAGACCAGGGAACGATTGATGACAAGGACTTTTCCCCAAAACTGATAGAGAGAGAAAGGCTTCCCCTGGAACTGGTGCCCTGAACTCAGATTTCTAGCCTCCTAAACTGTGAGAGAATAAATTTCTCTTTGTTAAAGCCATCCATTTGTGGTATTTCTGTTATAGCAGCACTAGATAACTAAGACAACTATGCAAAGGCATTCAGCTCTGTGGATCATAACAAATTATGGATAACATTGCAAAGAATGGAAAGTTTAGAACACTTAATTGTGCTCATGAGGAACCTGTACATAGCCAAGAGGCAGTCGTTCAAACAGAACAAGGGGATACTATGTGCAAAGGTGTGCAGGGCTGTATCCTTTCACCATACTTGTTCAGTCTGTATGCTGAGCGAATAATCCAAGAAGCTGGACTATATGAAGAACAGGGCATCAGGATTGGAGGAATACTCATTAACAACCTGCGATATGCAGATGCAACAAACTTGCTCGCTGAAAAGGAAGAGAACTTGAAGCAGTTACTGATGAAGATCAAAGACTACAGCTTTCACTATGAATTACACCTCAACATAAAGAAAACAAAAATCCTCACAACTGGTCCAACAAGCAACATCATGATAAATGGAGAAGAGATTGAAGTTGTCAAGGATTTCATTTTATTTGGATCCACAAGCAACACCCATGGAAACAGCAGTAGAGAAATCAAACGATGCATTGCATTGGGCAAATGTGCTGCAAAAGACCTCTTTAAAGTATTAAAAAGCAAAGATGTCACCTTGAAGACTAAGGTGCACCTGATTCAAGCTATGGTGTTTTCAATCGCCTCATATGCATGCGAAAGCTGGGCAATGAATAAGGAAGACCAAAGAATAATTGACACCTTTGAATTATGGTGTTGGTGAAGAATATTGAATATACCATGGACTGCCAGAAGAATGAACAAATCTGTCTTGGAAGAAATACAGCCAGCCAGAATGCTCCTTAGAAGGGAGGATGACGAGACTTCATCTCATGTACTTTGGAAATGTTATTAGGAGGCACCAGTCCCTGGAGAAGGACATCATGCTTGGTAAAGTGAGGGTCAGTGAAAAAGAAGAAGACCCTCAATGAGACAGATTGTCACAGTGGCTGCAACAATTGGCTCAAACACAACAATGATTGTGAGGATGGTGAGTAACCAGGTAGTGTTTCATCCTGTTGTACATAGGGTTGCTGTGAGTCAGAACTGACTCAACAGCACCTAACAACAACAACAACAAGCAGACTAACCCCAGAGGTTATGTGGTCTGTGGTATCAACTAGAGAGAGCAACTGAGTAGCCCCAATAAACCTCAGCATCCCTGTGACACTTTCCCCCGCTGCACAGGGGCTTTCACGCATATCATTTAAGCCTCACAGCAATCCCACGGGTTAGTTAGCAGGACACCCAAGGCCCTGGAGGACCTGGCCTGTTCCTTCCCTCAGCCGCTCTCCCAGTGCTCCACTCACGCCCTACCTTGGCATCTATTGTCACCTTTGTTGGAAATACACTCCCACTCCATCCCATCTGCTCACGCCACCACCCTTCAAGACCTACCTCACATTCTTTCCTGAGAGAAGAATTTCCTGTAATCTTCTTTGCTACTTCTCTGCTTCATAAATTTACTCACCCACTCAACAAATATTTGTTGATTACTTGCTATGTTCCAGGCACTTTTTTGGGCACTTGGGATACAGCAGTGAAATTGCTCTTATGCAGCATACATTCTAGTGGCAAAAGCCAGAAATAATCAAGCAAATACATAATATGTAGGTGGTGATAAAGTTGAGAATAAAAATAAAAGAGGGTTAAGGAATAAAGAACGACAGGGTTGAGTTGAGGAGCCCTGGTGGAGCAGTGGTTAAGTGCTCCACTGCTAACCAAAAGGTTGGTAGTTTGAACCCATCAGCTGCTCCATGGGAGAAAGACATGGCAGACTGCTTCCATGAAGATTCACAGCCTTGGAAACCCTATGGGGCAGTTATACTCTGTCTTATAGGGTCATTATGAATCAGAATCTGCAGAAACTTTTTGAGGGGTGAGGAGTTGAGTTGGAGGGCACTATTTTAAATAAGGTACCCAGTGAGGCCTCTCTGATGAGATACAATTGAACAGAAACCTGAAGGAAGTAAGATAATGAGTTGCACAAATATCAAGGAGAAGAGTATTCCAGCCAGTGGGAACAGCAAGTGCAAAGGTCCTGTGGTAGAAACATGTTTCACAAGCTTAAGGAACAATGTGGCTGGATTAGAGTGAACAAGGGGGAGGATGGCAGATGATGAGATCAGAGAAATAGCGGGTGCCAGAACATATGGGGCTTTATAGATCATGGTAATAACTTTGGATTTTACTTGATGTAATATTGGGACCCAATAGAGGATTCTGAGCAGACGAATGACATGCTCTGAATTGTATTTTAAAAAGATCTCTCTAGCTGCCATATTGAGACTAGGTTGTGGGACAAGGATGGAATGGGGGAGACCAGTTAGGAGGTCACTGCTATAATTCAGGCAAGAGAAGATGGTGGCTGGGACCAGTGTGAGTAGTGGAGGGGGTGAGAAGTGGTCAGACTCTGGTTAGATTCAGAAGGTGGAGCCAGGAGGATTTCCTGATGGGTTAGACGTGGAGTTTGAAAGACTGGAGTCAAAGATGACTCCAACACTTTTGGTCAGAGAAACTGAAAGATTGAAGTTACCATTTACTGAGATGGGAAAGATGAGCAAATTAGTAGGAGTGAGGAGTGAACCTCCATCTTTTGCCTCCAAGGCTGGGCTCTTCCTTCACAGCGCAAGCCCATGGCTGTGGCATTATATCCCTTTATGAATCATTACATCCCAGTGGTTTCCTGAGCCATCTACAGACATTTGCAAGTTTTATCCTTTAACCCTGCATGGTTGCAAGCTATAGGCACCTTGGTGTCTCCAATTAAGATCATCTTTCCTTGGATCACATTGTCTGAATATGCTGGGAACCCACAGATCCAGTCCAGGTACCAACAGCTGACAAGGGGCAATGCCCTGGACACACACATGAGCTGAGCTTGAGTGACCCTGAGCTGGTCTCCGACAGGATGAAAGCTGGGCTGGCAGTGGAGCAAGAAAGAACATCAGAGCACAAGTCCTCACCTTGTCTGCATAGGATCACTTAGAGGCGTTGGTCCAGGTGATACTCCAGACCAGTTGATCAGAATTCCTGGGAATGGGAGCCAGGCAGTCAAGGTTTTTTTGTTTTGTTTTGTTTTGTTTTAATTTTATCAATTTTGTTGTTGTTGTTGAGAATATACACAACAAAACATACACCAATTCAACAGTTTCTACACGTACCATTTAGTGACATTCTCTGAGTTGTGCAACGATTTTCACCCTCCTTTTCTGGGTTGTTCCTCCCCCATGAACATAAACTCACTGCACCCTAAGGTTGCTATCTAATCTTTTTAGTTACAGTTGTCAATTTGATCCCATATAGATAGTTTTTAAAAGAGCATCATGTTAAGTGGTAACTTTGGTGAAGGCTAAGACAGTACACAATACTGGGGAAGCCACTACAACTTATACAAGGAAAAGTCATGGAAGCTCCATAGACACTTCCAAATTCCCTGAGGGACTGAATTGCTGGGAGGAGGGCTGTGGGGACCATGGTCTCAGGGAACATCTAGCTCAATTGGCATAACACAGTTTATAAAGACAATGTTCTACATTCTACCCTGGTGAGTAGCGTCTGGGGTCTTAAAGGCCTGTGAGCAGCCATCTAAGATACTCCATTGGTCTCACCCCTTCGGAAGCAAGGGAGAACGACGAGAACAGGACACAAGGAAAAGATTAGTCCAAAGGACTAATGGACCACAGCTACCACGGCCTCCACAAGACTGAGTCCAGTACAGCTAGATGGTGCCTGGCTACCACCACCGACTGCTCTGACTGGGATCACAACAGAGGGTCCTGGACATAGCTGGAAAAAGATGTAGAACAAAATTCTAACTCACACACACACAAAAAAGACCAGATTTACTGGTCTGACAGACTGAAGAAATCCCGAGAGTATGGACCCTGGACACCCTTTTAGCTCAGTGGTGAAGTCACTCCCAAAGTTCACCGTTCAGCCAGGGATTGGACAGCCTCATGAAACAAAATGGGACTAATGAGGCACAGCAGTTCAGGGACAAAGACTAGTAGGCAGGAGGGGACAAGAAAGCTGGTGATAGAGAACCCAAGGTTGAGAAGGGACAGTGTTGACATGTTGACATGTCATGGGTTGTTAACTATTGTCATAGGGCAATATGTGTACTGTTTAATGAGAAACTATTTGTTCTGCAAATCTTCATCTAAGGTACAAAAAAAAAAAAAGAATTATCTATAGGAGATGAAATTGACAACAGCAACTCAAAAGGTTTGATGGGAAGCCTATGGGGCAGTGAGTTGAAGATAATGGTGATGGAATAATTTGGAAAAGGATAGTGAGAATAGCAGCACTACTGGAAGAATGTAATCCATGTCACTGAATTGTACATGTAGAAACTTTTGAAATGGTGTAACTTTGGCTATGTATATTTTCACCAAAAAAAAAGTCCTCCAAGGTCGAGAAGAGAGAGTGTTGACATGTTGTGGGGTTGTTAACCAATGTCATAAAACAATATGTGTACTGAATGTTTAATGAGAACTGTTTGTTCTCTAAACCTTCATCTAAAGTACAATAAAAAATATATATATACATAAAAAATACTCTGAGAATGATAAGGACATGGCAAAAGTATATAACACCAGCTTGAAAGGGCACCACTGGCCAAATTAGACAATTTGGACACCAAGTAAAAATGATAGTAACAAATTACAACCCATTGAATAAAATAGGAATATGTGAGCTCATAGAGATATAAAAAGAAAGAATTCATGGAATACTTTCATAAGTCTCACAGTACTCCACTACAAAATTCTTATTAATCATGAAGAGACAGAGTAACCTTACAGTGAAGTCTGGGAGACACTACTTTAATCAAGTAATCAAAGGTAATATTACCAGTAATGGGACAAATCAAAAGTATGTGCCACCTAATAGGATGCAATGACAAGAACACAACATCGTTTCTGTGCTGATCCTGCTAAAAATACACAACTTGAATGTAACCATGAGAAAACATCAGGCAAATCCAAATTGAGGGACATCCTACAAAATAACTGGCCTAAATCAAAAGTGATAGGATCATAGAAGTCAAGAACAGGCTAAGGCAGTGGTTCCAGATAGGAGACTAAAGATGCACGAAACTAAACCAATAAATGAAAATTATTGGGACAACTGGAAAACGTGAATACGTTCAGAGGATTTTGATGGTTGTGTTAGAGTTATGAAGGAGAATAACCTTATTTGTAAGGAATAAACACTGCAGTATGCCCCAACATGATGGCAACATAATATCAAACGGTTCAGGGGGAGAAAAAGTTCTTAGTTCTTGCAACTTTTCTGTAAGTCTGATACTGTTAAAAAAATTAAAAATAAAAATGGGAGAATTACATTAAAAAAAAAAAAAAAAAGAGCATCATGCACAAGGCAGACATTTTTTTTACTAGTTAAGCCAAACTATTGTTTGGTTTTGGAAAGACTGTAGGGGATATTTTGGTCTAAGATTTAAAGATTATCTCAGGGCAATAGTTCATCCAAACTTCATGGCTCCAGAAAGTATGGAGTCCATGAGCATTTGAAATTCTGTTCTGCATTTTCCCTCTTTCGAACAGAGTTCTAGAGAATCTTTGATCAAAATGTTCAGTAATGGTAACCAGGAACAATCCAGTTCTTCTGGTCTCATGGCAAAGGAGGCAGTTGTTCATGGAGGCAATTAGCCACACAGTCCATATCCTCCTTCTATTCCTGACACTTCTTCCTCTGTTGCTCCAGGTGAGTACAGACCGATTGTGCCTTGGATGACCGCTTGCAAATTTTTAAGACCTCAGGCATTATGCAACAAAATTGGAGGTAGAACAGAGCACTAAACATGTTATTAGTCTAAGTAACTGGAATGTCCCATGAAACCATGACCCTAAACCTCCAAACCGAGAAACCAAATCCCATGAGGATTTTGGTTGCACATAAGTAGTCTCAGCAGCTACTCTTTTTTCTTTTTTCATTGTTGTAAATATGTCTATCACACAACTTTTGCCAATGGAACTTTTTACAGGTGTACAACTTATTGAAAGCAATTATAATAATTGACTGTGCAACCCTACCCTTAATCAATGTGATATTTTCATCATCGTTAACCCCCCTTGCCCTTTCTCTTGCCCCTAGGAACCACTAATAAACTTTATTCTCTATACATTTGCCTTTTCTTGTCTTTTTATGTAAGTGAGGTCATACAATATTTGTCCTTTTGTGATTGACTTATTTCACTCAGCATAGTGTCTTCAGCGCCATCCATATTGTAGCATGATAGACTTCATTTCTCCTACTGGCTGAGTAGTATTCCATCTGTCATGGTTTGAATTATGTCCCCCCCAAAATGTGTGTATCAATTTGGCTAGGCCATGATTCCTGGTACTGTGTGATTTTCCTGTATGTTGTAAACCTGCCTCTATGATGTTAATGAGGGAGGATGGGTGGCAGTTGTGTT
>NW_004443980.1:14556043-14592166 GCF_000243295.1 Trichechus manatus latirostris
GAGACAATCTCCTGAGATATAAAAGACAGAAGTGAGCAGAGAGACAGGGGGACCTCATACCATCAAGAAAGCAGTTCCTGGAGCAAAGCGCGTCCTTTGGACGGGGGTCCCTGCGCCGAGAAGCTCCTAGTCTGGGGGAACACTAATGAGAAGGCCGAGAGAGAGAAAGCCTTCCCCTGGTGCTGACACCTTGAATTTGGACTTTTAGCCTACTTTACTGTAAGGAAATAAACTTCTCTTCGTTAAAATCGTCCACTTGTGGTATTTCTGTTATGGCAGCACTAGATGACTAAGACACCATCGTATGTATGTACCACATTTTGCTTATCCATTCTTCTGTTGATGGGCATTTAGGTAGTTTCCAGCTCGTGGCTATTGTGAATAGTGCTGTAATGAACATTGGTGTACAGGTCTCTGTTTGAGACTCTGCTTTCAAGTCTTTTGAGTATATACCTGGCAGTGGAATTGCTGGGTCATATATTAGTTTTATTTTTAGTTTTTTGAGGAACCACCACACTGTTTCCACAATGGCTGTATCATTTTGTATTCCCACCAGCAATGAGTAAGTGTACCAATACCTTCACATCCTCACCAACAGTTTGTTTTTGTTTTTTATCTTAGCCATCCTAGTGGGAGTGAAATGGTATCTCATTGTGGTTTTGATTTACATCTCTCTGATGGCTAATGATGCTGAGCATCTTTTCATATGTTTGGTGGCCATTTGAATGTCCTCTTTGATGAAATGTCTATTCAAGTCCTTTGCCCATTTTATGATTGGGTTGTCTTTTTGTTGTTAAGTTGTCCAAGTTATATGTGTATATTGGTTATTAGGTTCTTGTTGGCTATATGGTTTCTGAAGATATTGTCCCAGTCAGTAGCTTGTCTTTTCACTTTTTTGGCAAAGTCTTTTGATGAACAAGTTTTTCATTTTTATGAGATCTCATTTATTTATTTTGTCTTTTGTGGTTTGTGCTTTTGTTATTATGTCAAATAATCCATTGTTAAAAGCTAGGCCTGACAGCATTGCTCCTGCTTTTTCTTCAAAGAATTGTATGGTTTTATGTTGCACATTTAGGTCCTTAATCCACTTTGAATTTGTTTTTGTGTATAGTGTGAGGCGTGAATCTTGTTTCATTTTTCTGCATGTGGAAATCCAATTTTCCAAGCACCATTTATTGAAGAGACTCTTCTTTCTCCATCGAATGGCCTTAACACCCTTGTCAAAAATCAATTGACCATATATGTGTGGGTTTGTTTCAGGACTCTCAGTTTTATTCCATTGGTCTATGTCTCTATTGTTATACCAGTACCAGGCAGTTTTGATTACTGTAGCTGTATAGTATGCTTTAAAATCAAGAAGTGTAAGTTCTACTTTGTTCTTCCCTTTCAACATTGCTTTTGGTATTTGGGGCCTTTTGCCATTCCATATATAGTTGAGGATTGATTTTTCCATTTCTGTAAAGAAGACTGTTGGGATTTTGATCAGGATTGTGTTGAATCTATAGATCACTTTGGTTAGTATTGACATTTTAACAATATTTAGTCTTCTAATCCAGGAACTTGGAATAACTTTCCAATTTATTTAAGTCTTTTTTAATCTCTTTCAGTAGTGTTTTATAGTTTTCTTGTATAAGTTCTTCACTTCCCTGGTTAGATTTATTCCTAGGCATTTTATTCCCTTAGATGCTATTGTAAATGAAATTGTTTCCCAAATTTCCCTTTCAGATTTCTCATTGTTGGTGTATAGAAACCCAACTGATTCTTGTTTGTTGACCTTGTACCTTGCAACTTTGCTAAATTCCTCTATTAGCTCTAGAAGTTTTCTTGTGTACTTTTTGTGATTTTTTTATACATAGAATTTTATCATCTGCGAATAGAGATAATTTCACTTCTTATCCAATCTGGATGTCTTTTATTTCTTTTTCTTGTCTTATTGCTCTGGCTAGGACTCTTAGTATGATATTGAATAGAAGTGGTGAAACTAGGCACCCTTGTCTTGTTCCCAATTTCAAGGGGAGAGCTCTCAGTCTTTCTCCATTAAGTATATCCCTGAATCATATTGAAGAATTTCCCTTCTGTTCCAATATTCTTTAGAGTTTTCATCAAGAAAGGGTGTTGGATTTTATTGAATGCTTTTTATGCATCCATAGAGATGATCATGTGGTTCTTTTCCTTTGTTCTATGAATGTGGTCTATTACGTTAATTGATTTTCTAATGTTGGGCCATCCCTGCATTCCTGGAATAAATCCCATTTGGTCATGGTGTATGACTCTTTTAATATGCTGTTGGATTCTGTTTGCTAGTATTTTGTTGAGGATTTTTGTGTCTATATTCATAAGAGACATTGGCCTGTAGTTTTGTTTTGTTTTTCTTGTGGTGTCTTTGTCTGGTTTGAGTATCAGTGTTACGTTTGCTTCATAGAATGAATTAGGGAGTATTCCTTCCTTCTCTGTCTTTTGGAAAAGTTTAAACAGTATTGGTGTCAATTTTTCTCTAAATGGTAGAATTCCCCAGTGAAGCCATCTGGTCTAGGACTTTTTTTGTTGGGAGGCTTTTGATCACTAATTTGATCTCTTCACTTGTTATTGGTCTGTTGAGACTTTTTATTTCCTCTTGAGTCAGTTTGAGTAGGTTGCGTCCTTGTTTTGTTTTTATTAATAGATGTTATTTTTGAGAACAGTTTTAGATTTATAGAAACATTGAGCAGATGGTACAGGGAGTAACCATATTACCTCCAGCCCCTAATTTCTCCTAATATTTACATCTTACATTAGTATGGTACCTTTCTTACAATCAATGAGCCAATGAACACATTATTAAAACTAAAGTCCAGACTTCATTCAGATTTCCTTAGTTTTTACCTAATGTCTTTTTCTGCCTCCAGGATCCCATCCAGGATCCCACATTACATTTAGACATCATGTCTCTTTAGACTCTTCTTGGCTGTGATAGTTTCTCAGACTTTCCTTGCTTTTGATGACCTTGACAGTTTTGAAGAGTACTGGTCAGATATTTTGTAGAATGTCCCTCATATGGGATTTGTCCTTTCTTTGTTTATTCCATAATTAGACTGGGGTTAGGGCTTAGGGGAGTAAGATCACAAAGGTAACATGCCATTTTCATCACATCATATCAAGGGTACATACTGTCAACATGCTTTATGACTGTTGATGTTAACCTTGAACATCTAGCTAAGGTTGTGTTTGTCAAGTTTCTCCACTGTACAGTTACTCTTTTTTCCCTCTTTCCATCCTGTGTTCTTTAGAAGGAAGTCACTAAGTGCAGCCTACACTTATGCAGTGGGGAATTATCCTCCCCTTCTTGGCAGCCATGTTTTTTTAATTTTCCCAGACCATCCCTGTTGTGGCCAAAGTTGAGAACTGTTACATGGATCAACAAGTACTTCTTTGGTACATTCTGGCATTTGCTGATTCCAGGGGATAGGCACCATGGGGTACAGGCTGCAGAGTATTCTTCTTCCACTCAGAAGTGAAATCAAACCAACACTCTCCAAGAAAGCATTAGCAATCCACCTGAGCTCACCAGTGCCTCTCCACTTCTTGTCCTGCTTAGAAGAACAAGCAAATTTCAAAGATTTGTTGAAGGCAATAGGGGCCAGCTCTGCCCAGGAATGTCTCCCAGAAGGGCCCACCAGTGTGTGGAATGTGGCAGAGAGGTGAGAGAGCTTGGTGCTGAGCCTGGGGTGTTGCTTTCCCAATCCTGGGCACTGGGACAGAATGGGGTGGTGTCCAGGAGCCAGAGGAGAGGGAGATGATGAAAGATCCCCAAAGGCAGTATTGCCTTGGAAGCAGGTCAGACGTCAATTACAGACACTTGAGCTGAGAGCAGTGCCCCTGCTCCCCTCGTTAGTGCCCGTCTGCAGACAGTTCCACATCCAACAGACAGAGGAGCCAGTCACTGCACAGAAGCGCACCTCCAAACCTGTGATGGCCATGCCCCCTCCTCAGTCTTCCCTCTCCCCAGACACACTTTGGACAGAACCCATATAACTTGGCTAAGGTGAGATGAAATGAGAAACTTTTGCTCCTTGAAAATTGCTAGCATCTGTCCTGGCAGGCAAACCGAAGTGAAGGCTCTTCGTCACCGAGGAAGGAGGATCCCCAAGCAGTCTGAGTGTCAGAGCGGGGACCCTATTTAGAGCCTGCTAGGAGAGAGGAGCACTGGTGGCACAGTGGTTAAGAGCTTGGCTGTTAACCAAAACGCCAGCAGTTCACATCTACCAGCGGCTCCTTGGAAATCCTATGGTCCAGTTCTACTCTGTCCTATAGAGTCACTATGAGTTAGAATTGACTCAATGGCAACTAGTTTGGTTTTGGTTTTTAGGAGAGAGGAGAGAGAGTGGTACAAGTGGTTAGTGTGCTCGGCTGCTAACTGAAAGGTTGGCAGTTCAAGCCTACTTGGAAGAAAGGCCTGGAGATCTACTTCCAAAAAATCAGCCATTGGAAACCCTATGCAGCAGAGTTCTACTCTGACACACGTGAGTCGCCATGAGCCGGAGTCAGCTCCATGACAACTGGTTTTTAGGAAGGAGGAGGGAGTCACAGCCATATTAAATGATGCCATCTTATAGATGGGGGAGATCCCAGAACCGCCTTCCCTTGCAGCTCCTTCTACACCCACCTCCTCTGCTGGGAGGCCACAGGGACTGTGGGGAAAGCTCTGGCTTTGCAGTCAGACACGCCTGGATTTGAACCTTGACTCCGCCACTTATTCTCTGTGTGCCCTTGAGGCAGTTGCTTAACTTCCCTGAGCCTCTATTTTCTCACATGTTTGTTGGAGGATTAAATAGAGGATGGTGTGCAGTGCAGATCTATGAAGCTGCTCGCTCATGTTAACTCTCTCTCCTGGGTCCCTCACCTGCCCTGCGGATAGACAACAGTTAAAGCTGAGTCGGGCTCTCGTTTCCACTACCTGGAGAGCTCTTTTCTATGTTTTAGATGGAAGAGAGTGGAAGAGTCAGCAGTGAGCAGAAGCTTTTGATGACCTTGAGTCGCTTTGGGTAGGTTGTATGCTTGTTCTGTTTTTTATTATTTTATTATTTTTGTTAATAATATGTTTCCTCACAGAGGAGTTCCCAGCATATGGAACAGACCCAGCTTCGGAGTCTGGTGGGGCAGGAAACTTTCAAGGGTGCTGTTCAGTGAGACATTGGCAGGGTGGAGAGACCCAGGGAGCCAGTTCGGGGTGCAGTTCTTTCACTGGTTCCAGGGAGAGAGCTGTGATGCCGCTTTGTAGATGATGAAGTGAGGTCTGGGAGAACATCTAAATGTTTGATCATCACCCGTTTTCTGCCCAAGTCAGAGACGAATGAGATGGGGAAGCAGCAAGAGAATGGATCACTGAAAAATTCCCCATCATGGTTGCTTAGGTGACTTTCTGCTGCCTCATCTAAGAGATAGGCCACTAGGATCAATTGCTTCTTCCCTTCTCTTCCCCCATCAGGGCCCCTGAGGGGCCTGCACAGAGGCCCTCGCGGTGCACAAGTGTTCCCATTCAGCCCAGGTATTCTGTGTGCCCCACAATGTGTGAGTGCAGAGGATAAAGGGGAGTCGGGCGGACAGCAAGTTGGTTGGGAGTCCTTGGGGACTCTTTCCTGGTGACTGTGGACAAACTTAACACACAGACAGTCCTTCTCATCCTCTCGTTATCCTCTTCTGCTCACCTCTGGGTGATTCGGATCCTCAGAATCAGTCTGTTCTTGCTGTCATCCCCCTTCCACCCTGGGCTGGACTCACTCCTCGGCCAGCCTGGGGCCCCACAGTGTCCCCTTCCCAACCCAGGGCCACTGTCCTCGCAGCCCCCTGAGCATGGCCTCCGCCTTCTCACACTTCCTCCACATTCCCTGGGGCCACTCGCCCAGCCTCTCCTCACAGACTCACTTTCCATCTTCCTCCACTCCACAGGCACAGTGTTTGCTGCCTCTCAACTGCCTACCTGACAGGAGCCGCCCTCTTCCAGATAAACAGTTGTGGGTAGGTGCCATCAAGTCGGTTCTGGCTCACAGCAACCCTATGTATGACAGAACTAAACACTGCCCGGTCCTGCACCATCCTCACAATCATTGCTATATTTGAGCCCGTTGTTGCAGCCACTGTGTCAACCCATCTCATTAAGGGTTTTCCTCTTTTTCACTGACCCTCTACTTGACCAAGCATGCCGTCCTTCTCGAGGGACTGGTCCCTCCTAATAACATGTCTAAAACATGTGAGATGAAGTCTCACCATCCTCACTTCTAAGGAGCACTCTGGCTGTACTTCTTCCAGGACAGATTTGTTCATTCTTCTGGGAGTCCATGGCATATTCAATATTCTTTGCTGACACCACAATTCAAAGGCATCAATTCTTAAGTCTTCCTTATTCATTGTCCATAGGACATTAAAATGTCTCATTCTAAACCCAGACCTGCACTCAAAATGAAATCAGATCAAACACTTTCCAAAAGAGAACTGGAGGGCCTTTCACCTGCCCCATGCCCTGCCCTGCTTGGAAGGCCCAGGGCAGTTTATAGATATTTTTATGGGAAATTTCAAACATATATAAAAGCAGAGAGATACATAGAATAAACCCCTAGGTTCCACTGCCCAGGGCTCATGGCAAATCTTGTTTTCTGTCACTCTCCACACTCTCCCCCTCCCCCCGCCCTCCAGATTGTTCTGAAGGAAACCGGGCCCTCCTATTGTTTCATCCTTGAATATTTCACAAGCCTCTCTAGGAGCAAGGGCTCCTCTTTGCAACCACAGCAGCACAGATCATAGATTCTGAGAACTCTTGACTGGCCGGGCTCTGCCAGGAATGCCTCCCTGCAGGTAAGGTCCATCTGTGAATATGACAGAAAGAAGCCAGCGCCTGCCAGGCCGGGGCGTTCCTTCTCCAGTTCTGGACACTCAGCAGAACATGACAGTAGCTCGGAGCCGGAGGAGAGTGAGAGAACTACAAACAGACAAACAGAAAGGTGGGGAGCAAAGACAAAACCAAGGGGACTTGAAGTGGCCACAGTGCTGCCTTGTGCAGTGACCCCCAGCCCAGTCATGTTCTTCCACCTGCACCTCACCTCCTGCCTGGCAGACCTGGGCTGGCCTCAGAGCTGTGGGCCAGCAGGAGATAAAAAGATTTCTGGTCTCTCATTGTCCCACTGAGAACAATGCAGATCCCAGTAAACCCCCAACCACAGCGAGGGCCATAGCTGCAGTGGCCACTTCCCCATCACCTAGCACCGACTCCACCATTTTGCCTGCCTGTCTCAGAGCATGGCTGGGCTCCTTATCTTTTCTGTAAATCTGAAACATAGCCCAAAATGAGAACGATGTGGAAGATTCAATGCTGCTTCCATGCTGCAGCAATTTGAAAATTATTTCGCTTGCAAACTCCTAAAAACAATACTTGTGCCTTATGCCTCTTTGTGCCTTTCAGAGTGTCTACACCAGGGTTTCTCAGCCTTGGCACTATTAGCATTTTAAGCCAGCTAATTCTTCGTTGTGGGGGGGGGTACCCTGTCCATTGTCAGATGTTTAGCAGCACCCCCAGCCTCTACCCACCAGATGCCAGTAGCAGCTTCCCCCTCTCAGCTCCTCCCAAGGTGTGACAACCAAAGATGTCTCCAGACATTGCCAGATTGAAAACCACTGATCTATACAATAGTAGATACTCAACTTGTGTATTGGTATCTTTATTACTCTGGAGTGTCTGGGTGGTGCAAATGGTTAACGCACTTGGCTGCTAACTGAAAGGTTGGTGGCTTGAGTCCACCCAGAGGTGCCTCAGATGAAAATTCTGAGGCACCTCAGAAGAAAGGCCTGGAGATCTACTTTTGAAATATCAGTCATTGAAAAGTCTATGGAGCACAGTTCTACTCTGACACACATGGGCTCTCCACGAGTTGAAATTAACTCCGCGGCAACTGATTTTCTATTTGTCCTTCTACTTTGTCTTGAACCCCTCCTGGAATAGAGCTGTCCACTTAGATGAATTAGAAATGAGCCAATAATTGGGGAAGTTTTCTTAAGAAACTCAAGATAGTCTGTTAAATGTTTTGATAAAATTTGCCAGCAGGTTTGCAATCATAATTGCTATTAAAACTTCAAATATGTATATCAGACTTACACCAGAAACAGCTCAATAAAGTAAAAACTAACCTAGCAAAGTAAATAATTGTGGTATATATTAAGTGACAGGATTCTGGGAAAAGTATTTTTTCTGTTTTTCAAAAAATAAATTTTTTTTTTTTTTTTTTTTTAGTTAAAAAACCAAGAGACTATCTCTGGGGTTAGGAACAGAAATGAGTATACATGTGGGGACATTTTCCCCATGGGCTGTCTCTGAGTGTGCAGGTCTCAGTTTTACAGGCCTTGACTGGGGATCCAAATGCTTTCTCATTCTGGTTTTTTCTTTTTTTTTTTCCTTTCTAAAAGAGGCAAAAGAAGCCCTGGTGGTGTAACAGTTAAGCACTTGGCTGCTAACCAAAAGGTCAGCCATGCAAACCCACCAGATACTCCACAGGACAAAAGACCTGGTGATCTACTTTTGTAAAGACTACGGCCTAGGAAGCCCTATGGGGCAGATCTACTCAGTCATATAGAGTTGCTATGAGTCAGAATCGACTAGACAGCACACAAGAACAAAAGAGGCAAAGTGCCCTTCAGGATATTCAAACTGGTACAAAAACTATAAGAATCGTGGAACGGTTTACAACCTCCTGAAAATTTAGGAGTTCCTGGAGCTATCGATCTTACATTCCTCCCACATCCACCAACAATTTCAGTTGATTATAATTTTACTCTACTCCACAATTGGAAGATTAAAATGTCTTCCTTCCCAGGTTAACGATGGGGGTGCCGAGAGCAGGCCGGCCTGTGGCCTGAGGTGGAGCACACGTTTATTTCCCTGCGCCTTGGAGGCTTCACGACGGTGAGATACTGCTCAGCCCCGTTGGAGTCTGGCACAAATTCACAGGCAGCTATTCAAGCTACCCTGGGCCCCAGTCAAAACAAAGCCGCAGAGCCCACAGAGGCCCTGCGAGAAGCCTCTTAGTGAAAAAAAGAAAAGAAAATCTGACCTGAGGACCCCGTGAGGATAAAAGCGACCATCCTTGTTTCCCGAGGAAGTCAGAGTGGAAGGGAAGGCCACAGGCCTGCTGAGGGCTAAGGTGTCCCTAGCTAAAGTGCAAAGGTTTCTTTATAAATGGTCACTTCAGAAAGTGGAGAGCAGGCCCATGAGGTAATGAACTGAGAACAGGCCAGTCTGATGAAGAAATAGGCAAGGGGCAGGTAAGTATCCATGACCCTCACAGGAGGCAGGCAAGGCCTCCACAGGAGGGGCGGGAGTGGACGGGGACGCTAGTCAGCTTTCAGGTTGATCTGAAAAAAAAAACATTGCCGTCAAGTAGATTCTAGATTCCTACTCATGGCGACCCTGTGTGTTACAGAGTAGAACTCTCCATAGGGTTTTCTTAGCTGTAATCTTTACAGGAGGGAGCCTGGGTGGCACAAGTGATTTGTAATCAGCTGCTAATCTAAAGGTTGGCAGTTCAAACATGTTTAGCGGTTCCATGGATGAAAGACCTGGTAGACTGCTTCCATAAAGATTACAACCTAGAAAATCCTATGGAGCACAGTTCCACTCTGTAACACATGAGGTTGCCAGGAGTCAGAATTGACCGTACACACCAGCCCAGGGGCAAGGACTAGAATGCAGGAGGGGCGGAAAGCTAGTAATAGGGAACCCAAGGTCGAGAAAGGAGAGTATTGTGATGGGGTTGTTAACCAATGTCAGAAAACAATATGTGTACCAACTGTATAACGAAAAGCTAGTTTGTTCTGTAAATCTTCATCTAAAGTACAATTTTAAAAAAAAGAATTGACCGTATAGCAACAGGCTTTTTTGGAAATCTTTATGGAAGCAGATTGCCAGAACTTTCTTCCTTGGCGCCACTAGATGGGTTCATACTACCAAGCCATTTACACCACCCAGGGAACTGATGCTTGACCTGCCTCCTCCAAAACTGTGCCTAAGATGGAGCCTGTCTCCAGCCCGGAAGGAGGTCAAAAGGCTGTCTGTCCCCAGGGTGGCAAGAATGAACAGCCTTCCTAGAGCACATCAAAGCCTCCCCGGGTGGTCAGCCTCTCCACTGTAAGGCTTTTGCCAAACTCCGCGCAGGAAAGGGGAAGAAAAGAATCATGTCAGAGACTGAGTCACAGAGGAATCTCCTGAAGACAGAAGATGGAAATGTTAACCTTTTCTGCTTCCCAGGCAGGGCAGTGAAAAGCAAGGCTACTTTGGAGGATGGGGACTCTGGCACACACTGGGCTTTGGGGACATACTGTGCCCTGACCAGGGAGCTCAGAGCAGGGGGCTGGAGAGCATGGACCCTCCACACAGGGGAGGCATTCAGGCCCCTGGGAACCCCAGGGATAGCAGGACCAGCGCCACTTGGGGGGATTCCTCTCCCACGGGGGTAAACAGGCAGGGTGGGCCAGAGGCGGGGGGTAAGGGAGGGCAGACTATCCAGTCAACCCGAGCTCGCTGGGCCGAGCTCATTCCAGTGCTGCCTTGGGGGCCTGAGACTTCAACAGAAGCCATGTCTGCTGACAGAGGGGACTTTGTTTCCCGGACTGGGCTGTACTTTTTTCTCCTCTCCTTTCACAGAGTCAGGCCTGCTCTGGGGTGTTTATGTTATTGTTATGTCCAGCTTGGCAGAAATGTAAATGTGAGAGTTCACACACACACACTGGAAATGGACGGCACTTCCTCTGTGGACTGGCTGCGGCCATCACCTGCTCGCCCAGACCCAGGCTGGCAGCACCACTCACCAGGGGCTGAGGTGACGGGAAGGTGGTAACCAAGTTCTCTGCCCTCTGAGGAGACCAGGAGGCCTCACGTTGCATGACTGGTGGGAACTGCACAAAAGGTCAGAGCTCAGAGGTGAGGTGCCGCCTGCCACAGTGGTACCACCTCACTTCAGAGTCACCTGAGTCCTTTGTTACAGCAGCACCTGGGCTCTCCCGCGATCCCTGATGTTCATAGCTGGCCTCCCCCCATCCCCAGGGCCTGTCCCAGACCCAGCTGCTGAAGGCCAGTCCACTTTCTTTCTCCAGATGAAACGAAACAAAACAAAAAAACCAAACAGTTGCCGTCGAGTCGACTTCAACTGATGGCAACCCTATGTGCTTCAGAGTAAAATTGCGCTCCATAGGGTTTTCAATAGCTGATCTTTCAGAAACAGATGGCCAGGCCTTTCTTCTGAGGTATCTCTGGCTGGACTCGGACCTCCAACTTTTTCTACCATACAGGGGCTCCAATTCCAGCGTACATAGGACTAATACCATCCTGATTTTACAGAGAGTGTTGAGTAATTGGCCAAGGCCAGACAGTTATTAAGAGGTGGAGCTGAGGTTTGAGCTCAGGCCTGTCAGGCCCCTGGTGTCTGGAGCCTCTTCTGTCAGGTCCTCTCTGGCACCTATTTGGGTTTCAGGCTGTTTTTGTTTTGTTTGTTTTCTCAGCTGAGGAGGCTACATCTGCCGGCATTTGCTGCAGCAGCCTCAGAAATGGCCCAAAGTCTGTGCCCCCAGGGCCAGCCTTTGGGTTCTAGAGCTCTGGGAGAGCCAGTCTATGGCTGGTGGTCAGGAGCTGCTGGGCAGAAATGCACTGGATGCAGACATCCATGGTGGAGACCCAGCAGCTTCTCCAGGGGTTGTAGTTTTTTGCAGGGCCCTTACCTGTTCCACAGGATCAAAAGCTTGTGCTCCCTGGAGTTTAAGCCAGTCCTTGTTGCTATTGTAGTTAGCTGTCTTTGATGCTACGCAAAATGGAGCAAAATGCTGCCCAGTCCTGCACCACATCCCCATGATCCATTGGGTTTTCATTGGCTGACTTTCGGAAGTAGATCACAAGGTCTTTCTTCCTAGTCCATCTTAGTCTGGAAGCTGAAACCTGTTCAGCCTCATAGCAATGTGCAAGTTAGAGAGCAACAAACACGGTTGGCTCCCACCACCCAAGTCACGCTGGCATCCTCTAACCCCATCCTGCTGAAGAAGAGTCCCAAAGACCCAGGGAGTCAGAGTCTGTGCTGGGAAGGACTTGTCCCCACCAGGTGCTTCAGGGAGTGACTTAGGTAGGATTGCAGAAGTGTGAACAGCCAGTGCCCAGGCCCCAGGGGGAAGGAGTCTTGACAGGGAGTTGACCCTGGCTCCCTCTCGTCAACCACGTAAAGTTGATTAATCCACTCACACTCACTGATCCAACGTGGCAGGGATAGGGGACTGGAGTCAAGGGTGACTTGTAGGTTCCCAGCCATGAGGGAGGTGGGGAGCCCACAGTCAGGGGAAGTGTAGTTGGCACTCAGGGCTGGAGCTTCCATTTGGGAGGCGTCTGCCCAGGGGTCACATGTGAAATGGAAGGTGAATGGGTGTGAGGGGGCTGTGCGAAAGTTGATCAGATGCCCCATTTGAACCCACTGGAAGGAGAAGTTTGTCATCTAACATTTTGCCTGTTAGACAAGTGAGAGTAGGAGACACTGACCCAACAACTCAAAAAAGCAACAATGCAGGGGCAGAATCAAAAACCCAAAATCTAACACACCAACCAAGGTCCAGCCAAAATCCAAAACTTTGACTCATGATGACTCCATGTGTGTCAGAGTAGAACTATGCTCTATAGAAGTTTCAATGACGGATTTTTTGGAAGTAAGTCACCAGGCCTTTCTTCTAAGGCACCTCTGACTGGACTCAAACTTCCAACCTTTCACTTAGCAGCAAGCTTATTAACCATTTGGACCACCAGAGACTCCTCAACCAGGGTCAACCATTGTAAAAAAGGTGGAAGTTTAAGGGGGCCAGGATGGGGTAGCGGGGATTGCTGCTGGAGTTGCTAACCTCCAGACCCCTGGGGAGAGCTGTGAGGCATTGTTTGGAACCTGTGGCTCAAGATGAAGTCCCTCCTCCACATTGAGACAAGACCCAGAAAGGAGCCTCGACCCAGTGCTCTTTGGAGACTTCAGTGAGAACTGTCTCCTTTTTCTCATAATCTCCTCCTTTGCTTGGCAGACCAAACCAAACCATAAGCCACAGCATTCTCATTCATGAAGCCCCATGTGAGTCATCCCCACAAACCACTCTAGTACCCAAGTGCTATGACGGATAATCCCTGGGGCAGGAGAAATTGCTCAATAATGAAAAAAATCTAATGGAAAAATATCCCCAGAATCTGGGTCCCTGTGGATCTGCCACTCTGGAGAAAGTCATGTGCCAAGGCAGCCAGCAGCAAGGGGCTGCATGCCCCTGGGGTGTAAGTATGTATGTAGAGCTGCCTCTGCCATTGCAGGGACTGGGCTAGATTACAGATGGAGGCCCCAGTCACAGCCAGGCACCCCCTCCATCTTGCCACTTGTTCTGTCCTTGCATGCATATCTCCCATACCCTCCAACAGAGTTGCCCTTGGCCTCCCCTTGGATCTAGGAGTTCACACACCAACAATGAGGAGTCTCCCTCAGAAGGACCCACCCAGGAAAAGGGCCCAGGTAGGCCCTGGAAGCAGGCTTGGGGCCAGCTGGGCAAGGGACTGCAGGGACCCAATACCTGGAATGTGGTGTAGAAGGGCAGGCGTGGTTTCCCAATGAGGACATCCTTTGGTCCTCCAGATTCCTCATCCCATGGACTGGGGTGCTGTTGGAGGAGAGCCAGAGCAGCATGCTCTAAAATGGGACCCCAAGTATGGGCCTCAGTTTCCTGGTTCTAATGGCAATGCCATATATGGGAGAGTGCCATGCTGTGTGTGTGTTTAATAGTGTTTGGTCACTTTATTCTAAGGATTTAGATCGTCTAGCTCACTAATTCAATCTTCACCTCTGTCCATTCTGCTATTTAGCACATTTATTGAAGGTTTTTTTTTCCCAGCAAAATTGAATTCCAGAAGACTCTAATTTGCTTCTCATTTCTAGTGATCTTTTTCTTCTCTTGGATAAGCTAACATTCTACATCTCTCTGAACATACTGATTGTATTTATTTCAAATGAGTTATTCTGTTTCAGCTACTGATTGTATTTTTCTCATATTTATTTCACTTTTTTTTTTTTCCTCTTCTAAAGATTAGCTCTATTTCCTTAGGAGTTAGTTCTCCTATTGGGTGCGGGAGTTCATTTTCATTTTGTTGCTTTTCCTCAAATATTTAGTGATTCTTGGCTATATTTATATACTATCTGAAAGCCTAGATTTATCAGATGTATTTCGCCCACCCAAATTGGTAGCAAAATCAGGTTCTGGTTGCAGCAGCTTGCCTTCAGAATTTTGCAGAAGGGGAATGGGTTATGAACCAGCCAGGGTGTGCAGCTGACAGCTGATAGCTGAGGCAGTGCTTGCTTCTCCAGCTCTAGGACCCAGAGCTGGAGTCTCTTAAATCAGAACTTTCCCTCAGCCTCACATGGGAATGATTACTTTCTTTTGTTTCTCCTTGCAGAAACCTATGTTACCTCAGCCTGCTCTCTACTTCTCTCTAGAGTCCCAACACTAGAACTCTTCCCAAACAGATCATGACCATTTCTGGAAATTGGTGAGAGTGATCAGGGTAAGCGTCTTTGAAGAGGTAACATGGGAGCTGATACACAGAGATTAAGAAGAATCAGCATATAAAGACAGGGAAGAGGAGTGGATGAGAATATTCCAGGAAGAAGAAGAGACATGTAGCAGGCAAGAATCATCAGTGGATGATTCCAAAATCTAGCGGGAAATTTTGAATCTGAATGGGATATTTGCATGATCTTAAAGTGTCTCCCCACATACTCCTTATTAATTGCAAGGGAGAGGGGGAAAAAAGCAATCATACAAGCTTGACAAGGTGATCAAAATCAGTATCAGTAATGCGAGACAAAGGGACATTGTGTGCCTCTAGATGTGATACTGTAAGAAAGGCACAACCTAACCCAGGTTCCAGCTGAGTATAAATAACCTAAACCTAATCATAAGAAAACATCAGACAAGCCCAAAATGAGGAATGGTCTATTTAAAAAAAAAAAAAAAGACGATGGTTGCAGAACTCAAAGAAAGTGATCAATGTCACTGAATTGTGCATGTAGAAATGGTTGAATTGGTGTACGTTCTGCTGTGTATATTCTCAGCAACAACAAAAATAAAGTAATTTGTAAAGAAGAAAGAGAGAGAAGGGAGTGTATGCTTCAAAAATGCCAATGTTATAAAAGACAAAGAAAAGCTATGGAAATATTTCAGATTAAAGGAGGCCGAAGAGACCAGACGTTTAAATGCAATATCTGACCCTAGGCTAGATCCAGTACTAAAGGTGAAAAAATGCCATAAAGGATGTTTTTGGATTAACTGACAAAACTGAAATATGAGCACTAGATTAGATAAAAGTAGTATGTCAGGTGCTGTTGAGTCAATTCCAACTCATGGTGACCCTATGTACAACAAAACAAAACACTGCCTAGTCCTGCGCCATCCTCACAATCATCATTATGTTTGATCCCACTGTTGGAGCCACTGTGTGAACCCATCTCATTTAGGATCTTCCTCTTTTTCACTGACCCTCTCCTTTACCAAGCATGATGTCCTTCTCCTGGAACTGGTCCCTCCTGATAATATGTTCAAAGTACGTGAGACGAAGTCTCAACATCCTTGCTTCTAAGGAGCGTTCTGGCTGTACTTCTTCCAAGACAGATTTGTTTGTTCTTCTGGCAGTCAGTGGTATATTCAGTATTCTTCACCAATACCATAATTCAAAGGCGTCAATTCTTCTTCAGTCTTCCTTATTCATTGTCCAGCTTGTGCATGCATAATGAGGCAACTGAAAATACTATGACTTGAGTCAGGCGCACCTTAGTCCTCAAAGTGACAACTTTGCTTTTTAACACTTTAAAGAGATCTTTTGCAGCAGATTTGCCCAATGCAATACATCATTTGATTTCTTGACTGCTGCTTCCAGGGGCGTTGATTGTGGATCCAGGTAAAATGAAATCCTTCGCAACTTCAATCTTTTCAAACTTTTCTCCATTTATCATGACATTGCTTATTGGTCCAGTTGTGAGGATTTTTGTTTTCTTTATGTTGAGGTGTAATTCATACTGAAGTTATAGTCTTTGATCTTCATCAGAAGTTTTTTCAGAAGTAGACCACCAGGTCACAGTCTTGAAATTCCTGTGAAGCAATTCTACTCTGCACACATGGGGTTGCCATGAGTCAGAATCGACTCAACTGCCACTAAGAACAACATGTATGCACACATGTACATGCAGAGAGACAGAAAGAGGGAGGGAATAAAGGATAAAGCAAATAGAGTAAAATATTATCTTTAGGTGAATCTGGGTAAAGAATATACAGGTGTTTTTGGTACTATTTTTATTTTTGCAAGTTTGAGATTATCTTCAAACAAAAAGTATTTTTAAATGCAACTAAGTATCAAGTCTGGAGTTCTGAGAGAGAACTGGACTAGAGAAATTTAAGAGCCATCAGGACACAGATGGTGTTTTAAGTCATGAGAATGAGTGACTTAATCTAGAAGAATGTCAAAAATAAGAGAAGGAGGCCAGGACTACGTTCCAGGGAATACTGACAGAGAAAGTAGAGAAAGACAAGGAGCCATCAGTGAGGGGGAGAAAAACAAGAGGAGCATGGTGTCATGAAAACCAAGAGAAGATAGTGTTTCAAGAAGGAGCAGTTAACTGTGACAAATATTCCTGAAATGTTGCTTAAGATGTGTTGCAATAGAGATACGACCACAAAATTTAGCACGATGGAGGTCATGGATAACCTTAGCAAGAATGGTTTCAGTAGAACCATGGTGATGTTGGAACCAGATTAGAGGGCTTCCAAGGGTGAACAAAAGGCAAAAGAAGTAGAGACAGTGAATGTAGGTAACTCTTAAGAAATGTGGCTATGAAACGAAAAGAGAAATGAAGTCTACTTTCTATGCCACTCCAGTACCATCTGCTATCTATCTTCCAGTAACTTTTTCAATTTTTTTGTTTGATAATGATATCCTTTCTTCCAGCGCAGTTAAGAATTTATTACTTTTTAAAAACTGTGCTGTGATTTCTGTAGGATTTTGGGTAGAAAGAGAAGTAGAAATGTCCCTAGTCCACCCTCTTGAACCAGAAGTTTACCAGTTACATCTACTATATTATTAAGTCTTCACAGTACTCTCTTGAGGAAAATACTATCATCCCCATTTTAAAGATGAGGAACCTAAGGCCTACAGAGATAAAATGACCAAGGTTACACAGCTAATCAGTAACAGAGTTGGGGTTCACATTCAAATTTGTTTACTTTCAAAATTCACACCCTTTTTCACCACTCCATCTGTTATGGACTGAATTGTGTCCCCCAAAAATATGTGTTGTACATCCTAACCTCTATGCTTGTGGTTGTAATCCCATTTGGGAAAGGATTGTATTTGTGATGTTAATGAGACAGGATTAATGTAAAGTGTGTTTTAAGTCAATCTCTTTTGAGATATAAAAGAGATTAAACAAGCAATCAAAAGAAACAGAGATGGAGGAAGAGAAATGCCAAGTCACATGAAGATCACCCAGGAACAGAAGCTCAAAGAAACAAGGACCTTCCCCCGGAGCCAACAGAGAGAGAAAGCCTTCCCCTAGAGCCAGCACCCTGAAATCGGACTTCAAGCCTCCTAAACTGTGAGAAAATAAATTTCTATTTGTTAAAGCCGTCCATTTGTGGTATTTCTGTTATAAAAGCACTAGATCACTAAGACACTATCCAAGTCAGAATATGTAATGGAGCATGTTAAGTGGGTTTGTGGTAAGTGATAGAAATTTAGGGTTAAAGAATTCTATGGCTCATACACTTGACCAATTTTATGATCTTAAAAATTTTTTTTTTTGGTCCATTTCTCATACTTTAGTAAAGTTTCCCTTGAACAGTTCAGCTTTTCTCAGCTTTGGTAATGGAAAATAATGGAAGCAGTGGGATTGTATTGTAGGAAGATAATCGTTTGGAGCCAAACAGACATAAGATTGAGTCCCAGTCCAGTGTGGTCCTGAAAAATCCTTAATATTTTATCCTGTAAAGTGGAGTTAAGTTATTGTAAGCATTAGTGCCAATATATGGAAAGCCCTTGGCATTCTAGAGATATTCACAAAACAGAGGCACTGTCCACAAAACATCTTCCCAGTTAGTATACCCTTCGCAGGATGCCTCTTGGTTTTGAATATCCAGAATTGAATGAACACAAATATCTCTCCAAATAACATTTTTTAAGCTTTTATAAATTTTATAAAACTTATACAGGGAAAAATTATATTTACACCCCTGAAACACAACACTCTACATTTTACATGAAACTAAGTGTCAATAAAGTCTTGAAAACATTGCAGTTGTAATTTAAAGAACGTCAGGAATGTGTGCGGACATTTTTGGTAAAGTACGTGGAGTGTCAACAAAGTGGATGAGCCTTTCCAATGTTGCTGGTGTTGAGAGGCCAGGAGTCACAGCATCACCTCATGCAAAGCAACCATTGACAACCATATTGATTACTGGGATTTTAAGCTATGTTTTCCACCATCCGCCTGACAGTTGGTCGTACTGTGGAGGCTTGCATGTTGCTGTGATGCTGGAAGCTATGCCACCGGTATTATATATATGTCATCCCATTGCCTTCTCGTCTGCATGGTTTCTGCTGGGTAGTCAGGTCTTAGTCTTATTGACTTTCTTTTATAGATGACTTTTCATTTATCCCTAGCCGCTCTTAAAATTCTCCCTTTATCTTTGGTTTTGGCAAGTTTGATTATAACATGTCTTGGTGACTTTCTTTTGGGATCTACCTTATGTGGGGTTTGATGAGCATCTTGGATAGGTATCTTCTCATCTTTCGCGATATCAGGGAAGTTTTCTGTCAACAAATCTTCAACAATTCTCTCTGTATTTTCTATTATCCCCCTTGCTGTTCTGGTACTCCAATCACCCATAGGTTATTTCTTTTGATACAGTCCCACATAATTCTAAGGGTTTCTTCATTTTTTTAAATTCTCTTATCTGATTTTTCCTCAGATAAATTGGTGTCAAGTGCTTTATCTTCAGTCTCACTAATTCTGACTTCCATTGCCTCAGTTCTGCTCCTATGACTCTCTATTGAGTTGTCTAATTCTGAAATTCTATTGTTAGTCCTCTGGATTTCTGTTTGCTGTCTCTCTATGGATTCTTGCAGCCTGTTAAATTTATCATTATGCTCTTTTCTAATCTTCTTAAGTTCCTCTATTCCTTTGTCTGTGTGTTCCTTGGATTGTTCTGTGTTTTGCCTGATCTCCTTCCTGATCTCTTGAAGAGTTCTGTATATTAATCTTTTGTATTCTACTTCTGGTAATTCCAAGAAATTCTCTTCCTCTGGAAAGTTTCTTGAGTCTTTGTTTTGGGAGCCTGCTGAAGCCATCATGGTCTGCCTCTTTGTGTGATTTGATATTGACTGTTGTCTCCCAGCCATCAATAAGTTATTCTATTTATTTATGTTTGCTTATGGTACCCTAGCTTCTTTTTTTTTTTTTTTTTTTTTTTTTCCATTTACTTAAGCCTTTCAATTTTATTTGGTACATTCTGGAAATTCAGTAGCTGAGCTATGTGGAGAATAAAGAAGGAGTAATTGATAATAATTAATGGCAATGCTAATCTCACATAACATTTTATACCAAAGACGTGCAGTCACACCCACTGACATAAAGCATCTTGTTATTTGACTCTTGATTATACAGTAGGCCAAATAATGCACAGTAGAGCATATTTGCTTAAAGATATCACAGAGGAGCTATACTGTTAGACTCTAGCTCTTGTTTTGTTTTCATATGCCCAAATAGGCTAGTTGTGTGAACTACTTTAATTATTGGCGTCTTTGAAGCTCTCACTTCCTGTCACCAAGTGGTTACAGCTGTTACTAGGTATGTGAGCCCAGGAGTCTGTTTACTTTTCTTGTGTGGATTCAGCTTGTGTCCAGCTCATTGGTCACTGATTGTGTGGTGTAGGCTCTCACCTACAGTCCTAGATGGGCAGGGATGATTGGAGTAGGCACAGGTATCTGGCTGCAGTAGAAGGTCATGTGCTGAGCAAGGCCAGGGTTGAAGGCAGCCCCTGAGTGTCTGGGTGGAAGGTGTGTCCCTGTTCCCTAGAGTGCATAGGTGGGTGGATTTTGCAGCTGGACTTTGGGCACCCAATACTGTTGGCTGTAAGAACCGGGAGGCACCACTTATTCTTGGACTCCTGTTGTGGGTGGCTAGGTGGAGTTGGTGGAGCCACCAGTCCTCAGGCTCCTGATGTGGGTAGGTGAGGACCCTGTTTAATGGGCAGGGCAGTGTCAAATGTCACAAATCTTTCACTCTCCCTTAGCTGTTGCAGCTGAAAATAGGCTTCAGGTATATACCCTGTTGTACTGTGTTAGTGAGGGCCTATGCTGTTGAAATGGGCACACCCAAGTCTACACAGGGATGAAAGGCATTCAAAGTCTGTGGACCCTTTATGCCTGTGCCTAGGCAAAGGGGCCATGCCTGCCCAGAATTCCTGACTTAGGGGAGCTGGCAGAGTATTTTTTCCTGTTTGTTAATTTGTTCCCTCTCCAAAGCTGGGAGAATGGCTCCGGGCACACAATGGGTTTTACTTCCAGCCCAGGGGATGCAGCAATCGCTGAAGCCAGACTGAGACCCAGAGCAGAGCAAGGAGAGGGCAGGTAAATGAGAGAGAGGTACTTCTCAAAGGGGGGAAGTGTTTTTTTGATGCGCGTGGCACGTTAGATGCTTATACTTATCTTTAGCCAATTCAGCTCCGCTTCTCCCTGGTTCCAAAGGCTTATGCAGACTCTCAGCCACTTGGTTTCTCCTGATGTGGAAAATGCATCCTGAGTGCTACTGCTTGCCTCAGCCCACGCATGCCAGCCGATCCAGCCTGCAGGGTGCTGGCCTGGTCAGGTCTGACAAATCTTCGCTGCTTCTGAACTGTCTTCCCTCCCCCTGCAGCTTAGTTCACCTCCTCAACTTTGTCTTTGATGTTCAGGGCTCCTAGATTATCATATATAATCAATTCACCTGTTTTTTCTGGTCTTTGTTGTAAGAGGGACCACAGGAAGCATCTGACGGCTCCGCCATCTTGGCCCCGCCTCTGCCACCAGTATTTTAAACACCAGCAGGGTCACCAATGATGGATAGATTTCAGTGGAGCTTCAGACTAAGACAGACCAGGAAGAAAATTCTGGCAATCTACTTCCAAAAATTAGCCAATGAAAACCCTATGGATCGCAACAGAATATTTTTCTGGGAGATGAGCCTCTAGGTTAGAGAGCACTCAAAATATACACTAATCACAGCAATGGACTGGACCATACCAAGGATCGTGAGGATGGCGCAGGAAGGACTGGACAATGTTTCCTTCTGTTGTACGTGGGGTCACCATGGGTCTGAGCCAACTCAACAGCAACTAACAACAACAATGACAAGCTATGTTTTAAGCATTTTACATCCTAACGTGATAGTTTATCACTTATTTGTGTGTTTTTACTACGTTTAATTACACTTAGGAAATTGACTGATGAGTGTGTGTCTATTATACTTTCTTCCATTTAAAATAATGGTAATTCTTTCCTGGTTAGTATTTTCACAAAGACAGGAACAGACAACTGACCTTAAGTGGGAAATAGCTGAGAAACTCAGCATCGTTCTCCCCACCCCCAGAGGATGGGGGCTGGTATATTAACATCAAAAGGATGTCCTTGTAATCAGTTTCTCTCCCTCTGGAGTTCTTAATTGTCATTCCTTTGGTCACTCAACACTTGTACCCACTTTTATGCTTGTGCCCTCCACCCTACCTTGTGAAGCAGAACCCACCAAAAGTGCCTGACACTGGCTTCTCCAACCCCTTGGCAAGTGGGCAAGGTAAGTGACCTGGATCCTGTCACTTACAAGAAGAAGCAGAGTGTGTGCACAATCTAGCCTGGCAATGGGCAGCAGTGATAGTGGTGGCATGTCCTGTCCTAGAGGCAGCAGGACTGTGTCTCCAGTCCAGCCTCCAATGTCCACAGTTGGTGGTGTCACCAGTGGGCCAGCAACAGAGCAAATGCATCTTCATCAGACTGGTCTGCGGCACGAGTTGGGGTGCTCTACCCGGTTGTGGGTGCTCAGGGCTCCCATATCTGCTGTGAGTTGCCCAATGTCTTGTTGATAAATCACTCTTTGCTTTATCCCTCTTCCTTCTAGGGTTTGCCTTTAGTTAAGGGAGATGTGGACTCTAAAGAGTTAAATGGCAATGCAAGGCCATGTGTGAGTTAGTGTCAGAGCCCTCAGGAAACGTAGGCAGGAACACTCACTGTAGTACTGTGTGTAATAGCAAAAAATTGGAGGCAACATAAATGTCTATCAGCCAGAAAGTGGTTATACAATTCTATTTAAGCAAAGATATATATATATATGTATATATATGTATATTCAGCTTAATATGTAAATCAGTTGCTTGCAACTATGAACCCTGACTGACAAGAAGATCTTGTATTTTCTTGGCTAAACGGGGAATTCCTTTATGCCATCTTACCCCAAATTCTGCCTCATCTAGGAATATCAAGTATCCAGTGTCCTTGGCCAATGGCTACTGTGGACACAAGGCTCTTCTGGTGGTCACAGTCTGAAGACATCCCTCAGCCATGACACTACCTGGCTTCCATCTCCCCTTTTCAGATCTCAAGAAATTGGCTACCTTTCTAGCTATCATGACCAACATATTCCCACATGGATGTGTGTATGCCTGCTCTCCACTTTACCTGGACTCTGCAAAAAGCCAGCTCTTATTCATCCTCTCTCTTAGTTTCCTAGTGATGCAATAACAGAAATACCACACATAGTGACTTTAAAGAAGAGAAAGTTACTTTCCTACAGTTCAGGAGGCTAGAAGCCCAAATTCAGGGTGCTGGCTCACTCTCTCTCTGTCAGCTGTAGGGGAAGATCCTTGTCTATTTCAGCTTCGGTAGCCCCAGCATTCCTAGGTTTTGGGTGATCTTCACATGGCGTCTACCTTCCCCCTTTTGTGCTTGTTCCTGTGTTTAATCGGCTCTTTTTATAACTCAGAAGTGATTAGATTTAGGACACACCCTACACTGACATGGCCTCATTAACATAACAAGAAAATTCTATTCTGAAACAGGATTACATCTACAGGTATCCTGTTGCCACCAAGTTAGTTCTGACACATAGTGATCCTATAGGACAGAGTAGAACTGCCCCCATTGACTTGACGGCAGTGGGTTTAATCCTTACAGAAGCAGACTGCCACATCTTTCTCCCATGGATCAATTGCTGAGTTTAAACCACCAATCTTTCACTTAGCTGCCAAGAACTTTAACCACTGTGCTACCAGGGCTGCTCTCTACAGGTATAGGGGTTAGGATTCCAACACATATTTTGGGAGGGCACAGTTCAATCTGTAACCCCCACCTTCTCCAGAGACTCCTTGGAGCCTGAGGTTTTCTAGCTGCTTTGGGGCTGAGGAGATAAGGGAGATAAAGAAAAAGAAGGGGTACAGCATTAAAAAGCCTCCTGAAGGATCAAGTAGGTTTGTCCCTTATCTCATTAACTCTGGTTTGCTGTTCTCCGCCATCACCCTGAGCTAGCACAGGACAATTCAGATCCTGCTCCCTGGTGGTCTCCCCAGCAATCCTTGGCACAGAAACCCAAAGCAACTGAAAGGAGAAGCCCACATTGAATTCCTAACCATGACACTGACAAATGGCAAAGCCATGTGTTAGAGCCACTCCCTCACCCACATTGTGGGTCTTTTCCTTCATGTATACCTGTGGCTGAAAAGACAGATGTCTTCCTTGAAGCCTCCCCACACTAATTACATGTGTGGTCTGCTGAGGGAGACTCATGCTGCCTTGGAGGTGGGGAGGCAGCAAGTGCCAGACAGCAAGAGACTCTGTACTTACCTCACTCCCATAAGCTAAGATTTTCAGACCAGCATTCTAAACTTTTCCAAAGAGCTCTTTTGTCACATGCTTGACCCCGATGATGTACCACAACTTCCTTTGAGGTGGGGAAGTGCATAGATTTTATAACCTGGCTGGGAAAAGCTAGGTCTAGCAATGACAAGAGTAGTTCACAGGAGGCCAGAACCATGCCAATGAAATGTTGCCAGGTGGAAACCCCAGGTTCTGCTTGGTGCGACTCGTCTCAGCCAATAAACGAGAGACCAAGGTGAGAGAGTAGAAAGGTGCTTTTATTTAGTTGTGCAAGGAAAGGAACAGTCGGGGCTGTTGCTGCCAAGACTGCTCAGCGAGGGCGAGGGGGAAGGTTACTTTTAAGGGGTTTGCAAGTAGGAAGTTCATACAAGTTACATCAGCAACATTCTTAATCATACTACACAGACGCAGTGGGGTTTACATAAAACTTCATGCACTGCGTGTTCAGAAAATGGCAGTGTCTTAGTCATCTAGTGCTGCTATAACAGAAATGCCACAAGTGGATGGTTTTAACGAAGAGAAGTTTATTTCCTCACAGTCAAAGTAAGCTAAAAGTCCACATTCAGGGCATCAGCTCCAGGGGAAGGATTTTTCTCTCTGTTGGCCTTCTTCTTTTTGGTGTTCCCCCAGACTAGGAGCTTCTCTGTGCAGGGACCGTGGTCCAAAGGATGCGCTCTGCTCCCAGCACTGCTTTCTTGGTGGTATGAGGTCCCCAACTTTCTACTTGCTTCCCTTTCCTTTTATCTCTTGAGAGATATAAGGTGGTACAGGCCACACCCCAGGGAAACTCCCTTAACATTGGATCAGGGAAGTAACCTGGGTAAAGGTGGTGTTACAATCCCACCCTAATCCTCTTTGACATAAAATTACAATCACAAAATGGAGGCCAACCACACAATTCTGGGAATCATGGCCCAGCCAAATTGATACACACATTTTTGGGGAGACATAATTCAAATCATGACAGGTGGTTAAACTCCACCCAAAGGCAGGGAAGTTACTATATATGAGGTACTTAATGAGCTAAAAGGTCATCCTGAATGTCAGCATGGTGCCTATATCAATTTCTGCCAATTTCCTCTAGTTTGGGGCAGCAGTTAAGGAGAGGGCAACCAGGATTTTAACGTAAAGTTACCAGGTGTGCCAAGCAAGCTACTTGAGGCAGTGGAATTTTCCACAGCCTAGGGACCTCTGTCTTGTCAGGGCTACTGACGCCAATTCTGGGGAGCCATCCGTATCAACTATTGACGTCATCATCCACTGGGCCATCAGCTCAGCTGGATGTTGTTGCTTTGTTAGTTGCCATCAAGTTGGCTCCAGCTCATGGCGACCTTATATATAACAAAACAAAACATTGCCCAATCCTGTGCCGTCTTCATGATAGTTGGCTTGTTTGAGCCCATTGTTGTGGCTATTGTGTCAATCCATCTCATTGAGGGCTTCCCTTGTTTTCATTGACCCTCTACCAAACATGATGTCCTTTTCTAGCAATTGGTATTTCCTGACAACATGTCCAAAGTAAGCGAGTCAGTATGGGTTCCCTTTTGTTCCCTTCAGTTCTTCCTCTTTCAGCCTTTAAATAAAGCATTCCTTAGAAGTGCATAGTTCTCTTGGGACTCACAAAGGAGAAGAGTGAGAAGTTGTGACCATTGGAATCTAGACCAACAAAAGGATGTCTTGGGTTTGCCCTCTAAGAAGTGACTTCTCCAAACAAAAATTGTGTTCACCATCTCCTGGGTCATGGGTCTGCCTGTCCTGGTGAAGCTGGTCTACTCTAAAGCTCTGACCTCTTCCCACTCATGAGCCTGCTTTAAAGGAGGCTGAACAGAGGGAGATGGAGCAAGATGGAGTCACCCATGAGACTGATTTTCTCATTCCTCAGAGGCTAGAACACTACCACCCAAGCCAGGCTATGGTAAAAGGTTGCCCCAAGCTAACTTAGCCCATCTTCCCACCACGTCCTTTCCTGGGGTTGGGGGTGAGGGTGAGTGGCCCTAAAGTGCTCTAGCCTCACTGTTTCTGACTCCAAAAGAATTATCTTCCATGTCCCTTTCCCAACCACAAGCCCTGGCATTTGAGAGCTGGAGGGCATTAGAGACTGGTCTCAGCCCTTTGTTTTACGGTCTGACCCTACCTCAGACCTGACTCAAAGGGCAAGCAAAGACTCATTCTGGAATGTGGTGTGAAGAACACATTTGGGATTCATATATGGGGCTCCTTGGCCCAGCCTGAAACCCATCAAGTAGTATAAAGGAGAAAAATAACTGGAAAGCTCCCAAAGCTGATCCTGCAATTCTTCTGAATTCTCCCAGCACAAATCTAGTCAAGTGACCAGAATGGATGGGAAACAGATCCACGGTCTATTGGCTTTGGATTCCTGTTCTGAGGCTCACGTTCCCTGAGAGATGCCTAAGCACCCTGATCTCCTCAGAGTTGCTAGTGCTCTGATGTCCATTGACTGGGGTTCTCAAAAGCAGTCAGTTTCTAAGGAAAATCTGAACCTCATCTGAACCATCTGGTAGGTCTCTGACAACATCTTTTTCAGCTTCCCTACTATTGAGAAAACACAAGGCCTCTTTCTCTCCACTTTGGAAGTAGCTAAAGCTCATTCTTTACCCACAGTTCTTACCTCTCCTTGACCCCCAGGCTTGCCTCTCCCACAAGGTGCAGACACTAGGCCAAACTAGGACCCCCATAGTTGGTTTGTGGGAAATGCCGGGTGAGCTGGGTCAGGCTGGGGCCCATGCAGGTTGTACCCAGGGGGAGGAGGAGAAGTGAGAGATACCACAGGAGCTGCCAGTCTCCATGGAGCCAGGAGGGGACATGCACAGATCACCTTTGGTGAGGAAGGTTGTGGTGGGCAGGATAATGGTCCCCCAAAGATGCCCATAGCTTAACCTCTAGAACTTGTGAATATGTTACCTTACATGGTAAAAAGAACTTTGCAGAAGTGATTAAATTAAGGGTCTTAAAATGGGAAGATTATCTCTGTGGGCCCAATATAATCACAAGGGTCCTTACAAGAGGAGGCAGGAGGGTCAGACTCAGTAGTAGGAGATGTAGCAACAGAAGCAAGAGGTTGGTGAGATGTGAGGAAGGGGCCACTAGCAAAGGAAAACAGGCAGCCTCTAGAGGCTGAAAGAGACAAGGAAACAAATTCTCCCCTAGAGCCTCCAGAAGGGAATGCAGCCTTGCTGATTTGTCGATTTTAGACTCTAAACTCCAGAACTGTAAGAGAGTAAATGTGTGTGTGTGTTTAGGCCATTAAGTCTGTGATCATTTGTTACAGCAGCAATAGGAAACTAATACAGAGTTCTAGCATAAGGATTCACAGGACTAGGAGGGAAAACTGAGAGCAAACCCATTAGGTGCAGTCCTCCTAGGTCACAGGTCTTCTGGCCCTGGGTGATTCCATTAGGACAGCAAGTAACAGAAAGACCCAATTCAACTGCTACCACACAGAAGCCCAAAGGCAGGGTGGCTCCAAGCTTGGTTAGTTTGGTGGCTAAGTGATGTTACCAAGGACCCTGGCTCCTTTCTGCCAGTCTCACTGCTTGCTCAATCACAAGATGGCTGCCCAAGTTCCAGATGCCACATCCAGGTACACCATTGCCAAGACTCAGGAAAGGAAGCCATCTCACCTTAGAATATCTTCCTAGGAGTGAGGAAAGATTTCCCACCCTGCCCCAGGACATCCTCTCACGTCTATTTTTCATTGGCCAGAATTGTACCACATGCCCATGCTTAAACCAGTCTTGGCAGGCAGTATGGCAGCATCATGATTGGCTTACACCAATCAGGACCTACCCTCAGAGGGCAGCCTCCTTGAAGCATTTGGCTGGTGGACAGAAGATGGCACCAGAACAAAATCAGGGTTATGTTAGTGTCTTAGTTATCTAATGCTGCTATAACAGAAATACCACAAATGTGTGGCTTTAACAAAGAGAAATCTATTTTCTCACAGTTTGGGAGGCTAGAAGTCTTAATTCAGGGCACCAGCTCTAAGGGAAGGCTCTCTCTTTCTCTGTTGGCTCTGGGGGAAGTTCCTTGCCTCTTTCAGCTTCTGTTTTTTGGTTCCTTAGAGATCTCATGTGGCATGGCATCTATCTTCCCCATCTCTGCTTGCTTGCTTCGTTGCTTGTTCAGTCTGCTCTTTTTGTATCTCAAAAAAGGTTGACTTAAGACACATCCTACACTAATACTGCCTCATTAACTTAACAAATAAAACCCATTCCCAAATGGAATTATAACCACAGGTATACTTGTTGCTATCGAGTCGATTCCGACTCATTGCAACCCTATAAGACAAAGTAGAACTGCCCCGTATGAGGTTAGGATATATTTTTGGGGGACACAATTCAATCCACAACAGTTAGCAAGAAAGAAGAGGGTAATTCATGTTGGGTGGGCATCCAGTGGTGTCTGCTCCACTGATATATGTATTGGGCCTCACAGAGACCCAGAAGTGTCTCACCCTATTATTCCAGAGAGCTCTGGAGCTTACACGGCCTGCTCTCTTTGTTCACCTTGCTTTTATCCTTCATGTCAGGAAGGATATGATGGTTGACTTGTTTCAGTCACCATGCAATACACTTTGGGAGCAGTGGTTCTGCCAAGCTATCTTGGTGTCTGAGCTTGCTCTCACCTGGCCCATTTCCTGGACCTACAGTGATCTAATCATCTGGGTTTCACTAGCTTACTTCACAGGCAGCCACATCAGAGATGGGAAGAGTTGAGTTACTTTCCTTACAAAACATCTCAACTTCAAGCTTCATGGATTTCTCACTGGCGAATCCTTCTACCCTCCAGATGTAGGTAGTCTGCTCTCATCCTGCGGGTCTGCAGCCACCTTGGCTTGCTCATAGGTGACTGTGTCCCGGGGTCCCTCTCCATCTGGCCACACTGTGTGTCCTTTCCTCTGCTGCCACTGCTCACCTCACCAAAGGCATCATGGAAGCTATCCCCAGCAGAGAGGACTCTTGTACTCACTTCACTGTCCTCTCCACCTTACTCTACCTCTCCCATCCATGAGGAGGTACAGGAGGGAGAAATGCAGAAAAAAGAAGGTGGAGATGAGAGAATAAAGAAGGAAAATGAGCTAAACGCCATGTGGAATCCAGGATCAGATCCTGGAATAGAAAAAGGACAGAGGGGAAAAACTGATGAAATTTAAATAGTCTATAGATAATTAATAGTATTGCACCGGTGTTAATTTCTTAGTTGTGACGTACGTACCATGGTTATGTAAAATGTTATTAACTTTATAGGAAGCTGGATGAAGGGTGCATAGGAACTCTCTGTACCATCTTTGCTATTGTTATTGTTGTTAGGTGCCGTTGAGTCAGTTCCAACTCATAGTGACCCTATGTACAACACAACGAAACACTGCCTGGTCCTGTGCCATCCTCACTATCATTATTATGGTTGAGTCAGGACTCCCTGCACCCTCGCAGTTTTGCTGACTGCCTGCTGCTCCCTGCCTCTGTCCCTCTCTTCCCACACCCCTGGCCAGATTTGCTGGCCCCAGCAGAGGCTGACCCAGCTGCACTCGACTGGCCCCTCCCGGCTGCAGTTACCTGCTCTCCTTCAACCCTGAGCGACAACCAGAAATAGGACAAGAGGCAAGGAGAGAAGGGAGGACAAGAAAGAACAGGAGAGGAGGGGTAGAAAGAGGGGCAGGTTTACAGCCAGGCACCTGTGATAGACCCAGAAGGGCAGGACACAATGTCAAGAACCAAATGGACTACAGCCCAGTGTACCCAGGGAGGCCAGCCCCAAGTCCAGCCTACTGTCCTCGCCTCAGTGCTCCGAACCCTCTGCTCTGGTTACTGGGGACTGTCACAGCAGAGAAGATTTTACTACACCTTGCTACAGAGCCTTCCTTATCATCTGCTCTCCTTCAAGTGACCCAGATGTTAGCTACCAAAAACAATGAGTTATGTCAGAACCCTGTCTTACAGATTTTAAAGCCATGGGGTTTGTGGTGAGGAGCCAGAGTGACACTATATAATCCAATAGACCAATTGCTTAGCCAGTGGCCTGGTCTCTTCAAGCTCCCGAAATGCGTTTGTGCTCCTTGGGTTTGCTTTGAAAAGGGATGTCCCACGCAAAGGCCCTGACCTTTCCATGCTATTTACTTTGCATTGCATTAAAATTGTGGTATTTTCTCTTTCCATTTTGCAGTCCATTCCAGAGCAATACACACCTCAGTAAAGATCAGTAGCTTTGGGAGGATCATCAGAAGGAACTTTATAATTCAGAAGTTATAATTACTTGTTTTTGAGGAATCTCTTTTCAAGTACAAGTAGTAACACATTTAATGTTGAAATAAATGCATAATGAATAAACAAATGAAAAGTCTGGCATAACTGGAAAACTGGAAGAAGGATTTTTTTTTTTTTTTAAAGCACTTTCTTATTTATTAAATGTTAAACTCCAGGATTACCACAGCTTTGGAGTGGCTGCTCAGGTTTCTATAGAATAAAAACTTTATGAATGAAATTACTTCTAATGTGGCTGACCTCACAGCATCCAGGTAAGAGTCCTCAGGATGAGTATTTTTTGAATGGCAGATGCTTAGAGGTTATCTTAGTAAAAGGAGGCGTTCCTGCTGACCTCCCAAGTAGTTGCCACCAAGTCCAACTCATGGTGGCCCCATGTGTGTCAGAGTAGAACTGTGCTCCATATGGTTTTCAATGGCTGATTTTTCAGAAGTAGATCGTCAGGCCTTTCTTCCAAGGTGCCTCTGGGTGGACTCAAACCTCCAACTTTTCAGTTAGCAGGTGAGCATGTTGCCATATTATATTATTTAAAAGGTCCAGTTTTCAACAAAAATTATGAGACATACAAAGAAAAAAAAAGCAACCAATAAAAACTGTTCTTGAGGCAGGCAAATGTATAGATACCAAAATATACGAGTGGTTACCAGGGGCTGGTGGGAGAGAGAAAGGGGGGTTATTGCTTATGGAGCACTGAGTTTCAGTTTATGGTGAAGGAAAAAATCACATTGATGAAGGGTAGGGTTGCACAGCTGATTAATGTAATTGCTGTCAATAAGTTGTACACCTGTAAAAAGTTGAACTGGTAAAAGTTGTGTGATAAAGGGTGGAGGGTGGAGGGAGCATGTAGAAGTTTATTCTGTTTCCCTCTATTTTCTCAATGAAATATGGAGCAAGGTCACCAGCAGAGACTGAGAAGGGAGAGTTGGAGGGAAAAGGAGAAAGTGGGAAATGTAGTCGGGTTGCCAGGGAAACCAAGGGCTCACTGGAGGTTAGTGGTCATGGAGTCAAAGTGAAAGCAGCCAGCATGGTTGTGTGCACTTCTCCAGCCATTTTTGCAGTACAGGAGTAGGCATAAAGTAGACATAAACTTCAAAGAAATACAATTTAAAGTAAGATACTATTTTTTAAATTGCAGTAAAATATATATAAAACACAACATGTGTCAATTCAACATTTTTTACATGTCTAGTTCAGTGACATTGATTACATTAACCATATTGTGCAACCATCACCATATCCATTGCCAAATTTCTCATTACCATTAACAGATACTCACTGTTTCCTAAACAATGACACCCCCTTTCCCCCTCCCTGCCATTCCTGGTATCTTAGTTATCTAGTGCTGTTATAACAGAAATACCACAAGTGGATGGCCTTAACAAAGAGAAATTTATTCTCTCACAGTTTAGGAGGCTAGAAGTCCAAATTCAGGGTGCCAGCTCCAGGGAAGTCTTTCTCTGTCTGTCAGAGAGAGATCCTTTTCATCAATCTTCCCCTGGTCTAGGAGCTTCTCAGCACAGGGACCCCAGGTCCAAATGACACGCTCCCCTCCTAGTTCTTCATTCTTGGTGGCATGAGGTCCCTCTGTCTCTCTGCTCACTTCTCTCTTTTATATCTCAAAAGAGATTGACTCAAGATATAACCTAATCTTGTAGATTGAATCCTGCCGCATTAACATAACTGCCTCTAATCCTGCCTCATTAACATCACAGAGGTAGGATTTACAACACATAGGAAAATCACATCAGATGACAAAATGGTGGACAATCACACAGTACTGCTTATCATGGCCTAGACAAGTTGACACACATTTTGGGGGGACACGATTCAATCCATAATGCCTGGCAACCCCTAATAAACTTTAGTCTCCATATATTTATCTATTCTAGACAGTATTTGTCCTCTTGTAATTGACTGACTTCATTCAGCATAAAGTTTTCAAGGTTTATCCATGCTATAGCATGCGTCAGGACTTCATTTCTCTTTATGGCTGAGTAATATTCCATGGTATGTGTGTACCACATTTTGTTTATTCATTCATCTATTGCTGGATATTCAGGTTATTTCTACCTTTTGGCTATTGTAAATAGTGCTACAATGAACATTAGTGTAAAGAAGATACCATTTTTTAAAAATTCACTTTAACAGCAAAGATTTTTAAAGTATACTCAAAGTATACCAAGAGAAACAAAACAGAAACTCACGCACATAGCTGGTAAGAGTGTAAACTGGAACAATTGCTACAAAAATTATATCCCGGGTCTTAAAAATAATCATTTTGCACCTCTAGGAAAATAAGAAAAAATAACAGGTAAAAATGTACACAAAAATATTTTAAAAATATTGTTTAAGAATTATTTACATTTGTGGAAATTTGGAAATAACTAAATTACTAACATTAGGGGATTGGTAACATAAATAATGGGATAAGAATTGTATGAAATAGTAGCATTCATTGAAACTGATGTTTACAGAGTTTTTAACAACATGAAAAATTCTTAAGATATAATGCTATGCATAAAAAACATTTAAAAAACCACACAGATAAAATTCAAAATGTTAGTTATAGTTATTATTGGGTAGTAGGATTATAGATTATTTTCATTTTCTTCTTTATTATTTTCTGTACTTTCCAAAATGGGTATGTACTCTTTCATAGTCAGAACAAAAATGCTATGTTTAAAAATACATTTCTTCCTATAAACAGGAAGTGGACATGATGGCATCGGAGTTCTTTCCAGTCCTGTGGTTCATATAGAGCCTCCACAGTCTTGCCTTTCAGGTTGTGCAAATTCCAGACACATTCAAAAATTCCCTCTGAAGCAAAGTCTCAGTTTACCTCATCAGAGTTGCACACTCCAAAGCTTTCACCTGAAGATGAAAAGTGGTAATTCATTTTACAACAACCTATTTATTAGAATGCTCCTTAGAAGCAAGGATAGCGAGACTTTGTCTCACATACTTTGGACGTTATCAGGAGGGACCAGTCACTGGAGAAGGACATCATGCTTGGTATAGTAGAAAGAAAACAACCAAGCCCATTGCCATCGAGTCGATTCCAACTCATAGCGACCCTATAGGACAGAGTAGAACTGCCCCACAGGGTTTCCGAGGAGTGGCTGGTGGATTCAAATTGCTGACCTTTTGGTTAGCAGCCAAGCTCTTAACCACTACGCCACCAGGGTCAGTGAAAAAGAGGAAGACCCTTAACGAGATGGATTGACATGGTGGCTGCAACAATGGGCTCAAGCATAATAACAATCAGGAAGATGGCGCAGGACTGGGCAGTGTTTCCTTCTGTTGTACTTAGGGTCATATAAGTTGGAACCGACTCAACGGCACCTAATAACAACAACATTTATTCAAGGTGTAATAACAGATTCTATTCATGAATGATTAACTCCTTCTTCCCTCCTAGACTTGCCCTAGACTTCCCAGGATTTGAAGATGTCCTTCTGGACTTGGACCTAACCAAAGTTTGGAAAATTCTTTTACCTATAAATGCAGCAAAGAAAACACTGGAGTGCATCAAAAGGAACTTTTACTAATGTATCTGTCAGCTATTGCTGCATAACAAAAATCCCCAGAATCCCAATGGTACAAAATAATACGCATATATTTCATGCATGCATCTGTGTATTGGCTGGAGGCAATCTAATCCAAGCTGAGCTTCACTGGGCAGCTCTAAACTACAAGTTGTGACCAGCTCTGCCCCATGTGTCTTTTACCCTCCTCAGACAAGTAGGCTAGCCAGGTATGTTCTTCTCATAATAATGGCAAAGCATTAGAAAGTAAACCCGACCATCCAAGCACATGTCAAGTCTCTGCTTGCATATCTGTTAGCCCTTTGGCCAAAATAGGTTCTATTAGCCCAAAGCCAAGGAATAAGTAAGGAAACTCTGTCTCTAGTGGGAGGAACTACAAAGTCACACGGAAAGAGTATGAATACAGGGAGGGATAGAATACCAAGGAACTGGGGCCAGTAGTCAATCTACCACAACCAGTAATGCAGGAAAAATAAAGAAAATGCAAATATGGAAGGTGAAAATTAATTCACAAAAAGCAAACTCCAGTCAAAGTCTAGCCACAGATGTCTCCTGTTACTCTGTTGAAACTCTATCCTCAAAGCCCCAATACTCAGTCCTTGGGCACTTCGACTCCTCTTCTCCAGTGGAGAGACTGATGCCAGAGACCCAGCCTAGTAAGACAAGAAATAGCCAGCAGGGCAGCGGACATCATCCTCAGGAAGAGAGAGAAGCCTGGGCTTTTCTCTATCCCTTGAATGCCAGAGACTGAAGCCTCTCCCAGTCTCTAAGCCAGTCTTGAAAGGGTCCCAAGGCCACGAATCTGTCCTGCACCCCCAAACCCTGTTGTAGTGGTGAGAAAACAGGTCCAGAGTTTCATTTCTCCACCCATTCCTGGAGGCAGACGCCTGATTTACATGCTGCTAGGTTCCTTCTGAATGGGCGATTTGGGAATTCTGCCATCACTAAGGAGGCTGCCTTTCATCTGAAACACAAAAGAAGAGCCTTCATTGATGGCATTAGAATAGGCTGGATGTAGCTGGAATTCCGCCACCACCCCCCAACCGCTGACTTTCAAACAGATCTGAACATCAGCAAGGGCCCTGCACCAGCCCAGCCACGTGGCTTGGGGCCTGCAGTAGCACTGTAGTAATGATTTGCATTCCAGCTTTATACTTGTGTCACTCAAAAAGTCAGGATTTCCATCTTTTGCTGTGAAACATGTGGTTAAGAGCATGGGCCTTTGGAGTCAGACAGACCTGAGTTGGAATCCTGTCTCCCAACTCTTACTTACCATATGTGACCTTAGGCAAATACTTAACCCCTTAATCTCTTCATGAGATAAAATATAAAAGTGCTTAGTACAGTGCTCAATAAATTGTAGCTACGATAATTTGTGGTTCAGTGGAGAATTCTCACCTTCCATGACAGAGACCCAGGTTTGATTCCCAGCCAATCACTTCATGCACATCCTCCCTATTCTCCCTTGAAGCTCATCTCTGCACATTGCACCTCCAAGGTCTGTTGGCCCAGAGGCTGCTTTGTCCACCAGCTCATGGAGTAACTTCCCCTGGGAGGCGGTGGGGAAAACCCAGTGGGCACTGCAGAACTTGAGGACAGGAAAGGAGGAGCTGGGTATCAGAGAAGGACCAAGCAAAGACGGTCCAGGTAAAATCCCAAGACTAAACCAAAAAACCAAACCCATTGCCATTGGGTCAATTCTGATTCATAGCAATACCATGTGACAGAGTAGAACGGCCCCATAGTGTTTTCTAGGCTGTAATCTTTACGGAAGCAGATCACCAGGTCTTTCTCCCAGAGAGCCACTGGGTAGGTTCAAATTGCTGACCTGTCATTTAGTAGCTGAGCACTTTAACCACTGTGCCATCCCAAGACTAAAACCTGTTGCTGTCAAGTCAATTCCGATTCATAGTGACCCTATAGGACAGAGTAGAACTGCCCCCATAAGGTTTCCAAGGAGCGGCTGGTGGATTCGAACTGCTGACCTTTTTGGTTAGCAGCCGAATTCAACCACTGTGCCATCAGGGCTCCATCCCAAGACTAGAGAATAGGGAAATACAATCTATGGTTACCTTTGGGTGACTGTTGACTGGAAGGGCCCCAAGGGAGCCTTCTAGGGTGCTGAAGATGATCTATACCTTTATCTGGGAGTTGTGCATTTTACTTTAAAAAAAAAACAGGCCCAGTAGAATAACTAGATTTAGTCACTCTTTTTTTCCTATACCACCAAATACCAAAACCAGACCCACTGCTGTCAAGTCGATTCAACTCATAGTAACCCTATAGTACATAGTAGAACTGCCCCATAGGGTTTCCAAAGCTGAAATCTCTCTTTTTT
>NW_004443980.1:14592266-14644520 GCF_000243295.1 Trichechus manatus latirostris
GTATCTACTTGACTAAGAGGCACACTCTTCACGAGTATCACTTTATGTCCCACAGTCCAGTCCAATCCCTGTCTGAAGAGTTGGCCTTGGAAATTGTTTTAGTTCTGGGCTGATAGAGAATCAAGGGGCCATGCTTTCCGGGGTTCCTCCAGTCCCAGTCATACCATTAAGTCTGCTCTTTTTACTAGCATTTGAGTTCTGCACTCCATCCTTCTACTGCTCCATCAGGGACTCTCTGTTGTGTTCCCTGTCAGGGCGGTCATTGGTGGTAGGCGGGCACCATGTACTTCTTCTGGTCTCAGGCTGATGAAGTCTCTGGTTTATGTGGCCCTTTCTGTCTCTTGGGCTACTACTTTCCTTGTGTCTTGGGTGTTCTTCACTCTCCTTTACTCCAGGTGGTTGGGACCAATTGATGCATCTTAGATGGCCACTTGCAAGCTTTTAAGACCCCAGACGCCAAGGCTATAAATCTTTATGGAAGCAGACTGCTGCATCTTTCTCCCATTCTATACCACACACAACCCAAAAATCTACCTTATGTTTACCATTTACAAGTATTTTCACATATGCTATCTCATTTAGTTCTCTTAATAAGCCTTATCAGTTGTTATGGAGTCAACTCGCACTCATGGCAACCCCATGTGTGTCAGAGTAGAAATATGACTGATTTTTTGGAAGTAGATTGCCAGGCCTTTCTTCTGAGACACCTCTGGGTGGACTCAAACCTCCAGCCTTTCAGTTAGCAGCTGGACGCATTAATGCATTAACCTTTGCACAAATCAAAACACATTTAATGCCAGAAACTGAAGCTAAGAAGGATTAAATAACTTGCCCCAAATCACCCAATTAGAATGTAGCAGAGGTAGGATTTCAATCCAGTTCTCTTAAGTCTAGTCCAGCTATATTCCCATTACAGCAAACTAGTAAGAAAAGGGTAGCTGTAAATGTTCATGCATTATGAAGAATGTAACTAACGTCACTGAACAATTTGTGTAGAAATTGTTGAATGGGAACCTAAACTCCTGTGTCAACCTTCACCAAAAACACAACAAAATATTATTTAAAAAAAGAAAAGGGTAATTGTCCATTTAATATTCTAACCGCAGAACTTTGATATAAGAGTTTGGGCCAAGAGGGTCCAAGAAGCATCCGTTAGCTGCTTCTAACATGAACTTCTTTCAACTCAATTCAGCCAAGCCTCTATCCACCATGTACCAAGCACAAACCAGCCCCTGAGAACTGGGAAACAACGCACCATCCATACCTTCAAACAGCTCATGGTGGAGTGGAGGTGACGGGGTGCAAACCTAATCTTGGCAGAAACACAGCATGAAACAGACGCTACACTACAGATACAAAGTGCAATGTGGCAAAACCAAACGAGGCAGCCACGGTTTCCAGGTGGCATTTACCTCATCCCCCAAATACTTGGTGCTCTTGAGGACCAAGTCCAGTGGCGGCCAGGTTAGCTGTCCACGTGGTTTGACTCCTGAAGAAGATGGTTCTATGCCCTTCTCCAGGCAATTTATTTTCTTCTTTTCTACATAGGCCCTGAACCGAGCCTGGGAAGCCCAAGCGAGCCCTGGTGCTTTATCCCTTTTCTGGAAGTCATGTGTTAACCTCAGCATCATTGATCTTGGTCTCTCTGAGCTTGTCAGGCATCGGCTGGACATTGAGAGAAAACACTGGATTTTACGAAGAGAAGGTAAAGTCCCTGAGATTTCTGACAAGGAGGTCAACCTAAGGACCTTAAGTGACCCTAGGTTGACTAACCCAGATCTTTTCTTGGGGGGAGAGGGCAGCTGGTATGATAGGAACAGCGTGGAGTTAAGCCAGATGACTGGGTTGGTTGGTCCTGTTCCCCACCCTCCACTGGTATGGCCAAAGCCTTAATTTCCTCATCTGTAAACTGCGGGTGCTAACGCCTGCCTCATAAGACTGTTCTGAGAATTCAGTGAGCGCCCTCTGGAAAGCGCCTGGCACATGGGACTGTTATCAATTGGTGTTGAATTCCCGCCATAAGGAGATCTTTCAGAGCATCTCTTTAAAATCTCTGGAGTGGACTCACCTGGTATCACATTCACATAAACATCCCTCTTTACCCGGCCCTCTTTGAAGATGACTTCATGCTCCTTCAATGCTAGACTTGTCTATTTAAATCCCAGAACAGGATGTCTTTGCCTTTGGAAACCATAGTGTGACCTATGAGGCTATCGTACCACCCTGGAAAGGAGCATTATGCGTGACAGTCACCTCATTCCACTGCATAGATGAGATGTAGCTGAAATGGTGACTTTAGGGAGGGCCCAGCCCACGTTCTCATTCTTAGCCCGCCCTGCTGGCTTTGTGTACAGAGGCGCCAGCTCCTGCAGTTCAACCGTCTAAGTGGAGTTCAGTTCATTATAGTAGAATGGCTCAAGTAGAGCAGCACAATGAGGAACAGGCCTAGGAGAAACAGCCAAGGGGCAGGAAAAGCCTTATGGTTGTTGTTAGTGACTCATGGCGACCTTGTGTCCCCGAGGCTGTGACCTTCCGGTAGTAAACCACCAGGCCTGTCACCTGAGGAGCCTCTGGGTGGGTTCAAAGTGCCAACCTTTCAGCTAGTAGTTGAGCACGTAACAGTTTTTGACACCCAAGGACCATTTTACCAGGTCACTCATCCACCCCCTGGAGCCCTGGTGGTGCCATGGTTGAGAGCTCAGCTGCTAACCAAAAGATCAGCAGTTCAAATCCAGCAGCCACTCCTTGGAAACCCTATGGGACAGTTCTGCTCTGTCCTACAGGGTCACTATGAGTTGGAATCGACTTGACAGCAATGGGTTAATCTACCCACTGCCTTCAGAAAGGGTCTTCCCTACATGCTTTCAGGCAAACACTAATCTCTCCTTTAAAAATGAAAATGCCTCAGGAGAAAGCAAACTTCAACCTTCCCACATACTCAGCCCCAGATAACAGCGTGTCCAACTTAGATTCCTCCAGCTGGAGCTTAAGTCTCTTGCTCTGACTCTGGTGATGTGGAAAACAGATGATCTTGAGCCATTCAGTCTTTTGTTCTCCAGACTAATCAACCACAGACTTTGAAATGAAGATTTTGTTTCCTGACTGCTGGCACCTCTTCTCACATCGTCTGTCTTAGTCATCTAGTGCTGCTACAACAGAAACACCACAAGTGGATGGCTTTAACAAACAAATTTATTCTCTCACAGTTTAGGAGGCTAGAAGTCTGAATTCAGAGCGCCAGCTCCAGGGGAGGGCTATCTCTCTCTGTCAGCTCTGGGGGAAGGTCCTTGTCTCTGTTCAGCTTCTATTCCTTGGGGATCATGTGGCATGGCATTTATCTTCCCCCATCTCTACTTTCTTGCTGCTTGCTTCATTTGCTCTTTTAAATCTCAGAGGAGTTTTAAGGCACACGTTACACTAATACTGCCTCATTAACATAAAAAAGAAAACCCAGTTCCCAAATGGAATTATAACCGCAGGTATAGTAGGATTTACAACTCATATTTTGAGGGGGACACAATTCAATCCATAACACCATCTCTGTGTTCCCTGTGTCCTTCTTAGACTGTACAGCCATGTAAAATACAGAAAACAAGTGTCTAAACTCTGAGTATATGGGGGCAGTCAGTGGTGGTTCAGTGGTAAAATTCTTGCCTTCCATGCGAGAGACATGAGTTCAATTCTCACCAATGCACCTCCAGCACAGCTACTGTCTGTTAGTGGAGGGTTGTGTGTTGCTGTGATGCTAACAGGTTTCAGGGGAGCTCTCAGAGTAAGACGGACTAGGGAGAAGGGCCTGTGATCGACTTCTGAAAATCAGCCAACGATGTGCAACAGAGCATAGGGATGGCGCAGGACCAGGCAGTGTTTCCTTCCATTGTGGGTGGGACTGCCATGAGTCGGGACCAACTCAACGGCAGCTAACAAGCCCTGAGTAAAGAAACATAGGTCAGCTGTCTGTCATCATAAGAAAAATAAGTGATTGTCTAGCATGGGGTCTTAAGTATCAGGAGAAAATGCTAGTCTGGCTTTTCTGATCACGATACAGCATCTGGCTCTTTTTCTTCCCAGGGAGGAAAAATGTTTTTGCTTTTAAATACAGGACAACCCAACAGGGACAGCAGCCTGGACCTCAGGATGGTGCTGGATTGAAAAGGCAGAATTCACACTCAGGAAAACGTACGGCTTCAGTATCTCAGAATCACAAGTTACAAACACTTTTGCACAGTCTGGCTGGGCTTGAAAAACGCCACTTAGCAGCCTGCCAAGGAGAAGCAATCTCTTCACTTGCTCAATCAAGATTTATAAAAGCAAAGAAAAAAGGGGAGGAGGGGATCCAGATTTCGTTTTCCCACGTGCCTTGGGACCCACAGGCCGTGGCCCTAACCTACTTCATAACCTTTCTGGGGAACGACTGGCTCTAATCTCAGCACAATAGGCTTTGTCAGACCAAGGTGACCTCCCTCCCAATGTTTTTCCTTCCCTGCATGCTGCCCTGCTCCCTCGCCTCCGGCCTTATGCAACCTCTCTTATCTGTGGCAAGGGCAATTGGTAAGCAAATGTCCTTCTGGACAGAGCTGATCTCTCTATCAGTCTTAGATCACTTGAGATTATGACGGTTAATTATACTTCGGGTTTGTGGAGCTCTTGTTCCCCATGGTGCCTTCACGTCTCTGATTTCACCTTCCTGAAACTCTTGTCTGAGAGATTCAAGTCACTTAATCCCCATCCCTGGCCTCAGTTTTCTTGCCTCTAAAATGAGGAGGCCCAGGTGAATGAGCTTGTTGTGTGTCAGCCCACGGAAACGCAGCCAGTCAGAGGTAGAGTGGGGACAAAGGACCAGAGGCCAGCAACTCTTGTGTCAGGAAGATGTACCTCCACCTCGCCTTCCAGAATGATCTCGAACTCCATTTTGCTTTTAATGTCCTTCTAGTCTGCTCGTCTCTCAGAAAGCTTACTGGGTAACTGGTCCTGTTTCTCAGATTCCTAGCTAGCTGCCCGAGTTACCCCAGGAACTTACTCCCACGACAGTCTGGTTAGCATAGTGAGGGCAGGCCTCACTTAGAACCCTCCTGTCTCTGGCCTTCCATAATGGCGTGGCAACGCTCTGCTGCTCCCTTCCCCACCCAGGGCTCTCAGAGCCTCCTTCCTGCAGCTCCGGGCCTCACACTCAAGACGCCCTTGACAAGTGAGGGGTCACGCTCTGGTCCTGCCCCTCCCAGACCTGTTCTTGGCTGGGTGGGGGCTTCCGTTGGCTCAGAATCTACAACCAAGCCCTGACTCTTCTGGTTCCAGAACAAGCTTTGGCCCTGGGCCTAGGACAACAGGTCACGGGCCTCCTGGAATCACGTGGGAATGGGCCCTTCCCATGTGATGCATGAAACCCTGATTACAAACATAAACCTGTTTTGTAATGTTGACAAGCAAGGGCAAGCCTGCGGGAGGGAGGGTGTGTGCCGAGGGCCGGTCCAGTCTCTCTGGAGGCGACTCCGTGCTGTTACTAGCAGGACAGTCTGTTGAGCAACTCCACACTAGATCCTCTGAGGCCTCTACCTTCTCCTACAGGTCTTCCAAATCAGGGCCCAGATCCTTGTCTCTTGTTCCTTCTGTCCAACTCACAACACTCACACACACACACACACACACACATACACGCACTGTGCACGCACACACACATACACATGTGTGCGTGCACACACACAGTGTTCTAACACAGTGTTCTGTCCACGCTGAGGCTCAGAAGATTCTGCTAACTTTAGAATCCTAGGACAAGGTATTAAGATTGTGGCAGGAACAGGGGTCAGCCTAGCATCCAGACTCCTCCCTGGAGTGACTAGGGCGTCAAGCTCTTTCCCCCTTCTGCCAGTCAGGGAGCCTAAAGTTCCACCATTAGAGATTCATCGCTTTTGGCCTCAACGGTCTCTCAGTGTTCAGAGGCCTCCTCTTCCCAATATATTATCAGTATCTGGGGAAGGTGCTGTTATGGGCACCCAGTCCCATTCTTGACCCTGGATCAATTTCCCAGATGCTTTGGGAGGCTAGGAGCAAGGCCCTGAAGAAGGGGAAGCAGAAAAGACCTGCATGAGGAGGGTGACCCAGCGAGGTGACACAGCAAATGAACACCTCGCAGACACTCTGTCATGCCCAGCCTCATCTACTCAATGGATGTTGACTAAGCACATACTATATGCCAGGCACCATGCTGGACACTGGGCATACAGTGACAAGAAAATTAGAGATAGTTCCTGCCCTTGTGGGGCATATGGTCCAGTTGCAGAGGGTAGGAAGGCAGTAACCAAAATAAATCACACTAACGAACATGTCACCGAAAACCAAGATGAGACATTTAATTACAGAAAGGAACAGGGTTCTACAAGAACATAACACCAAAGAACCCAACCTAGACCGAGCGTCAGGAAAGGCTTTCTGAGAAAGTGGCACTTGAGCTAATGCTAAAGGAGAAGTAGAAGTAGCTAGAAAAATAGAGCAGAGAAGGCATTCCAGGCAGAGGAAATAGTGTGTGCAAAGGCCCTGTGGTGGGAAGGAGCCCCTTAACACTGCCATTAGGGACAATCATTTTCCTTAACCTTCAGTCAACTTTGCACTTGAAGGAAAATGTTCCCTTCTAAAAATGTGTTTCCCTTTCCCTTTCCCCTTCCACTTACCCCTGCACTTAAATCAGTACTGAGCGACACAAAGCAGGTGAGTTGTGTGAGACAAAGCCTTAAAAAAACAAAACTTGCAGACAGCAGCTATGACGGCCATTTCCTGCTTGGTGCTTCTGACCACAAACCTTCTCTTCCAAATAAACTAACACAGGAAAACATTTTGGAGAATGGTGTGGCAGAAACACATACTGAAAAATCAAGAAAAATCCTACCCGCTTTTCAGAGAAGAGCTGCAAGTCTGAGGAAGGGGCTGGAGCCCACCAAACGAGGCCCTGCTGGGGCTGGAGAGACCCCGAGGACGTGTAATCCCACTCCCACATGTTACCTGGAGGAATCTGAGGCTCAGAGACAGCAAGGGACCAGTAAATGGCAGGGCTGGGGCTTGAAGCCTGTCTCCGGGCCCTTTGTCCACGTTCTCTCCTGCCTCGCCCTGTCTGATCCCATCAGACCAAATCTGCCAGCTTTCATCTATCAGACGAGGAACAATGGGCTTGGAACTGCCCTTTGCAACCACTGTGGATGAAGTTTAATTTTTCATTGGGTACAGGAGCCTGGAGTTCTTGTGATAAAAGGAGGAGTGCCAGACACTTTATATACAATGTATTTGACCTTCACAATGGCCCTGGGAGACAAGGACTTACATTTCTGTTTACAAATGAGCAAACAGAGCCTCTGAGAGGTTAAGGAACCTGTCCAGCATCACCCAGCTACTAAGTGGCAGAGCTGGGATTTAAACCTGGTCTACCTTGAAAGTCCATTCTTTCTCCCTTTTTCCTCCAGCCCATACCCAGAGGGATATTTCTGTGGAGAAGCCTCCCCAGAGTCCCCAGCCTCTGCTGATTGTCAATAGACATCATTACCCACTGCACCTTAGCTCAGACATGCCTTCTTGCACCTGGGGACAAGCATAGAGTGTTGCACTCTGCCCACCTGTCATAATTCTCTGGAAAGAGGTGTCCATTGGCTCCTCTGCCCCACCCTGTAGGCTGGTGGTGTATAAACATTTGGGCTGGCACTAACTTTTGGGTGTTTATCGTGTTTTTTGTTTTGTTTAGCTTCAGCTGTTTCTACAAAAAGTTAGAACTGGGAATTCCCAAATTCAAAAACATACTATTCATAGCCTACCAAATTTGCATGCACAGCTTCCAATCTTGCTGCATTCCAGAAAAGCCACTGGCTGACACTCTCCAGATAACACTCGAGCTATTTGCAAAGGCCTCCCTCTTGGCTTTCAGGTCTTGGAGGAGGTAAAGTGCAGGAGATCCCACTGGAGTGAGATGCCCTACGGTGGCATTTCCCAAAGCCTGTTCCAAGAAACGCTCATATGATGTGGATTGCTGGAAGGTTTTCTACCAAAATAAAGGGAAGGAGGGGACCAGGTTTCTTGGCTGCAGTATTTCTCAAAGCCTTCATCATGCTACAACAGAGATGGCTGGTTATCCTCCAATGCTCGTTTCCTTTGTCTTTCTTTAATAGTAAACCCACTGCTGTCGAGTCAATTCCGACTCATAGCAACCCTATAGGACAGAGTAGGACTGCTCCATAGCATTTCCAAGGAGCGGGTGGTGGATTTGAACCGCCAACCTTTTTGGTTAGCAGCTGAGCTCTTAACCACTGTGCCACCAGGGCTCCTTCTTTAATAATAGAACTCTCAAATTTTACCTGAGCACATATATGACCACCTAGAGACCTTTTTTTCCCAGCTGGGAATGGCTATCTAAGATCTGAACAAGGGGATATGAGCAGAAGTGATTAGTGGTGTCTCTTCTAGTCATGCTATTGAAAGAAATAAGCCTCAAGCTAAAAATGAGCTAATAAAACTTGCAGGATACAAGATCAATATATAGAAATCAATTGTATTTCTGTATACTAGCAATGAATTCAAAAATGAAATTAAGAGAACCATTTCACTTAAAATACACACACACACACACACACACCCATTGCTGTCGAGTGGATTCCGACTCACTTAAAACTGCATCGATAAAAATAAAATACTTAGGAACAAATTTACCAAAGTAAGTGAAAGATTAGTACACTGAAAACTATAGAACTTCATTGAAAGAAATTAAAGGCAACCTAAATATATGGAAAGACATCTGATGTTCATGGACTGGAAGGAAGACTTAATGTTGTTAAAATGGCAATACTCCCCAAATTGATCTATAGATGGAGCACAATGCCTATCAAAATCCCAGCTGCCTTTTTGCAGAAATTTGCAAGCTGATCCTAAAATTCATATGGAAATGCAAGGGATGCAGAATAGTCAAAACAAGCTTGAAAAAGAACAAAGTAAAAGGACTCCCACTCCCTGCTTCCAAAACTTACTACAAAGCTATAGTGACCAAGACTGAGGTAGTCACACAAGGTAGACATGTAGATCAGTAGAAGGAAATTGAGAGTCCAAAAATAAATGTCTGTATTTGTGGGCAATTGATTTTTGACAAGGGTGCCAAGACAATTCAATGGCGGAAAAAACAGTTTTTTCAACAGCTGGTGCTGGAATAACTGCATAAGCATTCCAGTAAAAAGAATGAAGTTGGGCCCCTACCTCAGATACAAAAATTAACTCAAAATAGATTAAAGACCTAAATGTAAGAGCTAAAATTATAAAACTCTTAAAAGAAAACTTAGGTGTAAATCTTGGTTGATCCTGGTGCACCTGTAAATCTAGGTGCCTTGGATCAAACAATGGTTTCTTAGATACAACACCAAAAGCACAAGCAACAAAATAGATAAATTGAACTTTATCAAAATTTGAAACTTTGTGCTCCAAAGACACTACCAAAAAAATGGAAAGACAACCTACGAATGGGAGAAAATATTTGCAAATCAATATATCTGATAAGAATGTAGTATCCAGAATATATAAAGAACTATTACAACTCAAAATAAAAATATAAATAACCCAGTTAAAAATGTGCAAAGAATTGAATAGACATTTCTCCAAAGAAGACGTACAAATGGCCAATAAGCACAGGAGAAGATGCTCAACATCATTAGTCACTAGGGAAATGCAAGTCAAAACCACAAAAAGCTATCACTTCAAACCCACAAGGATAGCTAAGATCAAAAAGACAGACAGTAACAGGTGTTGGGTAAAGATGTGGACGGATCGAACTCTCATACATTGTTGGTGGAAATTTAAAATGGCGCAGCTGCTTTGGAAACAGTTTGGCAGTTCCTCAAAAAGTTAAACATAGAGTTACCATATAAACCAGCAACTCCACTCCTAATTCCCAAGAGAACTGAAAACATATCCACACAAAAACCTGTACATGAATGTTCATAGCAGCATTAATCATAATAGCCAAAAAATGGGAACAACTAAAAGTCCACCAACCGATGAATGGGATAAACAAAATGTAGTGTATGTATGCAATGGAATATTATCAAGTCATAAAAAGAATGAATTACTGATTCATGCTACAACAACCTGAAGAACCTAGGAAACATTAGGGTAAGTGTATGAAGCCAGTCACAAAAGACCACACGTTGTATAATTCCATTAATGTGTAACTCCCAGAACAGGTAAATCCATAGAAACACAAAGTAGATTAGCGGTCGTCAGAGACCGAGGGGAGGGAGGAACGGGGAGTGACTGCTAACTGTTACAGGGTTTCTTTTTGGGGTGATGGAAATGTTCTGGAATTAGTAGCGGTGATGGTTGTACAACTCTGTGAATATACTAAAACCACAAAAAATATTTTAAAAGGGTAAATTGTATGGTGTATGAATTACACCTCAATAAAAAAAGAAAAAGAAAAAATATTTGGGTTCAACCAGAAACTTAGAAGAAAAAAAGTAAAGAAAAGCCAATTTAGTTCCCTTAAACCCTAAAACCCAGGTCAAACATAGTAAATCAGCTTTTGACAATACAAATAAAATTATCATGTATTTATTTTTTGCATTTATGTCCTTTAGGAATGTAAGGAATGTCATTTTTAGGTAAGTTTTTCTGGTTATGAAAATAATACATGGTTATTTTAAAGGGGTTTTTCAAAATAGAAAAGCATAGATAGGAAAATTATGAACTTTCCTGCCGTCAGGCACCCTGTTGCTGTTGTGAGTTGCCATACAGTCTATTCCGACTCACGGTGACCCCACGTGTGCAGCGTAGAACTGCTACACAGGGTTTCCAAGGTTGTGACCTTTCAGAAGCAGATCACCAGGCCTGTCTTCCGAGGCACCTCTGGGTGGATTTGAACCAATAACCTTTCGGCTAGTAGGTGAGCACTTAACTGTTTGCGCTACCCAGGGGCTTCTTCGCACCTCTCTATTCCCCAAAAAAGGCAGGTGGGGGCGTAGCATACTGGTTTCTCTGTGCAAAGCCACCACCCTCTGGCTCCACTGACTGCATTAGCATCAAAGTCAGCACGGTCAGACTTTCCTTTGCTCACAGATCTTATAAAGCACCAGCATTTTTTTTCCTATACAAAAATTTATACATACATTGTTATGTGACTCTAATTGCTCTCCCCATACTGTGATAGCACACTCCTCCTTTCCACCCCTGATTCCCCATGTCCGTTCAACCAGTTCCTCACCCTCTCTGCCTTCCCATCTCACCTCTGGACAGAAGCTGCCCGATTAGTCTCTTGTATCTACTTGAGCTAAGAGGCACACTCCTCACGAGTATCACTTTATGTCCCACAATCCAGTCCAATCTCTGTCTTAAGAGTTGGTCTTGGAAATTGTTTTAGTTCTTGGCTGATAGAGAATGCAGGGGCCATGCTCTCCAGGGTTCCTCCAGTCTCAGTCAGACCACTGAGTTTAGTCTTTTTACTAGAATTTGAGTTCTGCACCCCAACTTTCTCCTGCTCCGTCAGGGACTCTCTGTTGTGTTCCCTGTCAGGGCGGTTATTGGTGGTAGGCGGGCACCATGTAGTTCTTCTGGTCTCAGGCTGATGCAGTCTCTGGTTTATGTGGCCCGTTCTGTCTCTTGGGCTACTACTTTCCTTGTGTCTTTGGTGTTCTTCATTCTCCTTTACTCCAGGTGGTTGGGACCAATTGATGCATCTTAGATGGCTGCTTGCAGGCTTTTAATACCCCAGATGCCACTCACCAGAGTAGGAGGCAGAACATTTTCTTAATAAGCTTTGTTATGTCAATTGACCTAGATGTCCCCTGAAAGCATGGTCCCCAGACCCCTACCCCTGCTACTCTGTCCCTCAAAGTGTTTGATTGTATTCAGGAAAGTTCTTAGCTTTGGTTTAGTCCAGTTGAAGCAGCAGCATTTTTAAGTCCTCCAGCTGCCCCAACTTTCCCTCACATTTTAAGTCCCAGATTTTGAGAGCAACTGCTATTTCCCTTAATTCAAGGGAAGAGTTCATGGCACCTGAAAAGGTACCAAGATATAAATAGGAGGACGGAGATAGAAAAGAAACCTAACTTCCACCAAAATCGTAATCTCAAATTCATATGTCCCATTAACCATATACCAGCATTTTCCTGAAGCACCAAAAGAGCTTCAAAGTAATGCTTTGTTAAGTTTGTTGTTGTCTGCCATCAAGTCAGCCTTGACTCATGGTGACCCAATATACAATGGGGTCCTGTACCATCCCCATGATCCGTTGTGGATTGGACTGTTGTGATCCATAGGGTTTTCACTGGCTGGTTTTCTAAAGTAGATTGCCAGGCCTTTCTTCCTAGTCCATCTTAAGCTCCACTGAAACCTGTTCAGTATCATAGCAACACATGAGCCTCCATTGACAGGTGATGGCTGCACACAAGGCACATTGGCTGGGAATCGAACCTGGGTCTCCTGTATGGAAAGTGAGAATTCTACCACTAAACCATGAACGCTCCCTTGTTATCTAGTGCAATTAGGCAGCACACAGAGTCCTTGCTAGGAGCCAAAAGGTATGTTACTTCCATTAGAATATTATTTGAATGTAAATGTGTATATTGAAAGAGAAAGAAAAAAAATGAAGCTTACAAAAACCTGGACTCCAGTTCAAATTTTATTTGTATACAAAAATATATTATAATGAGAGAAGCTTATTACTGTTTCCAACTATATATAATTAATTACAAATATTTTCATAAAAGCACTTTAAATTACAGGAAAGCCATATTTTAAGAGAAAATACGATATTAGCATGGGTCATGTCTTCAAAAACGCTGCAAGCGGGTAAACAAAGTCAGTTTCACTGTCTAAATTGCCCAGAGATGAGCCCAAGGGCAGGTGGGTCTGAGACGGCTGGTGGTAGGAAAGTGAGCCTCATCTCTGTCCCTTCTGGAGGCAGATCCTCATAGCTGATTTGACCAGGTCCTTAGAGCTTTCTGAAGCTTCTCCCTTATAAGAAAAAGGACCCAAAACTTTTCCTTGTTTCACATACCTGTAAATGAAGGATAAGGAAGATTATCCATTCACAAAAGATTACAAATCCTATGCTTAACCAGATCACATCATCTCAGATGTGCATCAAAGCACCAAATTTAATGGCAGGCTTCCCACATAATGGATGTCTGATCAACTGGCATGACTGGGCAGCCATCTGCAATTTCCATGAAGTAGGCAAGCTCGTTACGTGGGCCTAGCACAAACTGTGCTACAACAAACTGTCAAAACAAGCCTTCGTCTTCTGATGTAGGGATGGTGCGGCATGTAAGAAAACAGGCAATAAAATCTGCAAGAAAACAGAGATGGGCTTTCTACCTCATATTTGGATCTGCCTGAAACAGTGTTAAGAACAGGGTTACTGGTATCTATTCATTTATTTATTTTTTACAGAGTTATTTTTAAACGACCAGATCTAGTTTTTTTAGATTTTGCCCAGCTATATAGCAGACCATAGCATAGCATAAAACACTTCTAGAGAAAACCAACAGTTCCACTGAAAAATTAAGGGTTGGGACAAAATTCTCCAGGCCCACTCTGTGAGTGAACGAGGCTCCTTTCCCCCCTCACCATCACTGCCACCCCCACCCCACCCCCACCCACACTGCACACACACAATTAGTACAGCTGTGGGAACTTCCATTCTGGAAGTTGGAGTTGGTGCTTCTGGCTCTTGCAATCTTGTCCTTGTCCTACAAAATGGGATCTGTAGATGGATTCTCAAGGTTCCTTCTTCTAAACTAGACTACATTCCCCTACTGCCGTTATGATCTGATGTCTTCAGTTTCCCAGGTAATGTTTTTGGTCACACAACATGGGGCAACTTTGCTGTAACTCCCAAATGGGAAACAAGGTATTGAGTACTTAATCCAGGTCATTTAGTAACTGTGTAAGTCGTTGGTTAAAGGGTTTCCCCTAGTCAACTCCTTATTTTGGGACCCATCTTTCTAGAACACACACACAAAAAAACCAACCCCGTTGCTGCTGAGTCGATTCCAACTAATGGTGACCCTACAGGACAGAGTAGAACTGCCCCATAGGGTTTCCAAAGAGCGGCTGGTAGATTTGAACGGCCGACCTTTTGGTTGGCAGCTGAACACTTAACCACTGTGTCACCAGGGCTCTTTCTAGGACACAGCCCCTGATATAACCTGGGAAAACTACCCTAGTCCATGGGATGGAATCCTCTGGTGTGTTAGGGTAACGTTTGTGTGGTCAATCAGCTGATTTCTTCTCTGAAAAGCCTTGTAGGCCATCATAATGGTAAAGCCCCAGTCTCGCTCTCACTACTACTTTTCTCTCCATTTCTCAAACAAAACACCATTGTTTGCTGGTAGCCTGTTCTCACTGTTTGGAAAGGCACATGGGCTACTTTAATGAAAACTTATCTTCAGAATTTCTTTGAGCCACTAGGGTAGTGTTTCTGAACCAAAGAAGCCTTATGATGGAACGTCCTGCCCCAGGCAAACTTGTAAACATTATAGCATTTTATCAGAGCTGTCAGTTAGTTTTGTTTAATTTTTTAATACCAGGCATGTACTCACTTGCCAATGTTCTGTCAAGATGAGCAATAAAGTCTTCTAATTCTTTTGTGTCTCCTAGTTTGGCTGTAAAACAAGAGAAGGAGTTCAGTTTCCCATATCAAAGACAGCTAATGATTCCCGAGGCCGAAGTGCCCCTCTGCAGACACATACTGCATTTTTCAGGATTGTGCAAACCCGTTTTGCATCTTTCTATCTTCGGAGACTCTACGAAGGGTGTCCTGTACCAACCCTAAGGGTCTGCTCCAAAATTCAATATTGTTATTAGCTGCTGTCAAGTCAGCCCCCAACTCATAACAGTCCCACGCACAACAGAACAAAATGCTGCCTGGTCCTGTGCCACCCTCATGATCAATTGCGGATTGGATCGTTGTAGGGTTTTCATTGGCTGATTTTTTCCAATAGATTGCCAGGCCTTTCTTCCTAGTCTTCTTAGTCTGGAAGCTCCTCTGAAACCTGTTCAGCATCACAGTAACACACAAGCCTCCACTGACAGATAGGTGGTGGCTGTGCATGAGGTGCATTGGCCAGGAATCAAACCCAGGTTTCCGGCATGGGAGGCAAGAATTCTACCACTGATCCACCAATCTGCCAATATTTAGTTACAGTAAACTCAGAAACCTGAAGACTAGCCTGAACGTTTCTTTCTTGGTTTTTGGTTCAATCCTACCCCACCCCCATCAACTGCAAGAAGAATCTCCCCTCACTGCCTTCAAAGTTGGGGAGGAGGGGAAGTGAGGGGAGATAAAGAGTTTGCTTTTTTGACTGTGTAGGATTTTCGTTATTCCGTAAGCATGGATGGCACTGTGCGGAACGGACACCCAGATTCTGTAATCGTTGTCACACTTCCTTTCTGACGCATCCTTGTCTTGTGCAATCTCTCCAGGGTAACGCCACCGCCCTCACAATCCCTCCAGTATGAACTGGGTGAAGAGCCACTGTTCCTTGGCAAATGGTCCAGGGAAGGCGAATCCCTCTCCGGGTATAACATGAGGCTTCTGCGCCCAGGACAGCCTTACCCTATCCAGGTGCCAGCACACGGTAACATGTCCTTATTCTGATTTTATTCTCTTCATATACTGAGATATATACTTTTTCTGTACACTCCATCATTTGTGCGTTCTCTGAAATGCATTCGCCCATTGCTGGCAAGTCAGTTCTGACTCACAGCAACCCTATAGGACAGAGTAGTACTGCCCCCATAGGGTTTCCAAGGCTGTAATCTTTAAGGAAGCAGACTGCCACATCTTTCTCCTGCAGAGTGGCTGGTGGGTTTGAGCCGCCAACCTTTCGGTTACCAGCTGAGTGCTTTAACCACTTCATCACCAGTGCTCCTTCTGAAATGCATTACTGGCTGTTTTTATTAATTTACCCCTGCTCGCTACAAGTGGCTCATTGTTCTTAGCTTTTAAAGTCAATTTGCCACTAGGGCTTTTCTTACCTTCTTTAATTTCTACCTCTTGAGGATCAGGTAGCAAATCTGGACACGTTTTAAGCTGCTTTCTCGACTGCCCTGTCTCTCTGAATTCAACAGACCCATTATGGACTGAGGACTGGATAGTGGCAGAGTCCCCGGTGGCTGCTAACGCTGCTGTGCTGAGGACAGAATGTGAAAATGTCTCTTTTGAAAAAGAGGGACATTCTGCCTGAATGCCAGAGGAAGAAAAGTTGATGGAGTCGTCTTTTTTTTTTTTTAAACTATGCTCCATTTTTATTGCATTCTGCTCTTATCTTCAGCAAGTGTAACTTTTCTTAAGAAAAAAAAATCCTTTTGTTTTCAAAAGGGCACTTGTCCAATGTAATAGAACATTCAGCTCTCTAGCTGGAGACACTCTACTAGTTCCAAAGAATAAGCAACTTCTCATGCGTCTTTAAAAAATTTTACGTCTATAAATACCACAGTGGAGACAGGCTATTTTGAATCATGTTAAATCATTTCTTGTCTAATAAGAAAGATCCCATTTAATTGCTAAGTTGGTGATATGAAAACATGGATTAAACGGTTAATGCAATAAAGGGAATCCTACCCTTCTACAAAGTCTAACTGCTGGGTATTAAATTCTAGAACCAACCAGCCTGGGAAGAGACACACAAGAAGCACTACCCTATGACACATGGTCTTGATTACGCCACACGGGACAGAACCAAGTCTAGAGTCAACCGGTTTTCTTTCTCTCTGTGAAGTAGAGTTTTCTGCCCTGAGTTAGCTGATTTAATGCCACATGGATCAAAATCCTGAGAAATAACAGATTCCGCTTTATCCTACACTATACTAAGATATTCCAGTTGCTGTCGAGTCTATTCCAACTCATGGCGACCCTGTGTGTGTCAGGGTAGAATTGTGTTCCATAGGGTTTTCAAGACTGATTTTTCCGAAGTAGATCGTCAGGCCTTTCATCAGAGGAGCCTCTGGGTGGACTCGAACTGTCAACTTTCCGGTTAGTAACCGAGTGGGTTAAGCATTTAGCATCACCCAGGAACTCCTGGTACTAAAATACTAGTCTTATCTATTTGTTTTACACATTTGGGAAAGATTGGTTCGGGATAAGGGAGAAGAGAGAAGGGATTGAGAAGGCAAGGGGAATCAAAAAGCCAAAGAGCCTACACTGCACTAGTGAACTCACCTTTCTGGGGAGCGACAGGGGGAGAGAGCAGGGCTGGGGCAGAGTCTGTGGGAGAATTCAGTTTCTCATCACTGAAGCTGAAGCTGTTCCTATAGAGTGAATCTGCACCTTTCGGGAAAGAAAACGTACTCATTAGAAACGGTTTTCAGTCTACAGTCTATTGATAAACAACAGTTCATCTCCAAAAGAAGCAAACATTGTAAATCTATAGCAAAGGAAACAGGTTGATTACCAGATTTTATATTTATGCCCCAAAATGATTTGAGGCAGGGGAGTGAGTGTGTGTGTGTGTGTGTGTGTGTGTGTGTGTGTGTGTGTGTGTGTGTATGTATGCGTGCATGTGTTGTGTGTGTATGTATGCGTGCATGTGTGTCAGTGTGTGGATCTCCAACCAGGCACACTAAAGGCCCCTGGTCCCTAAAACCAGCAGGGCCTGCTAGGATCATCGTGACCAGACCAGCCTCCTCTGCCAACACACGGGAGCCCACAGAGCAGGTAAACTAATGCTTGGCTGATTGGGATTGGTTTGGAATCTTAGATGTAAGGACTCATCTTTCATGAAAAGTGTCCCTTCTGCCCTCTGAACTCCCCAAAATATAAATACGAAGTTGGATCCCATGACTTAATCCTCCCTGCCTGCTCAAGGGAATCTTTGTCATGGTTTTTCCAACACACTGAACCCTAAGCCTATAGCCTCAGGAGAGCCAGAGGGCCAAAGATTAGTATTTCTTATCCTGGGGGTTCAGTGTATTATAGACACTTGAAGTGGTTTTGTGGCTCCCCCCATTTTCACACCGCTGAAGACCAGAGCAATAGCAAGGGAAGTTTCCAGAAGCAGGACAGGGTTGAGAGTTAAGAGAACCAGTCAGCTACTGGGTACTCGGGTGCCATTGAGCAAGTCAATCAGTGGCTTCATCAGCTTAAATAACCTTTAAAGTCCCTCCCAGCTCTGAAGTTCTGGGATTCTATTTCTCTAAGGCCTGTCACAGGCGTGGGGCCCACCCACCAGCTGTGCATCTGTGACACAGAAAAGAGCAGCTGCCTGAGCGCACCGACTCAGAGGGCTCAAAGGCAGAGCAGGCAGCAGAAGCAGGATGTGGCTACTGAGGTGCTGAGGAACAGCCTTCCTGGTGAAGACAAAACACAATGCCAGCCAAGCTACACAGAGATGAGTGCCGGAAAGGCTCTTCAGGTGAGAAAGGACAGCTGCATAATGTGGGCCTAACCCAGCCCCCACTCCTTTTTGGGGTTCTCTCACTATAATTCAATTACCTCCAGCTCAGGCGGAGGCAAAAAAAGTCTTCTTTGGTCCTCTTAACCCAAAATGAACTTGACTAAATTACAAAAGATAGGCACAATTTAAAAAATACTAGGGTTTCTTGAGAAGCAGAAGTTTCTGGTCCCAAGAGAATGCAGCTTCAGCCCTACCAGGCTGCTACAAGTTCTCAGATACCTCACCTGGCGTTCTTTCCCCCCACCTTCTCCTGACCAGGTGGCCTCCTCAGCTGCCATCTGGTCTTCCCTTCCTACTGGCCCATCTCCTCCACTTTCCAAACATGCCCAGAAGACCCTTCCTTGCTGGCCAACCCTCACAATCCTCTCTTCCTTCAGAGGTCCAGCCCAGGTCACCTAAAAGGACACAAGTCTACGATCATTTTTCATTTGATGATGAAAACCTACTGAGATCCAAAACTCTGAGCCAAAACTCCAAACACTCATCCTTTGAAAAGACCTCTGTGAGTAACTAAACTTGAGAAACACCAAAGGCCTTTGGTTCCCTAAAACCAGCAGGGCATGCTAGGATCATCGTGGCCAGACCAGCCTCCTCTGCCAACACGAAGGAGCCCAGAGAGCAGCTAAACTAATGCTTGGCTGATTGGGGTTGGTTTGGGATCACCTTTCATGAAAAATTTCCCTTTGCCTTCTGAACTCTCCCAAATGCAAGTACCAAGCTGGATTCCATGACCTAATCCTCCCTGCCTGCACAAGGGAGTCTTTGTCATGGTTTTCCCGCTATATTCCCTCTTGGAGATTCCCATTGTGTATTCTCACTTTAATGTCCCTGAGGTCTGACAATAAAGAAGCCAGTTTAGCCCTATGTCCCAAGTTTACTTAACCATGGGATACTTTTTTTTTTTTTTGGTGTGGCACCCTGCTAATATTTCTCAGGACACTTGTACTCTGTGGCACTCAATTTGGGAAACCCTTCTGGTTGGTTTAACAGCTGAGCCCACCTCTAGAGCAGGCTGGATTTTCTCAGGGGACAGCCTTTCCCAGCATACAGGAAGTGGTCATGTCCACTGCAGACCTACAGTGGAGCATGACTGTCACCATGCACTAGCCACAAGTGCCATTACTCTAACCTGGGAAACGTGTTGGGATAAGATGATGTCAGACTCAGGGGCAGGAAAGTCACATGGGGTACTAGAGAGGCAGGCCCTGTGCTCAGAAGGAAGGAATACAAGACCCTTGTAATATTATCCTTGGCTCTGAAGGACACCCAAGGGCATCACCCCCATCCCTGGTACACAGGGTGCCAGGCCCAGAGACTTGGCACGGATCACAGTGACCACGCCTCAGGTCTCTATCTGCCAGAAGCAGCCTGTCCTTAAAAGCCGGTATCACACCACACCTCACTTCAAGCCCACCCCACCCTGCACCACAGGTTCCTCCCATGACTTTGGTTCATCTCTATCCTGCCTGCACTCCCCAGAGGTTTTATGTCTACATCTACTCATCCTTCGGGAGACAAACCAAAAAAAAAAGTCACAATTGGTTTTCCTCAGGGTCAAGTGGACCAAAAGCTATTACACTTTTTCAGGAAAACCTCAAGGGAACTCAGGTGGTTTGGGGACACACTGTAGAGAATGAGCCATAGTACCAGGACATTGACACGGCTTACTCTTCCTTGTTAGAGCCTGGTCTGTATGCTAAATACCTTTCTGATCCAAGCACTTGCCTCAAACTCAGAAAATGTATAGATAAAATGGTAAATTCAGTTGCAAACTATTAAATGATCAGAAGTTGCCTCCTCTGCTAATGAACTCAGGCTACTCCCACAACGAGAGGGAGGAAGAGGAAAAAAATACTAGTTACAACATCTATATATAAACACACACATGCACACAGAGGAAGGTTAACATGGCATATGTTCACTCCCCGACCCCAACCACACACACCCACATTCACACACTGGCTTGTTGCCACACCTTGACCCCTTTTTTCCATGGGGTCCAGCACACAATCTGGGCCAAATCGACTGCAGGCTCCAAAATTTCCAACCCCAAGAGGACATCCCCAGTCCTTGAGCCAAAGCTGCCCACAGTTCAATTCCGCCCTTTGGCAATGTTCTACACATGCCATTCTTGCTAACGACAAAGTTAAAGACAGCCACCTGAAGAGCCCCAAAGCGACCTGGGCCCAGCAGAAGCCGCCACTGTAGCAAGGATACGTATCATAAGAGGCCACGTGAAAGCTCGGTGACCCTGTGCACGCCATTCACCTCTGAGCCTCAGTTTCTTCTTTGGCAAAAGGATAATAATAGCTCAGGTGCCGGTGTCTGGTACCTATGATTTTAATTATTTTATTGTAAAACTCCTAGCAAAATGGAGAACTGAACGCCCAGGAGAGGATGTGCCATCACAGAGAACAAAAAGAAGCAAGATTCTGGGTCCTGGCTTTCTTCTCTACTTCAGATAGAGGCAAATTCTTTAAGAGAAGTTTATCAGCAGAACCTCCCAAGAACAAGCCACCAACATAGACCTCAGAAGTGCCCCAAGCGCTACACCTCTTTACCCTTTACCTGATAAAATTTCATTCCACAGACTTATATGAAGCACTTACAATAAACAAGATGTCATGCTAGGTACTGGTAGATTAAAAGCTCCCCAAACCTGACTTCCTGTTCTTTTTACTCCCCTGAACTCTGTTCCTTGCAAAATAACAGCCAGTGAGTCTGATAAGATGACAAGGTGACACTGGCCGATAGCATACTAACGTATTGCCCTCCTCGGGTATTGGGTCCTGCTATTGAGAGGGGCTTACAGGATTCATAAACGTGATGATTTGGGAAACCTTGGCAGGTGATAAGGCTGGATATTTTAGGGCCTTACAACATCTCCTTCAATCAGCTCTGAAGCCTCACCTCACAAGCATCTCAAAGCCTCATTAGAAACGTCTTTGTTAAAGTCAAATTAGTGTACCAGGACAGAAACCTCGAACTCAGAGACCAAGTTATCTAAGATACCATCAGAAGAAACGTAAGCATATTAAATATACATTCATCTAGCTTGTGGAGCATCAGCAGAGCTTGAGAAACTCAGCTGCAAAAACAGCAGCTTGTTTAAAAAGTAGGTGTGCTATTTTAGTTTAGGGGGTGGGGAGAAAGGTAATGTAGGGTTAGTACTGACACGGGCTACTCCAGTGGGAAGAAAAACCACAGACAGTAAACCTTGCCCAGAGCTCCTGTAAATATAGAACCCCACACATCCAAGGCAAGCAAACTATAGTAATTAACTGAGAAAAAGAAAGCCTTGGGGCTGTTTCCCTCTTGCCACAAGGAATTGGGGAGGGGGGCTCTCTTCCTCAAAATATAACTGCTGACAGCCCCACTCAAAGTGGGATAGAATAAGAGATTCCCACTTCTGTTTCACCACGGCTGCCCCAGCTGTCCTTCTGGGACTGCTCAGTCCCTCCGGATGCCTTGCCAGGCATCTATTAGAGCGAGACTTGTCACCCACTTGGAATTCCAGAGCATCCTCAGGGCTCCTAACTGGCCTCAGTCTCCCACGGCTTGAACAAGTTCGGGTTCTATTCTCAGTGGCTCCTAGCCCAGACTAGCCACGGGGATACAAGCCATCATGCTGGCCCCCAGGAAACAGCCTTCACTGACCCTGCCAGATGACCACCTCCACCCTGAGGAGACACCATCCAAACACAACCACCACTGGTAAACAGACACATGGTCTGGGTCTAATGGGACTTCAGTCTATTTCTGAGGACCTGGTTCCTGTCCCAGCCGTCAACTTCTGGTGATGGAGCAAGGTCTTAGAGAGGGGGCCTGTGAGGTTGCACTACCTTATCAGAAAAATGGAGCTAACAGTGCCTACCTCCTGGGTTATTGTAGAGATCATACAACACATTCAAAGCATAACAAAGAGATCAGCAATAGCAAGAGCTAATAATAATAATAGCGATAATGGTAGGGGCTTGGTAAAAGTGAGCTGCTGAATTATCATTATCCTGGTGTGTCTTCCTTTTGGGGAGCTAAATTCAATGGTATCTACCTGCCTTCCACAGAATAGCATTAAACAGACAAATGAGTATAACAAATGTCTGTGCTTAATTCTTGGCAGCAATTAAGGTACACATTATGCTTACTTAAGAAATTACTATTTAGATACAGCTCTTGCAAAGACTATTTCTAACTAGCCTTGTGGGGGGCAAACAACACATTTATAGCAAAGAGTAATGTCATCTCGGAGTCCCTGGGTGGTGCAAACAACTAACATGCTCTGCTACTAACTAACTGGGTAGAGGTTTGAGTCCACCCAGAGGCGCCTCAGAAGAAAGGCCTGGTAATCCACTTCTGAAAACCCGATGGAGCACAGTTCTACTCTGACATACATGGGGATGCCATGAGTTGGAGTCAAGTCTATGGCAGCTGGTTTGGTTTTCCATGTCACCTGAGCCTTCTTTATACCTTGACCAGCCCTCTCCCTATTACTTCTGTAACCACCAAACCAAGATGTAGTTTAAAGTTAACAGTTAACAAAACCAGAAAGCAAAATACAAGCACATACCCTGGGAAGAACTACAAAAAACTATTGCAAACATCTCCCCTCAAACTGTTAAGAATGTGTTTCTAGTGTCTTCTCTTTGAGGACACTGAAAAAAGGATCTCAGATCTGAACTCCCACCCAAATGAAGTTGCCATCACCCATGAATGCGCAAACTCATGCTGCATTCTGGCTGAAGGTGGCTGTGGCTTAGAAAGAAGCTTGTTCTTTGCAACTGAGCAGCACAGGACAGACTGCCCCGGCTTTCTTTCCTGTGTGGAAGAGAATCTGTATTTTATGAATAACTTGTTCCACGCCCCAGTAGAAGGAAACATTTTAAGTTTGGCCGCAGATACTGAGACAAATTTTAAAAACTGTAAGACTTCCCTTTGAAAGCAAACTGAAAAAGTAAATTAGTGTTAAGGATTTAATAAGTGGTCTGGTTGTTAACAACCAAGCCCCAAAATTCAAAACAGAAAATGAACAGCAATGATTCCATTCCCTTTCACCTCAAAAGCTGCAATTCAGTCTAATCCTTGGGCAGAGCTGCCAAAGATACTCAAATTTCTGACTCAGACTCTGAGTAGGGTGGCAAGTGCCCTTTACCCCTTTTCAGAAGTCTAGGAACAAGAAAGAGCTCCAGATTTCAGAAGAGAGAATCGCAAGAAACCAGTTAACCGGATGCCATCAAATAAACTCCAACCCACAGGGACCCCACACAGGTCAGAAGAGAACTGTGCTCCATAGAGTTTTCAATGGCTGATTTTTTGGAAGTGGATCACCAGGCCTTTCTTCCAAGTTGCCTCTGGATGGACCTGAACTTCCAACCTGTCAATTAGCAACCAAGCACTTGGACCATTTGCACCACCCAAGGATACTTCCAGAGGCAAGGGCAGCACAGGAGGGACATTCATACTTGGAACCCATCTAGGGATTAAAGTCTCAAGAATAACCCAGAAGAGCTTAACATGCTCTTTAAAAAAATAGTATAAGTAATCCAGGACTTGAAAAGCAACGACCACGTGATATTGAAAAGTCACCAGTTTTGCTGTTTGACACCCTAACAGGTATATATCCATAATCCTTACAGGAAATTTGAGTTCCTGGACAATTATGTCTCTTTTCTTTCAAGGCTGTTTAGGACAGAGACTTGGCGCTTGTCTTAATTATGAGAAAGGTCCCCAGCAGGCCACTCCCCTCTCCACCCATCTGCTCTCAGGCTCCCTTCCAGCCTGGGTAGGGGTTAAAGCCAGTAGTCCTGGTGGTGGGCCTCCCTGAGGGGAGAAGGGCACCCTCTAAAATACTTGAATTAACAGCACGAGGAATCCTTTCCAAACTGCATGCAGTGGGGCAGCAAGTCTGAGAGCTCAGGGCCAGAAGAAAGTGCAAGAAGCTATTTCAAAAATCCCAAGAACAGCAGTTTACAAAACCTTTTCTGGTTTCACAAATGTCTGGGTATTGTGCCCTCCATGGCGCCGCTCCCTCCCCCTCCTCCCCCCAATTCCTGTGGCACTTACTCCACATCCCCTGATAAGTTATTGCTGAAAAGCTGAGAGGAGAGGAGGAAAGAAAAGGAGACTGTGGATGGCCTGGCTTGGGTCCCCAAGAGTCCTGTCTGGCTGTAGGGGGACAAGCTGCTTAAACCCTCAGGCCTGACACCTGCAGGAGGCAGGTAGACCAACTTACCCTCCTAGAGCCTTCCCGTGACTACCCTCAGGGCCCGGCCAGCGCTGGGACTACAACCCTGGGTATTCAAGTCGTGGATACTGCGCTGAGCCTTAGAGCCTACTCCGCTGGGCCCCACCCCTCCGTCTTCAGATAAGGAAACTGAGGCCGGAGGCCCGAGGGCTCCTTAGTGGGGTGGGAATCCGAGCACCATCTGCACAGGGCCCGCACTTACTCTCGGAGTCGCTGAAGCCGCTGCTGTCGCTGACGCTGGCGCTGCTGCGCCGCTTCATGCGCTCCAGGTGCTCCTCGTAGTGAAAGTGGCGCTCGTGGAAGGGAGACGCGAAGTCAGCCAGCACTGCGTCAAACTCGCACAGCGCGTCAGACAGGTCCGCGGCGGCCGCTGAGTCCAAGGCCGGGGCTGGGGGCGGAGATGATAGGCTCAGGTGAAGGGAAGCGAAAGGGCAGCCACCATTCCTCAGGACAACTAACTTTCATTATGCGTTGGCCAAGAAACAGCCACGCCGCAGCTGCCTATTATTTTTTCATCTCAACCACTCCGTGAAGTGCGTTCTATTATCATACCCATTCTACAGATAAGAAAGCTGAGCCTAGTGAAGTTGCCGCCCAAAGGTCACCCAGGTAACACAGCCAAACGCTTTTCCACGCGCTTCGGGTACGTGTCCCCACGCTAACTCCCCTGGGGGCGCGTGCGAACCGGGGGCGGTGGGCAGACTGAGTCAGGGTGCGCCCGTTACGTGTCGGGGTGAGGGCCCCAGCCTAGTCTCGTTGGGCTGGAGGGGGACTGAACTTGCCAGCGCGGGGCCGCCCGGATTCAGGGTCCTGATGGTGAGAATGGGGGGGGTAAAGGGACGAATCGGGCTCCCTCTTCTCTCGTCGCACGACGCCCCTCACCTGTGAAGCCGGGGCTTTCGGAGCCCTCAGGCTCCCGCACTCACCTGCGGCCGCGGCGGCCGCGGGGCTGCCCTGCGCGGCGGGCGGCTTCATGGGGCGGCTCGGCCTGGCGCGCGTGGCGGACGGTCCTGCAAGGTGCCGACCGGGGCCGGCGGCCGCTCGGGCTGAAGCTGGGCTGCTCGGCGCTCGCCCTTCCTCTCGCGCTCCGCTCCGTCCGCGTCCTGCGTCCCCGCGCCGAGCGCAGCTGGATCCCGGCGCCGCTGCTTCACCAGCCTGCCACCCGCCGGCCCCGCGGTCTTATACACGCGGCGCCGCGGGCGGGGGCGGGGGCGGGACCGCAGGAGTCGGGGAGGCCCCTGTCCCGAGGCCCCGCCCCCGCCACGCGCCTGCCGAGGAAATGCAGTGACAAAGAGTCGCCAAAGCCAGGTTACAGCCCCAAATATTTACTCTCCACTTTCTCCGCCCTGCCCTGACAACCCGACCCACGGCAGTGTCCTGGCCGCAGTTAGGGGCCACCAGAGCGCCTAAGAGTTTACGGTTCGGCTCCCGCTGCGCGGCTTACCGCTGTGCGCGCTTAACCTCCGCGAGCCTTCGTTTTTTCATCTGTGAAATGGACGCGGAAATTGTTGAGCCTCCTGGAGTTACTGCGAGAAATAAAGCAGCCGGCGCCGTGGAAGGCTGACGTCGGAGACGTGAAGGGACTGTCATCGGTGTCTCCCGTGCGTCCCCCCATCTCCATTTACCCCAGACTTACAGGCTTGTGGGAGCGCAGAGTAGAGAGGGTGGGGCACAGAGGTAGAGGGAGAGAACTCTATGGAATCCACAGGTTTAGGAATCTTAAGTGCTCCCACCCCGAACGCAAGGGCCTGAACTGAATCCTGGGCGTTCCTGCCACTCCTGTTTATAAGTGGAAGAAATTGCTGTGTAGACACAGCGCGTTGAACTCGCGCGTCGCAGTGTCCACACTGCCCAGCCGCCTGGCGCTGCTGCCCTGTGGCCATGAATAACTCCCCTCCGCTGAGCCAGACGAACGCCCTAGCCCTAACCACATGTGGTTATTTACATTTAAAACAATTAAACTTGAATAAAATTTGAAAGTTAAAAATCCAGTCCTTCAGTGACACTAGCCACATTTCAAGTACTCAATAGCCATCGTCGCAGAAAGTTATATGGGACAGTGCCACGAGGGTCTGTGACCCGCAGACTGGCCTCAGAGCGTGAGGAAATCGAGGCGCCGAGAGATGAAGTCTCTTGAGTTGCGTAGTGATGGAAAGGCCGGTTGGCTTGGTTTTCGTACCACTCTGGGCTTCACCACAGCCTCCCTCCCCTCCGCAGTGTGACGCCTTGACGACGTGTGAGTTGGAGAACAGCAGACCGGAGCAGCAGGCTGTTGAAGCAACGGGGCGAGGCGCCTGCATCTTTCATTTTCTCTCTTCACCCCCCTACCCCACGCCTTTAAATTCTTTTTCTCTCTCTCTGCCTCCATCATTCTCCTCAGCTTGCTCGTGGCCCCCACAGGTATGCCCAGAGCTCACAGAGCTGTCTTCCCAACGCAGCTTTCCCAGGGTGGTGCACACCCCATCCTAGCTCTCCAGTGATGACTCAGGGCCACTTTCAGTTAAAGAATCACTCAAGCTGATTTGGTTTGGTTTTATAGAGAATTAGGCAATAACACTCAGAATTCATATATACTAACATTTTATCATTTTTGGACAGTTTTTTAAGTATAACTTATATACAATAAAGCACACACGTCTTGAGTGTACAGTTTGATCAACATTTACATATTCATACAGCTATGTAACTATCATTCAATTTAAGATATAGTCTATTACCATCACTCCAGAAGGGTCCCTATCCCACTTTCCTGTTAATACCATCCCATACCCGTTACTGTCAAGTCGATTCCAACTCATAACAACCCTATAGGATGGAGTAGACATAGGATTTCCAAGGTTGTACATCTTTACAGAAGCAGACTGCCACATCTTTCTCCTGCGGAGTGATTAGTGAGTTCGAACCGCGAACCTTTCCATTAGCAGATGAGCACTTAACCACTGCACCGCCAGGACTCCTTATACTACCCATAGGTAACCCTTATTCCGAGTCCTGTTACCATGGATTAGTTTTGCCTATTCTAGAACTCCTTAAAACTATACTATGTGTTTCGTTTTACGTCTGGCTTCTTTTGCTTAACTTAACGTCCGTGAGATTCATTCAAGTTGTCGCAGTAGCTTGCTGTTCACGTATGACCTTGTTCCTCACTGGGGAGGCGTGAGGGGGGCTGTGTCTCTCACCAGCCCTGAACGTACATTAAACATAACATGCTTACTCTGGGTTATCTGTCACACAGGTCTCCTTCCAGAAAATGACATGAGGTAGCTTATGATTTTGAAACAGGACAATTACAAGTTTTTTCCTTTTTAAAGACTAACTCTTTATCTTAACTGGCATCTCTGTCCTCTGTACATTTTTGGCCACTCTCTCCTTAAAACTTGTTCTGATTATCCATCTAACTACTTCATCATTTCTTCTCCAGCCCCTGCTGAATTCTCTCTGACTAATCATTAAACTCTGTGGTTCCCCACAGATCTGCCTTTGGCCGTTTTTTCTCATTCTACACTCTCCCTGGGCCAGCTCATCTCCTCTCAAGATTTTAACAACATTTAATAGCTTCCAAATATTTATTTCCATGTCTGACTTTTTCCTTCGAGTATCTTGTATCCATCACCTATAGGACTCCTTTCCCTGGTATTGCTCTGCAGACACTCGGTGGGAGAAAATTCAGTTGTTTCTTAATATCAGATCTCTTCTTCGTATTTATTAATAAATACTTCATCTTATACATTCTTGGAATAAAGACTATATCCCCCGGCCTCACTAAATACTAGACAATAGGATGTAGGCAGAGGTATCCTACAAAACCCCTGGAAAGTATCTTTAAGGGAAGGCAGCAGGTATCCTTGCCCTTGCTTCTTCCTGTTGGATGAAAGGCAGGCATGAGGCTAAATATCTCACTATGAGGTGGAAGCCACTTACTGAGGATGGCAGCAAAAAGATAGTAGAATCCAGAATCCCTGATATCATGGAGCCGCCATATCAACCAACCCTGAAGTACCAATACCTACATGAGAGAAAGACAAAAGAAAATTCTGTCTTCTATAAGTCACTGCGTGAGGGGTTTCTGACCCTTACACTTGAACCTAACCCTGACTGATTCATACCTTAACAAGAATCTCTCCTGGACTTGTAGGTTTGAGAGATAGTCATTTCCTTATTGCTTAAGCCAGTTTGAGTTGTGTTGCAGTGACCTAAGCCCAAAATTGACCCAATGACCAAGATAATCTTAAAGAAGAATAAAGTTGGAGGGCTTACACTACCTGATTACATGACTTACTATTAAGTTACAATAGTTAAAACAGTGTGGTTTTGGCAAAAGGTTGATAAATCGACCAGTGGAACACAATAGAGTCCAGAAATAGAGCCACATATATTTGGTTAATTTCTTAAAACAAAGTACCCATACAATTTATAAGAAAAGTCTTTTCAACAAATGGTGCTAGAATAACTGGATATCTGTACAGCAAAAAAATTTCCTGTCGCCTCTACTGTGTTGTTGCTGTGTGCCATCGAGTCAATTCCAACTCATAGCAACCCTATAGGACAAAGTAGAACTGCCCCATAGAGTTTCCAGTGCTGTAATCTTTACGGAAGTGTTGTCAGGTCTTTTCTCCTATGGAGCTGCTGGTGGGTTCAAGTAACTGACCTTTTGGTTAACAGCCAACTGTTTAACCATTGCACCACCAGAGCTCCCACCTCTACTATACATCCCACAAAAAAAGAAGAGAACTAATATGCTAATATGAGATAGATCATAAACCTAAATGCAAAAGCTAAAACTATAAATCTTTCAGAAAAAAAAAAAAAAACCCACAGGGGAATAGCCTCATGATCTTGATATATGGAAAAATATTTTAGATAGAATAAAAGAGGCATTAATTGTAAAAATATTAAGAAATCAAACTTCATCAAAATTAAAAACTTTTGTTCACCTAAAGACACTATTAAGAAAAGGAAAAGACAAGCCACAGACTGGAAGAAAATATTGCAATATATATCCCTGACAAAGGACTTGTTTCTAGAATGTAGAAAGACCATGTACAAACCAATAATAAAAAGGCAAATAACCTAGTAAAAACAAAAAAATGGGCAAAACACTTGAACAGACAATCTCACAAAAGAACGTATATGAATGGCCAATAAACATGAAAAGTCAAAGATACAATTACCCTATGATCTAGCAATTCTACGTATTTACCCAAGATAAATGAAAAACAATAACAGAATGAATGTTTATTCATAACAGCCAAAAACTAGAAACAGCCCAAATGTCCATCAACAGGAGAATGGACACGCAAACTATAGTATATTCCTACAATGGAACACTGCTCAGCAATAGAAAGGAACAAAGTACTAACACACACATCATGGATGAATCTCAGGAACATTAAGTTTTGCAAAAGATGCCAGACACAAATGAGTAATGCAGTGGGCAGAATAATGGTCTCCCCAAAAACATCCAGGTCATAATTCCTGGACCCCGTGAATATGTTACCTTAGATAGCAAAAAGGCTTTATGGATGTGACTGAGGTTGTTGTTGTATTACTTATTTAGTTGCCACTGAGCCTGACTCATCGTGGCCCCATGTGTGCAGAGTAGAACTGCCCCATAGAGTTTTCAAGACTGTGACCTTTTGGAAGCAGATTGCTAGCCCTGTCTTCCGAGGTGCCTCTGGATGGGTTTGAACTGCCAATTTTTCTGCTAGTCCTCAAGCACTTAACTATTTATGCCACCCAGGGACTCAGATGTGATCAAGGTTAAGGGCATTGAAATAGAGTCACCTAGGCTGCCCAGGTGGGCCCAATCTAATCATGAGTCCTTAAAAGTAGAAAACTTTTCTTAGCTATGGTCAGACAAAGATGTGACTATGAAAGAAGGGCCAGAGAAATGCAATGTTGCTGACTTTAAAGACAGAAGAAGGGGGCCACGAGTCAAGGAATGTGGGAGACCTCTACAAGTTGGAAAAGGTAAAGAAACAACTTTCCCTAAAAAAAAAAAAAAAAACACCACACCTCCACATCTGTTGTGCTGTAGAGTCAATTCTGGCTCACAGTGACCCTATAGAACAGGGAAGAACTGCCCCATAGGGTTTCCAAGGAGCGGCTGGTGGATTCGAACTGCTGACCTTTAGGTTAGCAGCCATAGGTCTTAACCACTGTGCCACCAGGGCACCCTAGAGCCTCCAAAAAGGAGCACAGCCCTGCCAACACCTTGATTTGAACCCAGTGAGACCCATGTCAGAATTCTGACCTACAGATCTGTAAGATAATAAATTTGTGTTGTTTTAAGCCACCAAGTTTATAGTAATTTGTTACAACAACAAATAGAAAACCAATACAAATGCAGACTATATGATTCCACTTATTTGAAGTCCTTGAATAGGTAAAATTAATCTATGGACCCACAAGTCAGCTCAATGGCTGCCTCTGGGAAGAGGCACACCCCCATTGGAAAGGAGCCCAGGGGAAATTTCAGGGCTTATGGAAATGTTCTATATCTTGATTTGGGTAATGGATACACGGATATATACATTTGTCAAACTAATCGAACTGTATGCTTAAGATTTATGCACTTTGTTGTATTTACTTGATAATATTTTTTTTAAGCAAGAGCAACTATGCACATTGCCTTCCCTATGAATGAGGATCTTCTATTCATAAGCTCTATTTTATTTCAGTTTTCAAAACCAAGCACACAACCCTTACAACTCAACAAAAAAAAAGATAAGTGAGCCAATTACAAAATAGGCAAAGGACATAAATAGACATTTTTCCAAAGAAGATACACAAGTGGCCAATAAGCACATTAAAAGATGTTCAACGTCACTAGTTATCAGGAAAATGCAAATCAAAACCACAATGAGACACATTTCACACCCGCTAAGATACTGTACTCAGAACAAAAAAAGAAAAGAAAAGTAACAACTCTTGGCAAGGATGTGGAGAAATGGAAACCCCCAAACATTGCTGGTGGGACTTTAGAATGTTGTAGCCACTGTGGAAAACAGTTTGGCATTTCCTCAAAAAGTTAAATATAGAGTTATCATATGGTCCAGCAATTCTACTCCTAGGTATATACCCAAGAGAATTAAAAACATACGTTCACACAAAAAACTTATACACAAACATTCGTATTTGGGAAACAACCCAATTGCCTGTTAACCGATGAATGATAAAATATAGTATATCCATTCTATAGAATATTATTTAACCATAAAAAAATGAAGTACTGATACATGCTAAAACATAGATGAGCCTTGAAAACATATTGTAAACTCCATTTATATAAAATGTGCACAATAGGCAAATCCATAAAGACAGAAAACAGATTAGTGGTGGCCAGGGCCTGAGGGAAGGAGAATGGCAGTGACTACTAACGGGCATGGAGTTTCTCTGGGGGTGATAAAATGTTCTGGAATTAGATATGGTGATGGTTGCACGACAATGTGTGTATACTAAAAACTACTGAATTCTACACTTTAAAATGGCTAGTGGTGAATTTTATGTTATGTGAATTTTATCTCGTTAAAAAAAAAAAAGAGCAAGCACACACCATCACTTTCAGACCCGCAAAACCACCATCTTCAAGCCAAAATGCCACTGCTTTAACCATCCTAAAAACTCCCAGGAAAGCCTGGCATTTCTGTGGCAAACAGTTGTCTCTGGCACAGTGTGTAGGAGGGAAGAGAAGCAGCCCTATCACCTGATATGTACCAGGTGCTTTACATCCTCTCATTCTGCCCTCCTGATGATCCCATGAGGTCAACAGTAGACTCTCCATTTACCAAATGAGGAAACTGAGGTTCAAAAAGACAATAGTCCATGTCTTAGTCATCTAGTGCTACTATAACAGAAACACCACAAGTGGATGGCTTTATCAAAGAGCAATTTATTCTCTCACAGTCTAGTAGGCCAGAAGTCCCAATTTGGGGCGGCAGCTCCAGGAGAAGGCTTTCTCTCTCTGTTGGCTCTGGAGGAAGGTCCTTGTCATTGACCTTCTCCTGGACTAGGAGCTTCTCTGAGCAGGAACCCCGGGGTCCAAACAATAGGCTCTTCTCTCAGCGCTGCTTTCTTGGTGGTATAAAGTACCCGCCCTCTCTCTGCTCGCTTCTGTCTTTTATATCTCAAAAGAGATTGGTTTAAGACACAATCTAATCTTGTAGATTGAGTCCTGCCTCATTAATCCCATCTAAACCCACTAATCCCATCTCATTGATATCACAGAGATAGGATTTACAACACATAGGAAAATCACATCAGATGACAAAATGGTGGACAATCACACAATACTGGGAATCATGGCCTAGACAGATTGAAACACATTTTTGGGGGGACACAATTCAATCCATGCCAGTCTGCCACACATTACCCAGCTAACAGGAGATGGGGCTTTGCTTTATGTCTGTCTGACTCCCCAAGTTGGTCCCTTTCCACGACCCGGAATTACCTCCCTCTCACCTAGCATTCCTGCCTCTGGCACTGTGCCTGCTTCCAAGCAGGGACCACTAGTGATTTATAATAAACGAGGGGATGAATCTCGCAGAATATTCTGCAGTTAAAGGCCCTCCTTGTAGACCGCTCAGCTACGACTCTGAAAGCTGAGTATATGAAGTCACAGCAAAGAAGCCAAGGTCCTCTTTAAGAAAGAAAAATACCTCAGCATGATTTTTTTTACAGCTCTATCTTAACATAATTGACATTTAAAAATGCATAAATTTAAAGTGTACAATTTGGTAACTTTTGACATATGGACACATACATGAATATATCCATCCCCTACCCCGACAGGTTTCTTCATGCCCAATTGTAATCCCTCCTTCCCACCCACAGATATCCCCACCCCATTCCCAGGCAATCACTGACCCATTTTCTGTCACCATAAATTAGTTTGCATTTTTAGAGTTTTATATAAATGGAATCATATAGTACATACTCTCCTTTTGTCTGGTTCCTTTCACGGTGTATAATTATTTTGAGATTCATCCACTTTGTTGCGTGCATCAATAGTTCATTCTTGTTTATTGCTGAATAATTTCATTGTATAGACAGGTATACCACTATCTGTTTATCCATTCGCCTATTGATGGGCATTTGGGTTGTTTCCAATTTTGAGCTATTACGAAGAAAGCTGTCATGAACATTCATGTACAAGTCTTCATATGGGCATACGCTTTAGTTTCTCTTGGGTAAACACCTAAGGGTAGAAAGGCTGGATTATAGAGTAGCTGTGTGTTTAACTTTTAACTCTTAAAGAAAAGCACTGTAATGTGATGTTAAACTGAAACATTCCACAACAGGTCTGGGGCAGCATCGAAACAGAAGTTTCCCTGCGGTCAGGTTCCACAACTTTCTGCTGCCACCATCTGGGGAGCAGAAAGAGAAGAGAACTTTCCCCAGAAGTCCACGCCCAGGGATCAGGTTCTGTCCCTCGTTCTCTGCTCTCTCAGGCATGGTTGCCAGCTCCCTCCCCACACCTACTGCCTTCAAAGACCATTTAATTAACTTGGCTACAGGTGAGGAATGTTTGAGGGGTTCAAGCCACAAACTTCATAGGGAGGAAGGGGAACGTGAGCTTATACCTATAACATAGCCCTATGTAACATCCTAGTGTCGCAGAGGAGAAAAGAATTTCAAACGCTAGAAATGAGCATTTTCTTTGCACCCCAAACCAGCTATGCAAATTGTGAAACGTGTCACAGTTGCTTTTGTTCCCTAGTGCCTGGCACATGGTAAATACTTAATATGCATTTGTTGAATGAATGAATGAACGAGTGAACGAATGAATACTCCACACATGGAAACTTTCTAAGCCTCAGTTTCCTTATGTATAAGATTAGAAAAGCAACCTGACTTCTTCAGCTTTGGGAACATTTAATTCAATGTAAACATATTTTATAAGCTGTTAAGTGTTCTACAAATGTAAAACAAATGTTCCTTTGGCAAATTTATTTACGGATATAGGAGCAAATCAAAAGAGTGACACAAAATGACTTTGTTTTCGCATTGCCTTCCAAAAACTCAAATCTGTTTCATACATTTAGCTCTACATTGTTAGTGAGTTAGGGAAAAGTGAATTTTTAGCAGTCCTAGTAAATCAAGAAGCTGAGACCCAGAGATGTTGCGTTTCCAAAGATCACCCAGAGTGTCATTTTTCTGGCAAATTTGAATCTAGCTCTCCTTTATGAGGATAAGTCCATTTTCCTCATTCTCTCCAAGTTTCCAGCTGCATTCTCTGCACTGTTGTATATCTCCAACACTCATAAGTGGAGAAATTGGCTTTGCAATTATATGTGGAAAGCAAATGTAATTTCTCCCTTGCGCCGCAGTGGAAGGTTAACCCCTGTGCTTGATTATTTTATAAATGGTGTTAGTTAACCCTTCCAAAATTGTTTTCCAGATAAAGACAACCTAGTTCAAATACATAGCCTAATATCATTAAAATACAATAAAACTAACTTAGTTTATTAATGCAAGAGTTAAATCCACCACTCCCAACAACAAAAAAAGATATGAAGAGGTCTAAAACTCTTCAGAATGGGCCAAATTCCCTCTGGACTCTCATTTGTCCTTCCCTGTCCCCACCTCCACATTGCCTCATCCTCCCTACCGAGGGACACCCCACCGCCCGTATTAGATGAACATCTGGTTTGGTTTTGAGTTGGCCTTGAGTTGGGGATAGAGAACATTCCTGTATGTGCGAAGCAGTAAATCATGGCTTCCTGAGGACTAGACAGTGGGTTCTCAGTCTTCCAAAATCCCACAGCACTGTTTTGTGCATTCCCATGGGATTATGTCATGCATCCCTGTGTTCCAGCACAGGTGCTCACACAAGTAGGAATACATAAATGCACAAACATATAAGCTAGGCTGCCACACAACCGATACTGTGTATGTAGACAGAAGAATGCAAAATTTCCTTCTGAGAGCACCATTTACCAGAATGTCCTGTTGAGAAAACTTCTAGATGATCATACTAACTACAACAAAATACAAATAAGGCAGTGATATGTTTTTGATAATAAAAAACAGATCAGTGATGGAGATTCCCGGAACTGTGGACGCAACACTCCTCAGGATCCTGCCCTGCCCCACTCTGCTCCGAGCTGGGGAGACAAACTCACTGTAAACCTACTCCCATTTCTCCCTAAATGATGGTTTCATCCTTTTGAAATACTTGCCAAAAGGATGACCTTTTGAGAAGAAAATCTAGTCTAACTTAATAACTTTTTTGCACCAATAAAATTTTTTTATTGTGGTGAATATATTGGTAACAAAACATTTGCCATTTCTACAATCCTCACATGTACAGTTCAGTGACATTAATTATGTTCATCATGTTGTTCAACCATCACCATTAACTGTTCCCAAATTTTCCCATCACCCTTAACAGAAGCTCAGTGCCCCCTAAGCTTTGTGCCTTCCTTTCCCCCTCCCTCCACCCACCCCCGATAACCACTAATAAACTTTAGTCTCTATACACTTGCCTGTTCTAGATATTTCATATAAGTGGGATCATACAATATTTGTCCTTTTGTGATTGAATTACTTCATTTGGTACAATGTTTTCAAGGTTCATCCAATGTTGTAGCATGTATCAGGACTTGGTTTCCTTAATAATGTTTTAAACATTAAGAATTTGGGTAACTTTGCATGAAAAAGAAACAAAGAGATTAAGCTCTACATTGTCAGCATAGTAGAAAAGTTTAGTGGTCAATAAAACCTCATGCTGTAAGTAAAGTAGAATACAGTGACTTAATATGTTAAATGGAAAACAAATTAGTGTGAACACAGAACCTTGAAGCTCTCTCATTAAATGTGATCCAACATCAGCAGCTGCTCTTTGGATCATCCCCAATACCTAGGAGTTTCACTAGCATTAGGATTTTGTGCTCTAATTTCACTAAATGGAAGAAGGACTCCTTGGAGGATATCGGATTGAATGTCTCAGGGAAGGAAAACAGTCATCTCTGAGTCTGGACTACCTGGTTGTTCCCAGAAATCAAAGATGTTTTAAAAATTGTCTGGAGTAAAGCCCAACTCAAAGTGTGCTCCCATTGGCCATGTAACGACAATTTCAGTTCCAGCATTTTAATTACTGTTTAATAAATCAGTGCTCAAACTTGAGTGAGCATCAGAATCACCCGGAGGACTTGTAAAACACAGAGTAGTCGGACCACAACGCCAGAGCTTCTGATTCATTAGGTCTGGGGGAGGGCTTGAAAATCTGCATTTCTAATGGATTCCCAGGTGAGGCTGCTGCTGCTGGTCCAGAACCACACTTAGAGAACCATTGATGTAATTCACTCTCTTAATTGGAACTCATTAAACCTCTGAGTCCATGGATTCATTGATATTCTCAAAAATGTCAATATAAAATATACAAAAAGGTAGTTGTAGCCATCTAAGATACTCCACTGGTCTCACCCCTTCGGGAGCAAGGGAGAAAGAAGAAAACAAGATACAAGGAAAAGATTAATCCAAAGGACTAATGAACCAGAACTACCACAGCCTCCACCAGACTGAGTCCAGTACAACTAGATGGTGCTCGGCTACCACCACTGACTGCTCTGACAGGGATCACAACAGAGGGTCCCTGACAGAGCTGGAGAAAAATGTAGAACAAAATTCTAACTCACAAAAAACGACCAGATTTACTGGCCTGACAGAGACTGGAGAAACCCTGTGAGTATGGGCCCCAGACACCCTTTTAGCTCAGTAATGAAGTCACTCCCGAGGATCACTCTTCAGCCAAAGATTAGACAGCCGCATAAAACAAAACAAGACTAATGGAGTACAACAGTCCAGGGACAAGGACTAGAAGGCAGGAGGGGACAGGAAAGCTGGTAATAGGGAACCCAAGGTTGAGAAGGGACAATGTTGACACGTTATGGGGTTGTTAACCATTGTCATAAAACATTATGTGTACTAGCTGTTTAATGAGAAACCATTCGTTCTGTACACCTTCATCTAAAGTACAATAAAAAAAGAGATAAATAAAAATAAAAAGATAGTTGTAAAAATCATCATTACATTTATTAATACAGATGAGCTTTTGTGTCTCCTTTTAAACACATGATGGTTTATAAAGCAGAGTTCTTTTAAAATCCGTGTAAACAGTAAAGAGTGAACACACACATAAAACAACAATCACGAGTTAACAAAACAACTCCAGGAAAAGTAGGAACTGTACCAAAAGCAGGAAAAGCTAACACCAGCTGTACACCTAATAACAAGGTAGAAAGGGGTCCAGCTGTCAATCAGCACCAATGATGCATAATAACCAATCAAATCCATTGTGTTCCAAAATGATAAACTAGCCAAATGGCCCAAAGAAGAGAATTAACTCAGTCCCTCATCTCCTAGAAGAGAAAACTTCTAAATGATTCATTGTAATGAGATTCTCTTAAGACAGAGTTATGTTTTCAATTAAAATAGCAAACAAGGGCAATATATCATAATGGCAAGACAACGAGTTTGGCAACATCAGCCACATGAAACCTAAGCCTATATAATTTTGAGGAAGACCTCAAGTTTCAACAAACTAAAATATATGAGAAAGTCATAGACTCAAAATACTCATTGATAAACCAAGGTGCAACTTAAGTATAAAATGGACTCAGCTCATGACTCCAGTTTGCATCACCTTAGACTATAAAGCCAAATTGAAGTTTCAACCAAGAAGCAATCAGTTGACAACACAGATCTTGAAACCATCGGAGGTCTAAGATTTTTTTTTTTTTTTTTAATTAACCTTTAGAATCTGGTAAGACTAATGCAACTTAGGAAAAAGTGGAAATACAAGCAGGTCAAATTACTGTAATGCTAGGTGGAATACTCTAAGGAGGTAAAGAAGAGTAAGAATAAGAACAGAATAAGAATAAAAGCACGGGTCCACACAAAGGCTAGTGAATGAATGTTTATAGCAGTTTTATTCATGACAGCCCCAAACTGAAAACTTCCTAAATGCTCATCGACAGGTAAATGCATAAACAAATTATGGCGCATCCATACTATGGAATACTACTCAGCAATACAAATAAATGAAGGATTGGTGCATAGATGAATCTCAAAAATACTATGTCAAGCAAAAGAAGTCAGACATAAAAGAATACTGACTGAATGATCTTTGCATTATGTCGTGGATTGAATTGTGTCCACAAAAAATATCTGTCAACTTGGCTGGGTCATGATTCCCAGTATTGTATGATTGTGTACCATTTTGTAATCCAGTGTGATTTCCTTATGTGTTGTAAATTCAGTCACTATGATGTAATAAGATGGATTAGCGGCAGTTATACTGATGAGGTATACAAGATCAGATAGTGTCTTAAGCCCATCTCTTTTGAGATGTAAAAGAGAGAAGTGAGCAGAGACACATGGGAACCTCATACCATCAAGAAAGCAGTGCCAGAAGCAGAGCACATCCTTTGGACCTGAGGTTCCTGCACCGAGAAGCTCCCAGAGCAAGGAAAGTATGATGCATCACAAGGACCTTTCTCCAGAGCCAACAGAGAGAGAAAGCCTTCTCCTGGAGCTGATGCCCTGAATTTGGACTTGTAGCCTACTGGAGTGTGAGAGAATAAACTTCTCTTTGCTAAATCCATCCACTTGTAGTACTTGTGTTGGAGCAGCACTAGATGACTAAGACACGTGGTATAAATTCCGCTTGATCATGGTGAATTATTTTTTTGATATATTGCTGAATTCTATTGGCTAGAATTTTGTTGAGGTTTTTTGCATCAATTTTCACGAGGGATATTGGTCTGTAATTTTCTTTTTTTGTGGTGTCTTTACCTGGTTTTGGTATCAGGGTTGTGCTGGCTTCATAGAATGAATTTGGGAGTATTCCATCCTTTTCTATGCTCTGAAATACCTTTAGTAGTAGTGGTATTAACTCTTCTCTGAAAGTTTGATAGACATGCCAGGTTTTTAAGGCCGTTTGCCATGTCTCTCTTCAGTACCTCTGGATGGGTCAAACCAACAACCTTTTGGTTAGTAGCCAAGCCCTAAACTGTTTGCATCACCCAGCGACTCCTTGGCTCATACTGTTGTTGTTAGATGCCATTGAGTCGGTTCCAACTCACAGCGACCTTATGTATAACAGAACAAAACATTGCCCGGTCATGCGTCATCCTCACAGTCATTGCTATTTTTGAACCCATTGTTGCAGCCACTGTCAATCCATCTCATTGAGGGTCTCACTCTTTCTCATTGATCCTCTGCTTTACCAAGCATGATGTCCTTCTCTAAGGATGATAACATATCCAGCTGGGAAATATGAGCCTTAGATGTAACACATCTTTTTTCTGATGTCATTCACTCTCACTGATTATTCTATTTAGGGAATCCAAGGAAAGCCTTTCAATTTTGGTGTAATGTCAACAGATTTACCACTTTGGACCTGATACATTTTTATATTCTACACATAATTGCCACTACTTTTCTTCTTTGAGAGTTAACTCAAGCTTACCTTCTTCATTCCTCCCAAACAATATTTTCCCCAGTTTTGTTACTCCTGGGCTTCCTGTCTCTGCTGTTATCTTCCTGTGGCCTTCCGATCATTTGTGCTGCCTTTTCGCCCCTCTCCTCTGATATACGTCTTTACAGTCTTTCTTCTTTGGCATACATTGGCATATATATTTTAAATGGAATTATATCTTATAACATGGAAGCAGCAGTCAAGAAATCAAATGATGCATTGGGCAAATCTGTGGCAAAACACCTCTTTAAAGTGTTAAAAAGCAAAGATGTCATTTTGAAGACTAAGGTACGCCTGACCCAAACCATGGTATTTTCAAGTGCCTCATAGGCATGCAAAAGTTAGCCAATGAATAAGGAAGACCGAAGAAGAATCGATGCCTTTGAATTACGGTGTTGGTGAAGAATATTGAATATATCATGGACTGCCAGAAGAAGGAACAAATCTGTCTTGGAAGAAGTACAGCCAGAGTGCTCCTTGGAAGCAAGGATGGTGAGACTTTGTCTCAGGTACTTTGGACATGTTATTAGGAGAGACCAGTCCCTGGAGAAGGACAACATCTTGGTAAGGTTAGTGAAAAGAAGAAGAGATGGAATGACACAGTGGCTGCAGCAATGGGCTCAAACATAGCAACGATTGTGAGGATGGCACAGGACCAGGCAGTGTTTCATTCTGTTGTACATGAGGTTGCTATGAGCTGGAGCCAACTTGATTCGACGACACCTAATAACAACAATAACATACCTTATAAACTGCTTGTTACCTGTAACTAAGGTCCGCAGGTGGCATAAACTGTTGGCACTTGACTGCTAACCTAAAGGATGGCAGTCTGATCCCGCCCAGCAGCACTGTGGAAGAAAAGTCCTGGCGATTAGCTTCCATTAAGATTACAGACAAGAAAACTCTGTGGAGCACACTTCGACTCTGTAACACGTGGGGCTGCCATAAGTCAACATCAACCCGATAGCAACTAACAACAACAGTAATGTGTAACTATATAAACAGTTCCTATAGCTTTAAATAATCTTTCTTATTATTTTAATGAGGGTATGAGTAAACAGCAATTGAATCAGTTTCCAATTTTTGAACATTTAGATTGTCTTCATTTTTTCTCTATTATAAACAATACTCTGATGAATGTTCTAACAGCTATATCTTTAGGCCCATCTGTAATGGTTTCCTTAGAATAAATTCATAGGTGTTAAATCACTGTGCCAGAGAAAATTCTAAGTCTTTTAAATGTAGTTTCACATTCCACATACAAAGACTGTACCAAACTAAGACATAGCTTTCTGCAGAAACATAGGCAATATTATCGAGTCAGTCAGTTTTGTTTTGACACTCTTCTATCACCCAGTCTTCAGAAATATTAATATTTTAACTGTTTTCCTAAATTAAAAAATTATAAATAAAATCATATGAGCTCGTGTTTTAACAATCGGGTGCAGAAGAAGTAATTGCTCTCTGGAATGTCACCTTTATTAAACCAGGGCTCTCTCAGGGCGGCTTACAATGCAGCGCCTGTTTCATAAGGCACATTCATTGGATTTCGAGATCAGTATGTACAGAGAGGGCTCCATGTGGCCTAGGGGCATTCCCATCCTCTCATGCACTCTGATTTGCCATCGCGATGCCGACTAAGCACTTTGTTTTCAACCACAAGGGTCTGGGTTCTGCATAGCTATACCATGCCTTTTAGATTAAATCTAATTTCTTCCTTCAGATAGATGCTTTATTCTTACAGCCAACAGGGCACAGAGTTCAGAGAAAGAAGATCAGGTTTTATAATGTTTATTAATTTTTGAAAAGTATGTGCCCATGTGTTCTGAGTCTGAAAGAAATCAGTAGGCTTCCAGAAAATCAGGCACAGTGAATCAATCAATTAATTAATCATTGTTGAGTGCCAACAATGAATAAAGCAGCAGAAATAATCAAAATCAGGCAGGAATCTGAAATACATTTGTAAATGTTCTCCTGTCCTTTAGTTTTAGCTGCTTTTCCTGGGATAATGGATGAATGTTTAAGTTTGCATTTTGATTCATAGATGCCTATTTTCTCTGGACATGGAATAAGAAGACCACCGTAGCTATGTTTTAAAGTATTCTGTTTTTCCTCAGAAGATGTGTTTTAAAATTGAGGAAATTGAGTGTCTTACCAGATGAATATTAGACTTACGGGTTTCCTCTTTTGTGAAATGTCCCTCTATGCCTTTGCCAATTCTGTTTGGTTGTTGTCCTTTCCTGACAGGTTTGCAGAATTTCTTCAAATATTCTTGATGCAGAGTTTTTGTTTGTTATCTGATACATCTTCTCTCAGTCTGTAGATTATCTTTTCTCCTTCTTTCACATGTCTTTTGATGAACAGAAGTTTTTCATTTCAATATAGTCACTCATCATACTTCTATTTTGCAGTGGACTTTTTTGTGTCAAATGTTTAAGAAATATTCCCTGACCTCAATATCAGAAGAAATTCACCTACATTTTCTTCTGAAAGTTTTAAATACTTTCTACATTTGAGACTTTAGTCCATCTGGAGTTGATTTGCATGCTTGATGAGAGATAAGAATCTGATTTACATTGCTGATGGATAATCATTTTTTTCCAGCTCCATTTACTGAAGTCCCCATAAATAACCCAGGAAATGCAGACCAGGACCACAATGAGATATCAATTTGCATCCATTCCATTGGCAAAAATTAAGAAGTCTGGCAATACCGAGTCCCAGAGAGGATCGATTAATAGGCTATCTTCTACACTGGCGTTGAGAGTATAAATTGCTACAACTGCTTTGGAAAACAGTCTGGCATTATCTCGCAAAGTTGGACATTCACACATCCTCTGAAGGACCCAAGAGCCCTGGTGGCACAACGGTTAAGCACTTGGCTGCTAACCAAAAGGTAGGCAGTTCAAACCCATAGGCCACTCCGAGGGAGAAAGATGTGGCAGTCTGCTCCCATAGAGCCTTGGAAATCCTATGGGTCAGTTCTACTCTGTCCTGTAAGTCCTTATGAGTTGGAATCAACTTGACAGCAATATGGGTTTTTTTTTTTTTGTTTTTTTTTTAACAAAGGACCCAGAAATTCCATTCCTAGGTATATACTGAGGAAGATTCTGGCACATGCCCACCAAGGCAGAGAGCCATGTATGAAAATGTCCATCATAGCACTGTTCATTACAGCAAGAAATGTAAAACCCTAAACAGCAGTGTGCAGGAGGCCAGATCAAGAAATTATGATGTAAAAAAAAAAAGAAACGCTGGCGTAGACATACAATGAAATACTATACAGCAGTGAAAATGAATAAATAATAGCCACCAACAACAATATGAATAATTCTTAGAAATCAAAAACTAAGTGGGAAAAAATGTCCCAGGATATTATAGCTGCATGATATCCTTTCTGTAAGTTAAAAAAAATTAAAACTAAGCATTATATTGTTTACATGCATACTTTGTTGATGTTGTGTGTTGTCAAGTCGACTCTCACTCATGGCGACCCCGTGAGTTAGAGTAGAGCTGCACCATGGGCTTCTAGGCTATAATCTTTACGCGAGCAGATCACCAGGGTTTTCTTCTGCGGAGCTGCTGGGTGTGTTCAAACTGCCAACTTTTCGGTTAGCAGCCCTGCAGTTAACCATTGCACCACCAGGGCTCGTATATATATATATGTGTTAAAACTATATTTTAAATCAACGAGGAGTAAAAACACAAAATTCAGGTGGGAGGAAGCAGGGGGAAATGGGATAGGGTAGGAACAAGAGGTGTAAGTTATTGTCACTGTGTTAGTTTTCCAGTTGGTAGTGGTTCACAGCTGCTCATTATATCATTAATAAATAAATGCCTAAGTAGATAAAATAAAAGAGAGCCAAGCATGGACCAGGGATGAGAGCGGCATGTGAACCAAGGGTGAGGAAGAGCTCAACTCAGTGCATCTAAGGTCCACCAAAAATCAAGTTAGGGGAGAGAATCAGCACAAGTCCTTTAGAGCTGAGCTGTCCTAAAGTGTGAGGAAGGGGCCCTGGTACTCTGTGGTTAAGCAGTCAGCTGCTAACCAAAAGGCCAGTGGGTCAAACCCACCAGCTGCTCCAAGAGAGAAAGATGTGGCAGTCTGCTCCCGTGAAGATTACTGCCTTGGAAACCGTGTTGGGTAGCTCTACTCTGTCCTATCTAGTCACTATGAGTCGGAATTGACTCGACGGCGATGAATTTGATTTGGTTTTTGGAAGGTCTTAGGTGATGATGCTTAAAAAACGAAGAGCAAAAAAGTTATTTGGTGTAAGTCACAGGCATTAATAAGTCAAAGCTCCCCACCTTAATAATTTTTCACCAGATCCTGATTAGAAAGTGTAGTCAAGAAATACGCAGCCTGCCTAGATTCTGGGTTCTTTCAGGTCTGTTTGGATCACAGCAACAAAAATAAATTCTCTTGGGAGGGGCTTGATAGAAAGAGAAGGAAGCTGAGTAAGAACATCCTAGAGCCCTTTAGGGTGCGGTGGTGGTTCTGTGGTAGAATTCTTGCCTTCCTTGCAGGAGACTCAGAATTGATTCCTGGCCAATGCACCTCATGCACAGCCACCACCCATCTGTCGGTGGAGGCTGGTGTGTTGCTATGATGCTGAACAGGTTTCAGTGGAGCTTCCAGACTAAGACAGAGTAAGAAGAAAGGCCTCGCAATCTACTTCCAAAAATCAACCAATGAAAATCCCATGGATCACAATGGTCTGATTTGCAACTGATCATGGGGATGGCACAGGACTGGGCAGCGTTTCCTTTGGTTGTGCATGGGATCTCCATGAGTCGGGTGCCAACTCAGCAGAAGTGAACAACAACATGGGATCTTTCATTACCATGAGGTCCTGGAGAAGCTCTGGGGAGCAGGGAGAAGGGATGCTAATGAAGAATCAACAAGGAACTAGCAGACAGCCTCAAAGTGTCAGCTTTCCTCATGGTGGAGCTCGACTGGAGAACAGTGGAGCCTCCTACTCCCACCCCCACTCAGCTGAAAGCAACCAGGCCCACAGCAGCAATGAGAAGCTAGAGATGGTGTGCCTCTCCTCCAGGAGTCCCTTCTCCGGGGGCCTACAACAAGAAGATTGGAAGCACAAGACCCACTGCCCCAACACAGGCAGATCCTACAGGAGGCAGTTGAGTCATGCCATGGATGGCACACGTGACTTTTGACACATCAACTCAGTGTTCTATACAGTCTTCCAGAGCTCCCCATTGGGAGTGAGCCCCAGTTGCCCTCAGTGGTAACTTGCTCACTCATTAAGGCACTCTGAATTACTTCCTTCCCTCCTGTATCACTTCCCACTCCCCTACTGGTACCTCCTGGAGTCACATCCCTAATATAGCACTTACACTCAAATTTTTTTTTTCTTAGTTGTGTTTCAGGTGAAAATTTACATAGCAAATTAGTTTCTCATGAAACAGTTAATACACAAATTGGTTGTGAGCCCTGCAATGTGTCAACCCTCTCCCCTTCACCCCAGTTTTCCTGTTTCCATTGGTCCAGTTTTCTTGTCCCTTCCTGCCTTCTCTTCTTTGCTTTTGGGCTGGCATGCCCATTAGTCTCATATACATGATTGAATTATGAACCATGTCCTTCATGTGTGTTATTGTTGCTCTATAGACCTGTCTAATCTCTGGCTGAAGGGTGAACCTCAGGAGTGACTTCAGTACTAAGTTAAAAGAGTGCCGGGGTCCATACTCTCGTGGTTTCTCCAGTTTCTGTCTGACCAGCAAGCCTGGTCTGTGTGTGTGTGTGTGTGTGTGTGTGTGTGTATCTGAATTTGAATTTTATTCTACATTTTTCTCCCACTTTGTCCAGTACTCTCTGCTGTGATCCCTATCAGAGCAGTCAGTGGTGGTAACCAGGCATCATCTAGTACTTGCACTCAAATCTTGATCTTTGGCTCTGCTTTTGGGATAACCCAGCTGTAGTAGATTGAATGGTGACCCCCAAAAAAGTTATGTTCACATCCTAACCCACAGAACCTGTGAATGTGACTTATTTGGAAAAGAGGTCTTTACAGATGTAATTAAGGATCTCAAGATGAGATCATGCTGGATTATGAGGCAGGATGTTGTATGATTCCATTTAAATGAAATGTCCAGAATAGGCAAATCCATAGAGACCATGAGTGTGCTGGACATACTGCCAGCCCCAGCCGCCTCTGTAGAACGTCACATGTAGTATGAGAACATCAGGATCTTTGTTCATAGATGGAAACACTCAGAACATGAAGTGTCATATAAACCTCCCTTATGGCTTAAATCCCCTCCCTTCTTCCAGGCAGTGATCCAATGTGTATTTTCAATTCCTTCTTTAGCATTTGCCAGCATCTCAACATCTTATTGCATAAGCCAATCTAAATTTTGCTCTTATATTTTCAATCACATTGAGTAATTGCAGCCATCAGTATAGGCCAGAATTGGGTTGACTATGAATAACACAGTAGAGACTAAAGAGCAAATGTGTACAGACAGTTTGTCTCCAGAGAGATATACGAGAATGTCAATGTCAGGGTCTAATTCCGTGTTTCCCAGGCTTTCAGATATTTATGTACTTTCTTCATGAACTTTGTTTTATCCACTTACTATTTGTACTTTTTTAAAAAAAATAGCTTGAGATAAAACTTACCTACCATAGAGTTAACCCATTTAAAGTGTACAATTCAATGTTTTTAGTAGATTCATAGTTTTGCAGCCATCCCCATAATCTAATTTGAGAAAAAGTTTGTCCCCTCTCCCAAAGAAACTGTGTGCCTATTAGCAATCACTCCCTATTTCTCTCTAAACTCTCACCTCCAAAGCCCTAGGCAACCACTAATCTACTTTCTGTCTCTATGAATTTTCCTTTTCTAGACGTTTCATATAAATGGAATATACAATATGTGGTCTTTTGTGACGGGCTCTTTACCATAATGTTTTCAAAGTTCATCTTTTTGTTGTAGCATGTATCAGTATGCCATTCTTTTTTGTTTTGTTTTTTTAATAATTTATTTTATTTTTGTTGTTGTTGTTGAGAACATATACAACAAAAATATACACAAGTTCAACAGTTTCTACATGTACAATTCAGTGACATTGATTACATTCTTCAAGTTGTCCAGCCATTCTCGTCTTCCTTTTCTGAGTTGTTCCTCCCCCATTAGCATGAATTCACTGCCCCCTAAGGTTCCTATTTAATCTTTCAAGTTGCTGATGTCAGTTTGATCCCATATAGATAGTTCTTTAAAAAGCACCTGCTCAAGGAGGCAAAGCCAACATGGCACTATAGACAGAAGCACCAAGCCTTCCCTCCACAGCAAAAACCCAAAAAACTAAGTAAAACAAAACAAACGTCAATCCTGGAACCCTAAGCATCTAATGAAGCGATAAAGAACTCAGCCAAACACCAAATGGAATAAGAAACTGACAGAAAATGGAGATCAGGGAGAGCTACCTGTGGAGGCCCCCTGTCAGCTAATGCAGCATGAATTTACCATCTTGGACTCCTGTCAGAGATCAGTGGACAGGGAGTACGGGAAAGCAGCTTCGTGGAGCTCCCAGCAGGAGACAGAACAACTGGTAACTAGTGATATATGCTTTCCCACCCCCCCACCCTTCTTTTCCCCACTCAACCTCCACCGATTCCTGCTGGCCACAGTTTCTTGATCGGGAGACAAGAGCTCCAGCCCAGTGGCACTTGGATTTGCCCCAACCACACTGACAGGCTCCATCAGTGCCATTTGTTTGGAGCTGGTGTTGCTTTTCTCTGATTCTTTTGGTTTCTTCCCTGCCTCTCACCAACTCCCTCTCCTTTCTCTCGAATACCTGGCTCCATGTGCCAGCTTTGATTCTTGAAAGACTGTGAAGCACTGCTCTGCTGAGGAACTGGCTTCCCAGTCTGCACAGCTACATTTGTGGGATCCCTGGTATCTTTTTTGTTTGTTTGTTTTTGTTCTGTTTTGTCTTGTTTGTTTGCTTTCTTTTTCTTTTCGCAGCTTAGGAGCCCCTTCTAGCTGGTCTGTACTGTCCAGCTAGGGAGCCAGCCACTTCTCTGGTCTGCGCAGCTGTGCCAGTGGGATCCCTGGGAGTATTTCTTCTTTTCTTCTTCTTCTTTTTTCCTTTTTGTCTTTCTTCATTTCTCAGTTTCTTGTCTCTCTATACTTATCTTCTTTTCCTGTTTCCTGAATACCTGGCACTGTGTGACACCTCCACCCCTTCTAGCCAGGCTGTACTTCGCAGCCTGGAAGCCACTTCCCCAGTCTTTGCATCTGCACCAGTGCAATCCCTGGGGGCTTTTTTTCTTTTTTACTTTCTAATTTTTATTTATTTTATTTTTATCTTTCCTTTTTGTTTTTCTCCATTTCTCAGTCTCTCATCTCTCCACTCCAATGACAAGCTCCCTTAACACTCTTTTGTGTGTGTGTGTGTGTGTGTGTGTGTGTGTGGTTTTTTTGTTGTTATTGTTGTTGTTGTTTTATTTTTTGTTTTTGGCTCCTGTTTCTCTCTTCTCTCTCTCTTCTTTCCAATACCTATCTTAGCTCCACACATCACAACCTCCCACTCCTTCCTGCCTACCTGCACTGTGCACTGAACATCACACCCTCAAGCAGCACAGACACGGCCTAACAGAATCTGCCCTGCACTGATTCCCGGCCCACCCGTTCAGACCTAGTATATGCCACAAAGAACTCATCCCAGCCCTTCCCTTTCAGCTGGACCTGCCCTGCTGCCCCATGGCTGAGCGACTGGCCCTGCCCATTGGACAAAGAGGTGAAAAGTATAGTGCCCACAGACAAGCAAATGACAAAGAACACACAGCCTGCCTGTTCAGATATAACCAAATAAAACAAAAAAGCAGGATGAAGCAAACAAATCTATAATCAATAACAAAGAAAATAACTACTGAACGTCCCAAAGACAACAGACAATATCAAAACATACATATATAAAAAGAACAAGATGGTTCCAGTAGGCATCCAAAATAAAACACCATATGACTTTCCAGTAGAAGAAAAGGCACTAGAACTACCTGATAGGGAATTCAAATCTCTATATTCAGAATTACCCAAGAGTTGAAGCAAAAAGCAGACAAATATGAGGAAAAAATATACAAATTCATGGAAAAGGCAGACAAATTCATGGAAAATACAGATAAAAAATGGAAGAATTCAGGAAAACAGAACAGGAACAAAATTCCAAAATAAATTCACAACTAGAAAGCATACAAAACCAACAATTAGAAACTCAAAAGATAAAGAACAAGATTTCAGAAATGTATGGTGTGACAGACGGGCTGAGGAGCAGGTTTGAAACAATGGAAGACAGGATCAGCAAAATTGAATACAAATACTTGGATACAATTTTGTTTGAGGAATAATCAGAAAAAAGAACAAAGAAAAATGAAGAAACCCTGAGAATTATGTGGGATACAATCAAAAGCAAAAATTTGAGTTGGAGTTCCAGAACAGGCGGGGAGGGGATGGGAAATACAGAAAGGATCGTTAATGAATTACTGACAGAAAACTTCCCTAATATCATGAAAGATGAAAAGATGACAAACCAAGAAACTCAAAGAACCCCATATAGGGATAGACCCCAAAAGAAAATCACCAAAGCATATCATAATCACACTTGCTAAAACCAAAGACGAAGATTCCTGAGAGCAGCTTGAGAAAAATGAAAAGTCACATACAGAGGGGAAACAATAAGACTAAGCTCTGATTACTCAGCAGAAACCATGCATGCAAGAAGGCATTGGGATGACATATAAAACCTTGAAAGGAAAAAATTTCCAACCAAGAATAATATATCCTGAAAACTCTCCTTCAAATATGATGGTGAAATTGTGACATTCCAGATAAACAGAAATTAAGGGAATATGTAAAAACCAAACCAGACTTACCAGAATTATTAAAAGCAGTCCCTTGGTCTGAGAACAAACAACATCAGACCAAAGCCTGAATCTAGGATGCAAGATCATATCAGCCAGATACCAACCTAGGAAATGAACTCTCAAGGACTATTCAAAACCAAAAGAATTACAACAGGGAACCAACAGGTTAATCTCTAAATGACAACAATGTCAGAACAATAAAAGAGGGAATAAATAGTGTAGGTATAGAACTTTCTAATGTAGAGGGACTGCAAGGCCATACCAAATAATAATAGACTGGTTCAAACCTAGGAAGATAAGGGTAAATTTCAAGGTAACCACAAAGAAAGTTAACAAACCTACTCCTCAAAATAAAGAAGAAAAACATAAAGTCTCAGTAAAAACAAAATCTACAAAAACAAAAGAAATGAAAAAAAAATCCACAAACAAAGGGAATTCAGCACAGGAGAGTAAGAGGAACAAAGAAAACGTCAGCACTACAGAAGAAAAAAAGGACGACAAAATGACAGCAATAAACACACCTTTCGATAATCACACTGAATGTAAATGGTTTAAATGCACCCATGAAGAGACAGAGAGTGACAGAATGGATTAAAAAGAGGATTCATCAATATGCTGTCTATAAAAGACACACCTTAGAAACAAAGACATAAAGTTATTAAAAATCAAAGGGTGGAAAAAAATATCTCAAGCAAACAGCTATCAAAAAAGAGCAGGAGTGGCAATACTAATCTCAGATAAAATAGTCTTTAAAACAAAATCCACCAGAAAAGATAAAGAAGGCACTATATCATGATTAAAGGAATGATCTATCATGAAGATATAACCATGATAAACATCTACACACTCAATGACAGGGCTCCAAAATACATAAAACAAACTCTAACAGTACTGAAAAGAGAAATTGACAGTTCCACAATAATAGTAGGAGACTTTGATACACCACTCTTGGTGGACGACTGAACATCTAGAAAGAAACTCAGCAAAGACACAGAAGAGCTAAAGGATACAATCAGCCAACTTGACCTCACAGACATATATAGAACACTCCACCCAACAGCTACAAACTATACATTCTCTTCCAACACACATGGAACGTTCTCCAGAATAGACCACATCTTAGGCCACAGAGCAACCTCCAACAAAATCCAAAACATTGAGACAGTACAAACTATCTTCTCTGACCATAATGCTATCAAGTAGAAATTAACAGCTGGAAGAGCAAGGAAAAAAAATCAATTACATGGAAACTGAATAACATCCTGCTTAAAAACCACTGGGTAATAGTAGAAAACAGAGATGGAATAAAAAAAAAAATTCCTAGGCTCAAACAAGAATGAAAATACATCATACCAAAACTTTTGGGACACAGCAAAGGCAGTCCTCAGAGGTCCATTTATAGCAATAGATGCATGCATCAAAAAAGAAGGGACAAAACATTAGCTACACAACTCGAACAAATAGAAAGAGAACAGCAAAAAAAGCCCGTGGCCACCAGAAGAAAGAAAGTAATAAAGACTGGAGCAGAAATAAATGAAAATAGAAAATAGAAAAAAATCAACAAAATCAAAAGTTTGTTCTTTTAAAGGATCAACAAAATCGACAAACCACTGGCCAAACTGACAAAAGAAAAACAGGAGAGGACACAAATAACCCAAATAAGAAATGAAATGGGAGACATTACAACAGACCCAGCTGAAATAAAAAGGATCATAACAGAGTATTATGAAAAAGTATACTCCAACAACTTTGAAAACCTAGAGGAAATGCACAAATTTCTAGAAACACAACATCTACCCAAACTAACACAAAATGATGTTGAAAATCTGAATCCATACAAGAGAAGGCACTGAAAAGGTGATAAGAAAACTCCCAATAAAAAAAAAGCCCCGGCCCAGCTGTCTTCACTGGCGATTCTACCAAACATTCAGAGAAGAATTTACACCAGTACTATTCAAACTATTTCAGAACATAGAAAAGGAAGTGATACTTCTGAATTCATTCTATGAAGACAGCATAACCCTGAGACCAAAACCAGGCAAAGACGCCACAAAAAAAGAAAATTATAGACCAGTGTCTCTCATGAAGATAGATGCAAAAATTCTCAACAAAATTCTAGCCAATAGAATTTAGCATCATATCAAAGCAATAATACATCACAACCAAGTAGGATTCATACCAGGTATGCAAGGATGGTTCAACATTAGAAAATCAATCAACATAATCCACCACATAAATA
>NW_004443980.1:14646236-14705665 GCF_000243295.1 Trichechus manatus latirostris
ATCCTAGAGAAATAAGAGTCATCACACGAATAGACATATGCACACCCATGTTCATTGCAGCATTATTCACAATAGCAAAATGATGGATACAACCTAGATACCCAACAACAGATGAAGGGACAAACAAACTATAGTACGTACCCACAGTGGAGTATTACACAACGATAAAGAACAATGATGAATCTGCAAAGCATCTCACAACATGGATGAATCTGGAGGACATTATTCTGAGTGAAATAAGTCAATCAGAAAAGGACAAATATTGTATGAGACCACTACTGTAAAAACTCATGAAAAGGTTTACACACAAAAAGAAACAATCTTTGATGGTTATGAGGGAGAGGAGGGGTGGGGATGGAAAAACACTGAGTAGACAATAGGTAAGTGGTAACTTTGGTGAAGGGTAAGACAGTACACAGTACTGGGGAAGCCAGCACAACTTGTACAAGGCAAGGTTATGGACAATCCATAGACACATCCAAACTCCCTGAGGGACTGAATTGCTGGGCTGAGGGCTGTGGGGATCATGATCTCAGGGAACATATAGCTCAATTGGCATAACATAGTTTATAAAGAAAATTTTCTACATTCTACTTTGGTGAGTTGCGTCTGGGGTCTTAAAAGCCTGTGAGCAGCCATCTAAGATAATTCACTGGTCTCACTCCTTCCGAAGCAAGAGAGAATGAAGAAAACTAAAGATACAAAGGAAAAATCAGCTCAAAGGACTAATGGACCACATCTACCACGGCCTCCTCCAGTACAACTAGATAGTGCCCGGTTACCATCATTGCCTGCTGTGACAGGGATCACAATAGAGGGTCCCGGACAGAGCTGGAGAAAAATGTAGAACAAAATTCTTACTCACAAAAGAAGACCAGATTTACTGGTCTGACAGAGACTGGAGAAATCCCAAGAGTATGTTTCCCAGGCACCCTTTTAGCTCAGTAATGAAGTCACTCCCAAGGTTCACCCTTCAGCCAAAGATTAGACAGGCCCATAAAACAAAATGAGTCTAAAGGGGCACAACAGCCCAGGGACAAGGACTAGAAGGCAGGAGGGGACAGGAAAGCTGGTAATAGGGAACCCAAGGTCGAGAAGGGGAGTGTTGACAGGTCGTGGGGTTAACCAATGTCATAAAACAATATGTGTACTAACTGTTGAATGAGAAAATAGTTTGTTTTGTAAATCTTGATCTAAAGTACAATTAAAAAAAAAATAATAACTCTGAAGTCAGCTGGTGGTAACAGATAGAGATGGGTCATGAGAAAGCACATCTGATCAACCACTGTGTGCCCACTTGATAGACATTTTTTTGTTTTTGTTTTTGTTTATTATTGTAGTTTAAGTGAAAGTTTACATTTCAAGTTAGTCTCTTATAGAAAAATTCATACATACATTGTTATGTGACCTTAATTGCTCTCCCTGTACTGTGACAGCATACTCCTCTTTTCCACCCCTAATTTCCCATGTCCATTCAACCAGCTCCTAACCCTCTCTGCCTTCTCATCTCACGTCTGGACATTTTAAGTGGAAATTAAACATTAAAATAGTTTTTTTTTTTAAAAAAGCACATGCTCAAGGCAGATGTTCTTTACTAGTTAAGCTAAACTATTGTTTGATTTAGAGAAGACTTAAGGGAATATTCTGGGTTTAAGGTTTAAAATGCCATTCTTTTTTATTGCTAAATAATATTCCATTGTATGAATATACCACTTGGTTTATATATAACAAGCCGTTTTGCTTATCTCTTCATCAGTTGTTGGACATTTGGGTTGTTTCCACTTTTTGGTTCTTATAGATAATGCTGCTATGAACACTTGTGTGCCAGTTTTTGTGTATGGCGTGAGGAAGGAGTCCAACTTCATTCTCTTGCATGAGACTATCCAATTGTTCCAGCACCATTTGCTGTACTTGTACTTTTATTTACCTAATTTTTTCCTATAATCAACTAACCCTTTCATGTAAACAAATATTTTAAAAGAAAATTTTATAGTATTACCATTAACATAAACAAGTATGATTCACCATAAAAAGAGAACATAAATACAAGTACAAAGAAAACAAAATGACACTATCAAATTTCCGTTAGAGATACAGATGGCTGCTGAAGACCTCTCTTCCTTGTTAAAGAGGGAGACTAGCAAGTACTAGGGAAGTCTTGGAGCTCCGGTGGCACAGTGGTTAAGAGCTCGTCTGCTAACCAAAACGTTGGCAGTTTGAATCCACCAGTTGCTCCTTGGAAACGCTATGGGGCAGTTCTACCCTGTCCTGGGGGTTGCTATGAGTTAGAACTGACTCGATGGCAACGGGCTCAGCGGGTTTAGGGAAGTCTTAGAGGATGTCTAGCACCACACTGAAATGCCATGATTGGAAGAATTAAAAGTGGGAACTAAAAAAGAAATACTTGTTTCACTAAGCAATTTGATGTGATGATTTAGGGCCAGGTCCCTGTGTCACCTAAGCATGGATCCCACACTTTGGGAAATACTTCTCTGTATCATTAGCATCAACAGTAATGGAAAAAATCTGGGCTTGGGACTGAAACCAAAAAGGGTTTGAATCCAGGCTCATCACTTACTGGCTGAATCCGGGCAAGTTACTGAGCATCTCTGAGCGTTGTTTCCTCAGGCGTAGATTATCTCTTCCTAATGTGGCAGTATAAGTAATCAATATTATGGTGTATATAGGGTGCCCAAGGGCAGATTATCCAATAAGCAAGGTAAGCACTGGCTTGCTTGTGGTTACTAATCTATAAAGAAAAATTTCACTACAGATTAGTAAGTAAGCACAAGTTAACTGTGCTTACTGGGTCATCTGTCCCTGTCAGGGATTGTAAATTTGAAAAGAAGCTTTTATTCTGTAGGAAGGTGCTGTGGGGTTGACAGAGAAACACATGCCAGCCATACCTAGAAGCAGAATATTTGATGTGGTGAAAAAAATGTGCAATTGTTCACTATAGATGATCTATTAAGTAAGGTAAACACTGTGCTTATCTTGCTTATTGGATAATCTGCCCTGAGTGTAGAAAACCCAGATCCATTGCCATCAGTTCGATTCTGAGCAACTGATAGGTTCAAACTACAGGCCTTTTGGTTAGCAGCAAGTGCTTTAACCACTTCTCAACCAGGGCTCCTTATAGGTAGGGGTAAACCCATTGCCATCAAGTTGATTTCAACTTGTAGCAACCCTATAGGACAGAGTAGAACTGCCCTGTAGAATTTCTAAGGAATAACTGGTGGATTTGAACTGCCCACATTTTGGTTAGCAGCTGAGCTTTTAACCACTGCTCCACCAGGGCTCTGTAGGTAGGGTAGGCACACAGTAAAAGTGAGTGCCTTCTTGGCATTTTTCCACTTCCACTGTCTAGTCTCCTAGTGCTGCTGTAACAGAAATATCACAGGAGGATGACTTTAAAGAACAGAAATGTATTTTTTCACAGTTCTGGAGGCTACAAGTCCGAATTCAGGGTGTCAGCTCTAGGCGAAGGCTCTCTCTCTCTTTCTGTCTCTTTTGATTCTGGGGGATGATTCTTGTCTCTTTCACCTTCTGTGGTCCGGACATTCCTTGGTTCCTTGGTGATCCTCGCATGTCATCTATCTTTCCCAGTTTGTGCTTGCTCCTGTGTTCTGTATGCTCTTTTTGTAACTCAGAAGTGGTTAGGTTTAGGACGCAGCCTATACTGATTTGGCCTTATTAACATAACAAAGAAAACCCTATTCCCAAATGGGATTATAGCCACAGGCATTAAAAAAAAAAAAAAACCCTGTTGCCGTCAAGTTGATTTCAACTCATAGTGACCTATACCCACAGGTATAGGGGTTAGGATTCCAACACATATTTTGAGGGCGACACAGTTCAATCCATAATGTCCACAAAAACAGAGAATCCAATGCCCAAGTAGTTCCCAAAATGTGGCTAGAGGACCAGCTACATCAGAATGTTCTGGGGGAGGAGTCCCCACCCCCAAGGGGCTGCATTACACAGTTGGGAACCACTCCCATAGACTTGCCTTAGGTCTCTATCTACTGCTTCCCTCATTTCTGCTTGGTCAGAGACAGCCATGGAGAATCTTCCCAGCTGAATCTAAATCCATTCTTTTTTTTTTTTTTTTAATCTATTCTGTTTCTGAAGATGTGGCCTCTGAGAACCAACCCTCTCAAGTCCTTCTCAAGGCCAGAGAATTTGGTTTCATGGATGATGAATGAGAAAACGTAAAATCACAGAGCCATCCAAACACATTGCTAAATGCTCAACCTTCCCACAGGCAGTAGCAGCGGCCAGTCTGTCCCCCTCTTCGCAACGTCTGGTGTAGACACTAACAAGTAGAATCAAGGTGCCAAGGTCATGAAGGGGCTGGAGAGAGGAAGGGTTAGAAAACCCCGGTGGAGAATAATCAGTTCCTAAAAAGTCACAAGCTCACTCATGCCAGGAAGCACCATCCCAAAACCTCAGGACTGTGCCAGGTACCTTGGGGTACAGTCTCTCCAATCTTATCACCTCCCAGAGCAGAGGGTCACAGGCCTGGCTGCACATTAGAATCCTCTAACCAGTTGCCACTGAGTCAGCTCTGACTCATGGGGCCCCGTGTGTGTCAAAGTAAAACTGTGCTTCATAGAGTTTTCAATGGCTGATTTTTTGGGTGTAGATCACCAGGCCTTTCTTCCAAGGAGCCTCTGGATGCACTTGAACCTCCAATCTTTCCTGTGTTAACTGTTTGCATGACCCAGGGACAAAATTCTCTAGAGAGCTTAAAAAAATACGAACACCAGCCCCCACCCCAGTCCAGTTGAATCGGAGTATCTGGAAGGTGGCCCCGAGGATAGTTATTTTTAAAACTCTCCTCTAGTCATTTTAATATGCAGCCAGGGTGGAGAACCCATCACAGAGCCAAATACAGTATTTCTTCACCAGGGCTACACATTACAAGCAACTGGGCAGTGTTTTTAAAAGAAATACTATTGTCCAGATTCCATCCCAGAATAATTAAATCCAAATTTCTGAGTATAATCTTATAGACTATGTCACTCTGCAGTCTAATGTAGAGTCTTGATAGAATTGCTACATTTTGTAAACTTGTTTTCATTGACTTGTGGCCTGTATTCAGGCCATTCTTATGCAATGATAATTAAGAATAAAAGAATCTCTGTATGGGTTTCTGAAGCTCCTCTGATGATGCTTTTGGGCCACTGGCTAGGGAGCCACTGATCACATGACTCAGCTTCCTCAGGGTAATGGAGCACTTAGGTCTCACTCAGAGGCCCCAGGAGACGTTTTAGCACAAAGTTCCTACTGTCTAAAAAAAAAATTAGCAAAGGCACAACAGAAAGCCACTTTATTCTGTAGAACCCATCAAGAAGCCCAAATCCTGATAGGAAACTGGGGTCCTGTCTAGGTGCTGTGAGAGATACAAAGAATACTAACAACAACAAACACTTATGTGGCACTATAGGAAGCCCACTATTCTAAATGCATTACATATCATGACAGTTAAATTTATGTGTCAACTTGGTGAGGTTATATGATGTAATCACTTTCCATAACGTAATCTAATGTAATGCAATCAATCAGTCAGTTGAAATAGAGTTTCCTTAGGGTGTGTTTTGCCTTCAAACTATAAATATTTTGGCAGAACTCTCTTTATTCATTCTGTACTCTTTCCATCACCTGACCTATGGATCTTGGGACACAGGGCTACAGAAGTCTCCAGTCTGCCATCTGACCTACAGATTTTAGACTTGCCAGCCCCCACAATCACACGAGCCAATTTTTCAGAGTAAATCTCTCCTTTCTCTCTTCCTATATATATACACATGTGTATTATACATACACAAACATATATGTTTACCATATATATACACAAATACATACATATATACATACTATACCTGTGTTTTGTTGACTACACAAAGGCATTTGACTGTGTGTATCATAACAAATTATGAATCAAAACAAATCACGGATAACATTGCGAAGAATGGGAATTCCATCACACTTAATTGTGCTCATGCAGAATCTGTACATAGACCAAGAGGCAATTGTTTGAACAGAACAAGGGAATACTGCATGGTATAAAATCAGAAAAGGTGTGTGTCAGGGCGCATCTTTTCACGATACTTATTCAATCTGTATGCTGATCAAATAATCCGAGAAGCTGGACTATATGAAGAAGAATGTAGCATCAGGATTGGAGGGAGACTCATTAACAACCTGCAATATACAAGAGACAAAACCTTGCTTGCTGAAAGTGAAGAGGACTTAAAGTACTTACTGATGAAGATCAAAGACTACAGCCTTCAGTATGGTTTACACCTCAACAAAAATCCTCACAACTGGACCAATAAGCAACATCATGATAAATGGAGAAATATTGAAGTTGTCAAGGATTTCATTTTACTTGGATCCACAATCAACGCACATAGAAGCAGCAGTCAAGAAATCAAACAACATGTTGCACTGGGCAAATCTACTGCAAAAGACCTCTTTAAAGTGTTAAAAAGCAAAAATATGACTTTGAGGACTAAGGTGCACCTGACCCAAGCCATGGCATTTTTAATCATCTCATATGCATATGAAAGCTGGAAAATGAATAAGAAAGACCAAAGAAGAATTGATGCCTTTGAATTTTGGTGTTGGTGAAGAATATTGAATATATCATGGATTGCCAGAAGAACAAACCAATCTATCTTGGAAGAAGCACAGCCAGAATGCTCCTTGGAAGTGAGGATGGCAATACTTCATCTCTCTTACATTGGACATGTTATCAGGAGGGACCAATCCCTGGAGAAGGACATCATGTTTGATAAAGTAGAAGGTCAGCAAAAAAGAGGAAGACCCTCAATAAGATGGACTGACACAGTGGCTGCAATGATGCGCTCAAACATAGCAACGATCGTGAGGATGGCACAGGACCGGGCAGTGATTCATTCTGTTGCGTATAGGGTTGCTATGAGTTGGAACTGACTCAGTGGCACCTAAAAACACAACTATATATCTGTATCTATCTATCTATATGTGTATATATATACACACATACATACACACACATATTATATATGCACATGTATCTATATACATACAATATATATGTACAGAAAAAACACCAAACCCATTGCCATCGAGCCAATTCCAACTCATAGCGACCCTATAGGACAGAGTAGAACTGGCCCATAGGGTTTCCAAGGAGCATCTGGTGGATTCGAACTGCTGACCTTTTGGTTAGCAGCTGTAGCACTTAACCACTATGCCACCAGTGTTTCCATATATTTGTAGGTATATATGGTATATATAGAGATATGCACCCACTCCTCACTTATCGACGTGGTTAGGTTCCAAAGACCAGGTCGTTATGTGAAAATTAGCATTATGTGAAAAATGGAAGATGATCACATCAGATCACAAAATGGAGGATAACTACATCATTACACAACTGCCAAATTACGTCATTAAATAACTGCCAAATCACTGAGAATCATGGCCCAGCCAAGTTGATACATAACCTTAACCATCACAGCCAGCATTACTCTCGCCTCACACCTCAGCATTCGTTATTGCCAGATGTATGTCGTTAATGTGCAAAATAGTCAAATAGTAGATTTTTTACTCTTGTCATAAATGTGAAGTGTCAGATAACAAGACAGTCGATAAGTGAGGAGTAGGTGTATACGTATACATATACACATCATTGGTTCTGTTTCTCTAAGACACATTAACTCATTTAATCCTCCCTGCAGCTCTATGAAGAAGGTACTCTTTCATTTTATAGATGAGGAAATTCAGGCAAAGAGAGATTAAGAAACTTGTCAAAAATCACACTGTTGGTAAATGGCCGAGTAGGGATTCAAGCCCAGGCAGTGAGGCTCATCCGTGGTCTCAAGGAACTCACTATCTAGTAGTGGTGATGAGACATGAACCCAAATAAGGCTCCAGCAAGGTAGAATGTGAGGAGTGTGGTATAAAAAGTGCTGTAAAGTGGTTTAGTGTATATTTGGAGCTGACTAGCTTCATCAGAGGGGTAGAGGGAACCTTGATTTGTAGCCAGCAGGTCAGAAGTGAGGGTGTTGAGAGGACTCCCAAGCTTGCGGCTGGTGTCTGAGGTCTTGGGCAGACGTGGCAGTCTGGAGGACTGTGCCCTTTAAAGTGTGAGCTCTGACCTAGCTCTGGGTGGTCAAGGTCAGAGGAAGATGCTGCATGTGCAGCTGGTGTCAGAGCAGAAGTGGGACAGGGGAGCGGAACTGATAATAAATTGATATGGATTCGAGTCCCTGGATGATGCAAAGGGTTAAGCACTCAGCTGCTGTTATGGATTGAATTGTGTTCCCCAAAAATATGGGTTGTAAATCCTAACCTCTATACTTGTGGTTGGAAACCCCGGTGGTGTAGTGGTTAAGAGCTAAGGCTGCTAAGCAAAATGTCGGCAGTTTGAATCCACCAGGCGCTCCTTGGAAACCCTATGGGGCAGTTCTACTCTGTCCTAGAGGATCACTATGAGTCAGAATCGACTCAAGGACCATGGGTTTATACCTGTGGTTATAATCCCATTTGGGAATGGGTTTTCTTTGTTATGTTAATGAGACAGTATTAGTGTAGGGTGTATCTTAAGTCAATCTTTTTTGAGATTTAAAAGAGTTTAAGCAATGGAGAAGCAGAGATGGGGGAAGATAGATGCTAAGCCACATAAAGATTGCCCAGGAGCAGAGGCTCAAAAGAGAAAAGGACCCTCTCCAGAGCCGACTGAGAGAGAAAGGCTTCCCGTAGAGCCAGAGCCCTGAACTCAGACTTCTAGCCTCCTACCTGTGAGAAAATAAATTTGCTTGTTAAAGCCATCCACTTGTGGTATTTCTGTTATAGCAGCACTACATAACAGCTGCTAATCTGAAAGTGGAGGTTTGAGGCCACTCAGAGGTATCTTGGAAGAAAAGCCTGGCTGTCTACTTCTGAAAAATCAGCCACTGAAAACTCTATGGAGTCACCATGAATCAGAATCAATTCAACAGTAACTGATTTGCTGATTTGGATTGATCAACAAACACATTTGGTGTCAGAGAGGTAGAATTTGTTTTTCCAAGCAGGTGAGAGAAGTGAGATTTTTATTTTTCCCAGCATGAGGCACATTGCACCTGTGCTCTTGGGGACTTATTCTGGGACAGGTGCTGTGCTGGGGAAGGTAGCTATGGGGTAACCAAAATGAGTGTGACACTATCCTTGACCTTAAGGGCCTTCCAGTTTGAGAATATAGAATCATGGGATACTGGTCACCTAGATAGACCTCTTTATTATACAAAAGATTTTAGAAAAGAGGGTGCAGAGAGGGTGTGACTTGCCTGAGACCAGTACCCATCCTCAGATCAGGGCCCTCTCCAATGAGACACGCCACCACACCAAGCAACTTGCTGGGCAATGCCTTCACCCTTAACAAAAGCTGCCCCTGAGACTTTTTTATTGTGGTAAATGCATATGTAACAAATTATTTGCCATTTCAACGTTCTTCACATAATAATTCAGGGACATTAATTATGTTTATCATGTTGTTCTGCCATCACCACTCTCCATTTCCAAATTTTTCTGTCACTGTTAGCAGAATTTCAATGTCCCCTAAGCTAAGCACGGAGTTCCCTTTTTGCCCTTCCTCCCTCTCGCCCCTGGTAACCACTAATAAACTGTGGTCTCTATACTTTTGCCTATCCTAGATATTTCATATAAGTGGGATCATACAGTATTTGTCCCTTTGTGACTTATTTCATTCAGCATAACATTTTCAAGTTTCATTCATATGGTAGCATGTATCAGGACTTCACTTCTCTTAATGGCTGAGTAATATTCCATGATATGTATGTAGTACGGTTTATTTTTCCATTCATCCACTGATGGACATTTAGGCTGTTTTCACCTTTTAGTGCATTCAAGATTTTTAATCTCTATTGTTGTCGTGGAGCCCTGCTGGCACAGTGATTAAGAGCTCAGCTGCTAACCCAAAGATCAGCAGTTCGAATCCGCCGGCTGCTCCTTGGGAACTCTACAGGGCAGCCCTACTGTCTCCTATAGGGTCGCTATGGTTCGGAATTGATTCAACAGCAATGAGTTTATGGTTTATTGTTGTTGTTAGGTGCCATCGAGTCGGTTCCAATTCATAGTAACCCTGTGTACAACAAAATGAAACACCGCCCGGTCCTGTACCATCCTCACAATCTTTATTATATTTGAGCCCATTGTTGCAGCCATTGTGTCAATCCATCTTGTTGAGGGTCTTCCTCTTTTTTGTTGACCCTCTACTTTACCAAGCATGACATCTTTCTCCAGGGAGTGGTCCCTCCTGATAATGTGTCCAAAGTAAGCGAGACAAAGTCTCACCATCCTCACTTCTAAGGAGCATTCTGGCTGTACGTCTTCCAAGACAGATTTGTTCGTTCTTCTGGCAGTCCATGGTATATTTAATATTCTTTGCCAACATCATAATTCAAAGGCATGAATTATTCTTTGGTGTTCCTTATTCATTGTCCAGCTTTTGAATGCCCATGAGGTGATTGAAAAAGCCATACATCAGGACATATTCAATCAGAAATTTTTATACTGTGCAAAGAAGAAATGAATACAGTTCCAACATATGGAAACAACCTAATTTTCCTGAAACACTTAAAACACAGAAAACAACTCAGGCCAGCGTATAATGGTTCTTTTAATTCTTAAGAAATCATAAAAATAAATAAATTTGAGTTGGAAAGCTTGCCCTCTAGTGGGGAAACAATGAATTAACCACGCGCTTCAAAGTTTCAGAAAAGCAGTTACTGCCCTGAACCATGTGTGCGTTGTCAGGAAACAAATGTACCTGCTATGGGCTTAGCCTGGACCCTGCCCTCAGGACACAGACTCCACCAGCCCAGTGCAAGAGAGTAAGATAGTACATGATAACAAGCAGGATGACAGAGAGGAAGGAGCACGCAATTCAAAGTCAGAAGCAGCAGGTTTGGATCCTGCTCTGCCACTGAGAAGCTGTGCAACGCTGGAGAAGAGCTTATATTCTATTAGCTTAAACCAAACTTATTACTGTCAAGTCAGTTCCAACTCAGGGCGACTCCATGTGTTACAGAGTAGAACTGCTCTATAGGGTTTTCTTGGACTTTCTTCTGCAACATTGCTGGTTGGGTTCAAACTGCCAACCTTTCAGTTGCACCATCCAGGGACCACCTATTAGCTTAGTGCCATATAAAATAGGGATGATAATGATGCCTCTCCCAGAGGGCAAAAAAAAAAAAAAAAAAACATTGCTGTTGAGTCAATTCCAACTCATAGTGACCCTATAGGACAGAATAGAACGCCCCATAGGGTTTCCAAGAAGCAGCTGGTGGATTCAAACTGCTGACGTTTTGGTTAGCAGCCAAGCTCTTGACCACTGTGCCACCAGGGCTCCCCACAGGGCAAATGTGAGGTCAAATGAGAGACTAGTGAAAGTTCTTAGTAATTGCAAGCATTCACCATTCAACAATATTTATGAATACTTACTCTGCAGAGCTCTGTGGTTGGTATCAAAACAGACCAGGTCAGTGACCTTAGAGAGCTTACAATCAAGCTAAATAAATGTATGTCATCAAGTGCCCAAATAAGCTCAGCTGCTAACCAAAAGGTCGACAGTTCGAATCCACCAGCTGCTCCTTGGAAACCCTATGGGGCAGTTCTACTCTGTCCTATAGGGTCGCTATGAGTTGGAATTGACTCGATGGCAATGGGTTTGGTTTGGTTTTGGCCAACACACATAGCTCCTTTGCAAAATTTGAAAAAGGTATCCCTCTGGGTGGACAAATTGCAAAAAAGATGCCCCTACTGGGCAGAACTATGAGACAGATTTCACTGTTTTATATGGTAACCACTTGCCACCTGTGGCTATTTAAATTAATTAAAATTAAATGAAATTTAAAATTCAGCTCCTAAGTCACAATAACCACATTTCAAATGTTCAATAGCTGTATGTGGCTAGGACTACCATATTGGATACTGCAGATTAAATAGATACATAGATAATACCAAAACAAAAAAATCAAACCCGTTGCTGTCGAGTCAATTCTGACTTATAATGACCCTATAGGATAGAATAGAACTGCCCCATAGTTTCCAAGGGGCGCCTGGTGGATTTAAACTGCTGACCTTTTTGCTTAGCAGCCGTAGCACTTAATCACTATGCCACCAGGGTTTCCACATAGATAATAGATATATAAATTGATAGACAGATGATAGACAGATGACAGATAGATAGATAGATAGGTAGATAGATAGATGCATAGAAAAAGCTCTGAAGATATACTCACCAAACTGTTTCTTCTGGAAGGGGAGAAGGAAATAATTTTTATTCTGTTGATATTTGTATTGATTTTTTAAAACAGGAATAGATGAAAGTACTACCTGTGTGAGCAGTAACATTTTAGAGACAATGAAAAGAAGGGTCAACATTGTCAAATGTTGCAGAGAAAACAAAAAAGACAAGGACAGAAGGCTTTCCTTTAGACCTAGCAATATGGAGACCATGTGTGACCTTTTCAAGAGCCATTTCAGTGGAGGTCGGGGCGGACTGCTGAGCAGTCCGACTCCTCTCTCAAGAAGAGGAGAGTGGGGGGTGGGGGGAGGAGTGGAGAAGAGGGAAGATTTTCCTTGGTTCTAGTGGTAAAACGGAAGTGATCTGAGCCATACATGCTGAAGGAAATGCTGGCTGATGACGGGGTGAGGGGATGACAGGTGGAGCCCAGTTCCCTGAGAAGGAGGGAGAGTTCTGTCACTGGGACAGAGACAAGGGGACAGAATGTGGAGACAGAAGTTGAGGAAGCTCTTGACTAATGGTTTCGATTCTTTTAAGGATGAATCAAGGTCACACGCTAAGAGCAAAAACACTAGTTTCTCCTCAGCTTTGCTCCTGACACCATATGAAAAAACTAAGTCTCCCTTAGGAATTTCTCCTGTTCTACTCCCACTTCTCTTTCACAAGCTGTGGCTAATTACAGAGCTCATTAGTAGTTGTTTCAAAATGGCTGGTAAAAAAACCAAACCCCTTGACAATAATTCCGATTCATGGCAACCTCATGCGTGCAGAGTAGAAGTGCTCCATAGGATTTTCAAGGCTGTGAGCTTTCAGAAGCAGAGCACCAGGCCTGTCTTCCGACCACATCTAGATGGGTTTGAACCATCAACTTTTCAGTTAATAGTTGAGCTCTTAACTGTTTGCACCACCCAGGGACTCCTAAAATTGTCGATATCTCTCCCCCAAATAAAGCATTTCAAAAAGAGTAGAGAAACTTCAAAGGGCCCTAAAGTATACAACAATTTTTATTATAAAAGTAATGGAAAATAGGGAAAATGGCATAATAGGCTACAGGTACCCATCACCTGACTTTGACAATTATCAACACATGGCCTATTTTGGTCAATCTATACTGGATTTTTTTAAAGCAAATACCATACAGCATATCATTTTTCCATTACACTTCAGTATATCCCTGAAGTCTTTTGAAAAAACATGACCTCAATTAACAAATTTCTTAAAATTATCCAATATCCAGTGTTCACATTTCCCCCTGGTGGTGCAGTGCTTAAGAGCTTGGCTGCTAACCAAAAAGTCAGCAGTTCGAATCCACCAGCCACTCCTTGCGAACCCTGTGGGGCAGTTCTACTCTGTCCTATAGGCCGCTATGTGTTGGAATCGACTGGAGGGCAATGATTTTTTTTTGGTTGTTGTTGTTTTTGTCTTTTTTTTGTTTGCTTCTTTGTTTTTAGTAATTGATTTGGTCAAATCAGGATTCAAATAAAGTACACACATTGCACTTGGTTAAATCTGTTAAAGTTTCTCTTAATCTAAAGGTTCCTCTCCCTTTGTTCTCTTCTTACTTTATTCGTTCAATTAACCAGGTCACTTGTGCTGTGGAGTTTCCCGTACTCTGGGCCCTGCGTATCATATCCCCATGCTGTCAGCCGACATGTTTCCGTGTCGCCTGTATTTCCTGTGAACTCGTAGTTAGATTTATCTAGGCTAGGGCTTGTTCAGATCCAGGTCTGATTTTCTTTTTTTTGGGGGGGGGGCAAGGGGGCAAGATTTCATAGGTGTTGTGTACATACTACTGCACCTGCCAGGAGGTACATAAGGTCTGGCTGTCTCTCTTTTTGTAATAAGATTGATCAGCGAGCTCAGGTATCACCAGTGGGTTCAAGTGTTGTTGGCTTTACTTATGTGTTCCTAGAAGCTTTTTACCTAGTTTAGCAGTTATTGTTATTGCCTAGATCCGTTATTCTATTAAAAAAAACCACCAAACGAAACCCCTTGCTGTCAAGTTGATTCCGACTCACAGCAACCCTATAGGACAGAGTAGAACTGCCCCATACGGTTTCCAAGGAGCACCTGGTGGATTTGAACTGCCGACCTTTTGGTTAGCAGCCATAGCTCTTAACCACTACGCCAACCAGGGTTTCCAAGTGTTATTCTGTTAGCGGCTGCAAATTGGCGGTGTTTTTAATTCTATCTTTCCTTTTGCATTTATTAAATGGAATTCTTCTATAAGGAATCAACTGTTTGGTAACTCAGATATAGTTCATATAGCATAAATGCTTGATTCTTTTCCTTCATGAGTTTTCAGAATGTTTGCTCTCTAGCATGGGAACCGCTCAAATATATTTAAACGTCCATAAAAGAAGCAAGTAGAGAGGAAAAAGTTAAGATGGTACAAGACATGGAATCCCCAACAAAGTAAGTACCCTCAGAAGGCCAGAGTGAAAGGAATTCAGAACACAGAGAAAATAGCCCCTTTCAGGAAGAAGAAATGCAGTGACAAAGGGAAGGGGGAAATCATTTCTGAGGTTGGAAGTTAAGTTTATAGATTCAGCAGAAGAAGATTGAGGATTCTCGTCTGGAGGCTTCTGTTTTCTCTGTTTAAGTGGGAAGTGCAGTATTAGCTTCCTGTTGCTGCTGTAACAAACTGACACAAAAGTAGTGGCTTAAAACAAAACAAAGTTATTACCTTAGAGTTCTGGAGGCCAGAAGTCCAAAATGAGTCTCATGGGGCTAAAATCAAGGTATTGACAGGGCTGTTTTCTTCTAGAGGCTCCAGGGGAGAATCTGTTCCTTGCCTCTTCCAGTGTCTAGAAGCTGCTGGCACCTCTGCTTCCATCCTTACATCACGTCCTCCCCCACTGATCTGCTTGCCTCCCTCTTAAAAGGACCCTTCTGATTACATTTAGGGCCCATCTAAATAATCCAGTATAATCGTCCCATCTGAAGATTCTTAATCACATCTACAAAGTGCCTTTTGCCATGTAAGGTAACATATCCACAGTTTTTGGGAATTAGGATGTGGATATCTTGTTGGGGACATTATTCAACCTACCACACCTTCTAAGAATGAGGGAAGAAGGGTAGGCTGTAAACTGAGTGGAGAATTTTTCAAATAGCTGAATAAGAAAAGCTTACTGGGAAACCAAAAATGGGCCCATTGAGGTTGGAGTCTGTTTTAGTCATCTAGTCTTGCTGTAACAGAAATACCACAAGTGGGTGCCTTTAACAAACATAAATGTATTTTCTCACAGTTTAGGAGGCTAGAAATCTGAATTCAGGGTGCTGGCTCTAGGGGAAGGCTCTCTGTCAGCTCTGGAGGAAGGTCCTTTTCTCTTCTGAGCTTCTGCTCCTGCTCCTGGGCTATCTTCATGTTTCCCCCATCTCTCTGCTTCTCTCGCTTGTTTAATCTCTTTTATATATCAAAAAGAGACTGATTTAAGACACACCTATACTAATCCTGTCTCAACATAACAAAGACAACCCATTTTCAAATGGGATTATAACCACAGATATAGGAGTTACGATGTACAACATATATTTTGGGGGGACACAATTCAATCCATAAGAGAGCCTAATTGAGTAATCCTCATTAGCAGCCTTAGGGTCATCAAGGAACAAACTGAACTCAATGAGAGTTGGGATTTTTTTTCTTGGCATGTGGAATGGAATACAATGGAACAAGGAAGTTGCTAGCATTGTTACTAAAATGATAGACTATGAAACCAAAGAAGAAGATGAGAAGAATTAAGACTGGTGGTAAAAGCTAATTAGGAGAAAATCAGTGGGAGATTGTGATGAGGTTGAATTGGTATGGAGGGAACAACCAATGAGTAGGTTAAAAGGAACAGTTCACAGTTGCAGTGGTTTGTATGAGTTCAGTATTTCAGAAATCAAACAGCTTCCATTGATGAGTGAGGTATGGCCACGGGATAGTTTGTTTAGTCTGGACATGAGTCATTGAAGCTAGGGAGGCCAGAGAGTTGAGTGGGTGCATCAAATAGATGCTAAAACCACCCAGAATTTCACCATGATTTGAGAGAAAAGGAAGCTGTGAGTCAGAGAGGTGTATACATGACAGCGATAAGGAGGTTCTACAGTCATATAGGAAGTCCCTGAGTGCTGCAAACCATTAATGTGCTCAGTGGCTAACCAAAAGGTTGGAGGTTCAAGTCCACCCAGAGGTGCCTCTGAAGACAGGCCTGGTGATCTACTTTCAAAAAATCAGCCATTGAAAACACTATGGAGCATGGTTCTACTCTCACACAGGGTCACCATGATTCAGAGTCAACTTGATGGCAACTGATTTTAGGGTACTACAGTCCAGTGGCATTAGCTTCAAAGAAGCATGCAATTTTATGTAATGGTGGAGGAGTAAGTAAGAAACAGTGGAGCAGGGGATTGAAGATACTATGGACCCTATCTCCAGAGAGATGGTGAGAGAGAAACAGCCACCACTTGAAAGGGCTACATACTGAGTGGAATTCTCAGTTAAGGTTTTCATTTAAGGTAAAAAGACAAAGGAAAATGTTGAGGGAAGAGATTGAAGATATTCGGAACTGTAATAACCATTGCATTGGGCAAATCTGCTGCAAAAGACCTCTTTAAAGTGTGAAAAAGCAAAGATGTCACTTTAACGACTAAAGAGTGCCTGACCCAAGCCATGGTGTTTTCAATCACCTCATATGCATGTGAAAGCTGAACAATGAATAAGGAAGACTGAAGAAGAATTGATGCCTTTGAATTATGGTGTTGGCAAAGAATATTGAATATACCATGGACTGCCAAAAGAACAAACAAATCTGTCTTGGAAGAAGTATGGCCAGCATGCTCCTTAGAAGCATACTTTGGGCATGTTATCAGGAGGGACCAGTCCCTGGAGAAGGACATCATGCTTGGTAAAGTAGAGGGTCAGCGAAAAAGAGGAAGATCTTCAGCGAGATAGACTGATAGAGTGGCTGCAACAGTGGGCTCAAGCGTAACAACAATCATGAGGATGGGGCAGGACCGGGCAGTGTTTCGTTCTGTTGTACATAGGGTCGCTATGAGTCCGAACTGACTCGATAGCACCCAACAACAACCACCATGGAGTGGAATACTTCCAGAGGGTAAATTGCAAGGAAAAAAAGGAAAAGGCATAGAGGGAGGCTGGGCTAAGGAAGAGAAAACAAGACAGGGCTGAGGGGATGCGAGAGGACAGCAAGGCAGAGGTGCTTATGCTTTAAGTGGTAGGTGACTAACAGATTGGCCACAGGTTGGCCAGGGGTATCAGTCTTGGTGGATTAGGAGTGCAGTACCTCTAGCCCTTTCAGAATTCAGCAATGGTTCAAGTGGCATTCCTTTTAAAGGCAGTCCTAGTCTCCAGTGGTTAGGAGCTTCAGCCACTCCTGAATCTGCTGTGGGGTGGACAAATCATATGGCTGTAGGTTCCCAGGTTCCCAGGAGCTGGGATCGAGTCGTATACAATGTAAAATCCAGCTCAGAGCCTACAAAGCCGCGTTAGCTATTTGGAGGTAAAGAATGTTGACTTAACACAACAGTTATCCTAAAGGTACAAAGTCACAAAGTGCAGCTAAAATATTACCAGAAATTTGTGTTCTGGAACTAACAAGTACACATTTCAGAGGAAAGGAGGTAGGGCTAGAAGGCACATCATTAGTGATTAAAACCATTTTCTTTAACAAACTGTTAAGAACCAAACCTATTAATGAGACTATCCACAAGTCAGCAATTTCACATATAAAAACACCTCGTATCTCATTAACCATGTTCTCAGAGGACAGTAGCCAGTAGGCATTGAAGTGCATTATAATTCATACTCTTAAGCTTTAAGAGTTCCTTAAATCTATACTCTCCAAATGTTTATTTTACAACATATTAAAGAACTTAACCTAAAGAGACACATTGTCACCCAGTCATCTATTAACAATTCTCACCTGAAGACCTTTGGCCTTGCTAGTTCTTCTGGACTGCTCTTCCTCTGAGTACCTGATCTGCAAAGCTGGCTCCAGTGAGGTATCTGTTCAAATGTCACCTCATCAGGAAGGTCTTCTTAGCCTATCCTATTTAAAAACAGCAAACACTTTGCAATCACTCTATTTTATGTAGAATTCTCTGTGTATGTACTAGCTCAAGCTTATTAATTACACTATTTGTTTTCAGTAACTCTGCTGCTTGTATTTTGTCTGTTTGATCTGTTTTTGAGGGTGAAAGTGTTAAAATCTCCAACTATAATTGTTGACATTTCTATTTCTTCAGTTGTCTGTTTTTGCTTGATATGTTTTGCAGCTGTTAAGTATATATAACTGTGGATGTATCTTTTTCTATTTTTTTAACGAATATATAATAATGTCTCTGTCATTATGATGTCTTTTCAATTAAATTCCATTTGGACGATTGTCCCAGCTTTATTCTGGTTCATCTTAGCCTGACATATCCATCTTTTTATTTCAATTTTTCTGTTTTCAAGTTTGTCTCTTGTAGAGAACGTAATTTTTAACCCAGCCTAAGCATCTGAATCATCTGTTTAACTTAACCCATTTACATTTATTATCCCCCCTATTTTCCTGCCTACCACTAGAAAAACTGAGTTTACTTCTGATTTGAAAGTTTTATATTCTATTTGTGTTCTATGGTGGCTTTTATGACCATACTCATATTTGGTTACTCAATGTTATGGACTGAACTATGTCCCCCAAAAATGTGTGTCAACTTGGCTAGGTCATGATTCCCAGTTTTGTGTGATTGTCAACCATTTTGCCATCTGATGTGATTTTCCTATGTGTTGTAAATCCTACCTCTATGTTGTTGATGAGGCAGGATTAGAGGCAGTTATGTTAAAGAGGCAGGACTCCATCTACAATATTAGGTTGTGTCATGACAATCTCTTCTGAGATACAAAAGAGAAGGGAGCAGAAAGATGTGGGGGAGGGGACTTCATACCACCAAGCAAGTAGTGTCAGGAGCAGGGCGTGTCCTTTGGACCAGGGCGTCACTGCACTAAGAAGCTCCTAGACCAGGGGAAGATTGATGACAAGGACCTTTATCCAAAGCAGACAGAGAGAGAAAGCCTTCCCTTGGAGCTGGCACCCTGAATTCAGACTTCTAGCCTAATAGACTGTGAGAGAATAAACTTGTTTGTTAAAGCCATCTACTTGTGGTATTCCTGTTATAGTAGCACTAGATAACTAAAACACTGTTTCTTAGACTTCTCAATATCTGTAACTTCCTCTTCTTCCTTAAATATTTTATTAGGTAAAAGTTTACACGGCAAATCAGGTTTCCATTTAAAATTTTTATACAAATTGTACCATGATACTTGTTATAATTTTCACAATGTGTCAGCATTCTCATTATTTCCATTCTGTTTGTTCTGTTTCCATTGATCTAGCTTCCCTTCTCTTCCTTGCCTTCTTTGCTTTTGGGTAAATGTTGACCGTTTGATTTCATGTAGTTGATTGTTTAAGAGAGCACATTACTCACCAGTGATACTGTTTATTTTATAAGCCAATCTATTATTTGGCTGAAAGGTGACCTCCAGAAATAGCGTCAGTTCCAAATTCAATGTGTATCTTAGGGCAATAATCTCAGGGGTTCCTCTAGTCTCTATTGGCCCAGTAGGTCTGGCATTTTTTAAGAATTTGAATTTTGTTCTACATTTTTCTCCCATATAACTTCCTCTCAGCAAGAGGCATGTTAGCCTTCTCACAGCTTAGTCTATGCCTCAAACTTCAATCACGATAATGCCTTGATTTCTAATTGTTACAATGGAAATATTTGATCATCTTTCTGTATCTCTTGTAGTGTCTTTCAGATTTTGTATCTTTTAATATTGCTTTAGAAGTATTTTCTGTGAGGTTTTGTATTGCTGGAGAACACTCAATGTGCTGTCACATCTTAATGCTAACTTGGCTGTATATAAAATTCTAAGCTCAAAGTTCTTTTTCTTCAATACTTAAAAATATAATTCCATTGTCTTCTTATATTCAGTGATGCTTTCTGAGAAATTTGATAATCTGATTCTTTCCTTTGAGAATAATCTGTTTTTTTCCTGTAAGCTTTTATTCTTTTTCTTTGATACTCTTACACGTCACTATAACCACATAACTCTCTATACTCACACTCATCTTTATTTTTCTTGACAGCAATTATTACCTCCTGATATTCTCTGTCTCTCCACACACACTAGAATATAAACTCCATGAGAATAAAGGACTTTGTTTTGTACACTGTTGTATTCATCATACTAGATCAGTGTCTTAAACATAACAGGTGCCAATAAATCAGTTTGAATGACTAAATGATTCTTTCTTTCTTCATCATGTTCCCCCAGCATAACATTGCTTAATATGAGCGATCCCAGTGATTTTCTGTTTTTTCAGTATTATCCCCAACCTGTAGGAAATATAAAAGGCACTCAACAAAATATCTGTAATCCTTAACATACAGGAAAGTACCTAGTGCATGGAAGCTATTGTTTTTAGGATAAATTTGCTGAATAAAAGGAGAGTTCAGTAACCTAGAAAAGAAGTGATAAATGCTTGGATTCAAATATATATATATATATAATTTACCCTGGCTTCAGGCAGAAAAACTCACAAGTATCTTCATTATTATTTCATATCTTACATATATCCTTCTAGCTTGAGTCCAGAAGCTATAGCCTGGCCTAAAGTCAAATCAATCCCAAGGCTTGTTTTTGTAAGCAGTTTTATTGAACACAGTCACGCCTATCAGTTTACCTACCTACTCTGTCCCCTAGGGTCACTATGAGTCGGAATCGACCCGATGGCAACAGGTTTGGTTTTTTGGTTTACAGCTGCTCTCACACGACAACAGCAGAGGTGAGTAGTTATGACAGAGAGCATATGGCCTGCAAAGCCTAAGATATTTATTATCTAGCTCTTTACAGAAAAAATTTGCTGACCCCTCTTCTAGCTAATAACTAAATCTATTGTAGTCCTTTATCCTCTAGGCTCTTGCCTCGTTCATTCAGTTCATCAAGAAACAAATCATAAGAAACCTAAAGCCAAATTCTTGTTATCACAGAATCTATGCCTTTATTCTGGTAAACTTGGCCAAATCACCTAGGACAACTGATTTTTTACATTTTTTTTTTTTTTTTTTACTTTTCTCTTGAAACCAGAGACTTCAAGTACCTGGTTCTCAGCTGTTTCTCCTTTAGCCTTAACCTTACCCTCCTTTAGCCTTCCTGAAGCAAAAGGCGGCTCTCTCAAGGCTGGGGGTGGGATAAGGCCGTAGGGGGTAGAAGGACATGACACAATCCTGCCTTCCTTATCCTGACAAAGATCCCTAGCCATGCCCCAGATATATGACATGTATACTCAAAGTGGGGTGGGAGTAGAAGGGAGAACAGATACAACCTCTGTACACTGACTGACATAGCAATGAATGTTTCTAACTTCAGTGTCACCAGTTACCCTCCATTCCACATCTTCTATTCTGTACCTTGAATCTAACTCCTCGCATCTCAACTGTATCCATCCCATAATGCTCAGAAACTCTAAATGATCCTAATGCAATACTTTTAAAAAGGCTGCTGCTGAAAGCACAATTTCCACATTCATTATGTGGAACAGGCACCTTTTATGCTAACAGCATCTTGCTGAAAGTAACATGATGAATTATGTATTTACCAGGATATTTAGTGACAAAGTTGGCTATATCTAAAATCATTAAAACATTAAGAAGAAGCCAAGGCACTGTGGCACCAGAATATATCTGGCATGTGGTTATGAGAATTACATTTTTTAATAAACTTTAAAATATTAAGATGTTCAGGCTTTTATTCCCCCAAAGAAAAAACATTTTGCAAAAATGCTTTGATAAGCACGAAACAAGACACAAATACAATAAGCAACTGTGTACAAAATAATTTATTACATCATTACATAGGTTGGCATTTTTTACAGTGAGGTTTCTCTCAACAATTATGAATCTAAATAGATTAGGGTGAAGGAAAATCATTTTAATTAGAATTTTTTGTCTAAATAGAATCTCCCTTTTTGAATTTATAGTTGTCATAAAGGGAAGCATTAATGTTACAGACATATTTACACAGTTCTGAAAGAAACACAAACTGAATGATTCCATTACTGTTTTCTGTACAAGACAGAACAAAAAGCTATCCCCCCAAAAAATCATTGTTCAACAATACTATGTTTTAGTACTTAAACAGTTTAAACTCTCATTTTGCTGAGGGATATAAAAATGCATTTAATAGTTAATGCATGGCTGTCAGACGTTTCATTATAATTTATATTCTACTATTCTGCTGCCTTGAAGCACATCCCTCAGATATAAACTACCTGCTAACACTCAAAGCAATTTAGTCAAGAAAGCATAATTCTTGCCTGTGAGTCTTCAAGACTGTTTAGAGATATGCAGTAACTTTACCAGTGAAGTTCCATGATTGAGAAGTAAACCAGTCCCCCCATTTTGAATTATCTACATAAAACTTGGAGTACCCTTATTCAACCAGAAGGTGTCATTTTTATGGATATTACAAGGAAATGGTAAATTATGAAAAATTAAGGTAAAAAAAGGCAAATTAAATTTTAAATAAACCTCTGTATCTGTCAAGATGGGTTCCATATTGTTAACACCTTAAAACTAATGTACTTTAATTAAAAAGCAAGCAACTAAACAGCAATAAAACAAACCAGTAAGACAAGGGATCAAATCATAAACCCTGAAACCAGGATTTAAAGAAAATAATATTGTGGCACTGTATATAACTTAGCTTAATAAGAAATCATCACATTTATAGAAGTGACAGCACCTACTACAATGCTAATAATTTGGAAGTTTAAGAAAAATTGTACAAATATAAACAGGTAATTTTAACAGATGTTTATGTAAATCGGCAAAGTCAGATAAAGCATAAAACAAGCTTACAGAATACTGCATTTAAAAATTCTACCCAAATATTTCATTTCCTATCTATATTAGAATGCACCCTGGAATAGAAACCCTGACTTGAATTCAGCCTTGAGTCTAGAGGAGACTGTTTAAGAGAATTCACATTTCATTTGCCAAAACATCGTAGTTAATAGCTGTGTGGTTTAGTGCTGCACTGTGACTGTCGCCTTCGTGCACGGCAGGCAGGAAAGCAGACGTGAAAGGAAAGAGTTTATGGCAGGCTGTTCTGTATTCTTCATACTGGGAATTACAACTCCCAAAGCTACCATCAAGCAGTGCCTCAGAAACCTTTATTAAAATCTATAGAAATAAGGGAAAAATACAATTTTTTAAAAAGGCTCAGTTAACAATCACTTTAATCAAAAGATGCAATCTGTTAATAAAACCAAGAGAAAGCCAACGAGGCTTCAGTCTAAATTAACTTCCTGCTGTCTACAGTTAAGTAATCACACCTCAAAAAAGTAACATTAAAATTCAACTTTGCAAAGCCTTAAAAAAAGGAGTAAAATTCTAATACTTGAAAACTGGCCTAAAAAAGTGAACCTCTAAAACTGTGATCAGTAAAAATGAAAATGTCCTTTATTAATAACAATAGCTCACATTTACTGAGTGCCTACCCTGTACCAGGCACTATGTGCTTCACAGCTGATTATTTCAGTTAACCCTTACATCAACTCTGATAGGTAACATTTTCATCTCGAGCTTATAAATGAGGAACAGGAGGCTGAAAGAGGTTAACTTGCCTAAAGTCACACAGGTAAACTGGTGGAGCTGAGATTCCAATTCAGGCATAACTCTGAAGGCCCACTTATGAATGAATGATGTTGTCAAAGACGCATGTTTTGTTAAATCTTACCTTTACATTTTTATCTTTTACAGTTTCATCCAGTCTAGTGGCAATAGCAATTGCTTTCTCTTGCCTTGACTTGTCCATAAAATACATCATTTTAGCACCTGAAATATCAAGATATTTTAAAACGAATAAACTCTGATGTTCTTACATTTGATCTGATTTACACTGAGGAGTGATGTAAATTATGCTTCCAAGTATTTAACCAGTGCTGGGCTGGAGCTAGCTCTATCAGCTCTCAAGAGCCAACTGTGGCTTCTCTTCCCAACTCCCTATTCAGTGACATCCCGTTGAAAGCTGGGGGCCACAATTAAAAAAACAAAACAAAACCCATTGCCATCGAGTTGATTCCAACTCATAGCGACTCTATAGGACAGGGTAGAACTGCCCCCACAGGGTTTCCAAGGCTGTGTTTTTGGAAGCAGACTGCCACATCTTTCTCCTGTGGAGCAGTTGGTGGGTTCGAATGGCCAACCTTACGGTTAACAGTCAAATGCTTTAACCACTGTGCCTCCAAGGCTCCCTACACAACAAACTAAACATGTTGCCATAACGTTGAGGGCTCCTTAGGGGGTCACAATACCCAAAAAAAAACCAAACCTGTTGCTGTGGATTTTGACTCGTAGTATAGGACAGAGCAGAACTGCCCCATAGGGTTTCCAAGGGGCGCCTGGTGGATTTGAACTGCCAACCTTTTGGTTAGCAGCTGCAGCTCTTAACCACTAGACCACCAGGGTCTCCCAGGGGCCGCAAAAGGAGTACTTTTATCACAAAAAAAACCTATAAATCAAGGCTTTTACTATCAAAAGTGCTGGCTGTTAAACATTTATCAGAAGACCAGTGATTCAGCAACCACCCTCCTCTTAGAAATGATATAACTCAAAATGTAAATATGGGCTGCTCTATGGCATCGATCAACACGCCAGTCAAAACCATAAAGAAAAAGATGCAGCTCTAAAATAAAACATCTAGGGAACAAATTATTGCCACATGGAGGGTGGTAGGAGACAACGGCAGATAAGTAATTTTTAACAACTACTTTTAAATAAAACCTGGTTTATAGTTCTCCTGTAAAATACATGCTTCATATTCTATGCTCATTTTTCTACTGGGCTTTTGTTTATTAATTTATAAGAGCTTGTGATGGTTAATGTTATGTGTTGACTTGGCTAGACTATGATTCTCAGCGGTTTGGCAGAGACTATGTAATCACCTTCCATTTTGTGATCTGATGTGAGCAGCCAATCAGTTAAAAGCAGAGTTTTCTTGGGGTTGTGGCCTGCCTCTAGGATATAAATGGATGTTCTGGCAAAGCTCGATTTCTTCTCGACTCTCCCACTACACATTGCCTGACCTCCAGGATTCTATAGATGTAAGCCTACAGAAGTCTTCTGGCGTGCCGCCTGACCTGCAAATTTTGGGTTCATCAGCCCCTGCAACCACGTGAGCCAGCAGAGGTCTTCAGCCTGTTGCCTGACCCACAGATTCGGGACTTGCCAGCTCCCACAATTGTGTGAGCCATTTCCTTGAAGTAAATTTCTCTCTATACATATACCTATACATGCTTCACTGGTTTTGCTCCTGTAGAGAACCCAGACTAAGACAGAGCTCTATGTGTAATTAGCTTTTTATCAGTTATATACCTGTGAATATTTTTTTCCATTGGTGTTTTGACTTTATGTTGCCTTCATTTTTATATGGTGAAAATTATCTCTTTCCTTAGAATTCCATATAACGCTTAGAAAGGCATTTCACACAATTATAATAAAGAAATGTTTTCTTCCATTATTCTATGTTCTTAAAGAGAAATTCTTACCCACCCTTACTACCAAGAAGTATTGTAATTTTTCAGAGGAATTAATTTTTCCCCCAATAGATACCAGAACTGCTAACTTTCCCTTTATAGTAAGAAAGTTTAGGTTAAAATGTTTAAATATATGGCTTAAAGTAGGAGTGTTAACTATAATATAAACTTCATTTTGTCCCCACTCCTTTTTCTACAATCTTTTATCCAGTTTTAATTTATGTCATCTTGTCATTTTTAAGAATTTGTATAAACTGCCTAAAATCCTTCCTGAACAAGGCACGATATACATAAATCCTCAAGGTAAAAAATACATAAAGTAATAAAAATACATGGAAAAATAAGTAACTCATAACCACAACACCCAAAAGCACCCTTTTAAGCTCTGGTAAATACTACCTTTCAGCCTTTTTCCCATGCATATTTTTACATAGTTGAGATTATATTGTATATTTAATTCTGCATACATATTATAAAAATATTTATTCCTGTTATTACAAGCCTTTTGAATAAACATTTTAAATGACCACCTGGTATTCCATCCTACGATCCTACCACTGCTTCCCTTATTACTGGACAGACATTAAATCTGTTTCCTTTCTTCTTTTCCCCATACTTACACATAACATTTCAGTAAACATCTTTGCACTTAGTTATTTCATTGCTTTAGATTAATTCCTTAAAATTATTGACAAATGTGTGACTACTAAATCAAAAAACACATGTAAGGTAAGCTCTCGATAAAACTGAGAAACTGCTTTCCCAAGTGGCTGTGCCAATTTACACCTGAAGCAGCCAAGTATAAACGTGCCTGTCTGCCACATCCTTACAAGACTAGTCTCCTATCTACAGACAACAACAACAAAAATGGTATGGTTGGGATATATTTCCTTTTCTCTCATAATTAGTGAGGATGAATATCTTTTCAAATGTTCGTTTCTCACATTTTAGTTTTTTTTCCACAAGCATTTTAACTCTGGCAGCTAAATACTAACCTGAAAGTAGATGCTGAAGAGAGGTAGCATTATGTTTGAGAAAATCCTCATTAAAACTTTCCAAATCCTTGTTGAAAAATATTTTCTGCATTTCTTGAGAGAGAACTTTGCTTACAATGTCTGGAAGATTACTATGATTAGACACTATAAAAAAGAAAACATTTGGATATTTTTGGTAAGCATTTTCTAAAAAAATTATTTGGAATACCTTTGTATTTATTACTAAGCTTCATATACTCTACATAATACAAGTATTATCACATCTTTGGAATACAGATCATTCTAGTCTAAAAATGCACTAATTTCTAGCATTGCTTTACTAGCATATTTGACTTATAGCTATATCTTCATTTAAATGGTATAAAAATGATCTTTGATACTTACCAGATTTAGAAAATTTAATTAAACATTCATGTAACCATGGGTTATTACTGTTTATGGCAAAAGCTCGTTTGACAGATTGCAGCATCAACAGAAACTTTCCTGGATCAGAAAAAAAGATAAAAAATAATAGCAGCAATATTTATGTACATGATTTTCTTCACTTTATGTCAGCCTCTCTTAAAATTCAATAACAAAATGTTACCTCTTCTATAAAATTTATAAGCAAAATTCAAAGCTGACTTTCATTATCAAAGATAACTTTTATTTTCTAAAGAAAAGCTTGAAAAACCATGAAGGACTGCTTCAGGTAAATACTAATTTGTATGACTGTTCAAACTTATTCTTAAAATGGATTTAATTGTAGTATTCTAATTTATTACCCAGAAAAGTTTAGGGTAGCAAAGGAAAAAGGGTTTGAGAACTTTTATGGAAGGAAATGGGACTCTAAGAAACAAAACAGATCTAACTGACGAAGATTATATTGAATCTGGTCACTGATGCAATTAAAGGTTAAAAACCAAACTCAAACTACTTATTACCTTTTCTAAAATATATTTCAAATGCTAATAGATGAGTGTCAATGTTATCAGCAACAAGGTTCTTAAGAGGTATAAGGAACTTGATTGCCTCTTCTAGGGGATTTTCTACCTATTTTGAAACAGAAAGGAAAAAAAATTTATTTAAAAAAATTATAAAAGTAAAATTTCCTCTAAAATTTTATACTAAACATCTAGCTAACATAATTCAGCCAGTTTTCTTTATATAAACAAATAAGCAGCAAAACTTATTTAAATTTTTTTTTAATTTAAAAACTATATAAAGAAATTCAAAGTACACAGTAAACAATTTTCAAAATGGAAACAGCTCTGTGGTTTTTTTTCTGATTATAAAATCAATATAATTTTACAAAAATTCAAGAAAATACAAAAAATTATTCCATATACTTAAAGAGATGATACACCAAGTACTGACAGCCTCTTACACTACAAACATCTAAAATAACAGGACAAATATAATAGTATCACACAAATTTAAAAAAAAGCAATGATAAATTTAAAATACTCATACTTAACAGTAAATAAACCAGAAAGGTAAATATTTCCCTAAATATGGTCCCTGAATAACTACTGACACGTTGAGAAAATTCTGGAGATGAGGTGCTATTTCTCTGTAGCTTCAAACCTATCTAGTAAGAGCTATCTTATACCTCATACTCTAGTGTCACTATGAGAGTTGGAATCTACTCTATGGCACACCACAACAACAGTTTAAGGGCTATAAAATGCTTCTATTTTTAACAGGCAATTGTATTGGTCTTCTATTGCTGCTGTAACAAATTACCACACTTACTGGCTTTAAAAAAAATCACAAATTTAGAATCTTAACAGTTCTGGAAGTTAAAAATCTCACATGGGTCTCACTGGGTGAGACAATCAAGTTGTTGTCAGGACTTTGTTCCCTTTTGGAGGCTCTAGGGGAGAATCCATTTCCCTGCCTTTTCCAGCTTCTAGAGGCTGCCTACATTCTCTGGCTTGTAACCCCCTTCCTCTACCTTCAGATCCAGCAACAGCAGGCTGAGTACTTCTTACACTACATCACTCTGACCTCTTCTGCTTCCCTCTTCCACTTTTAATGCCCCCTGTGGTTATACTGGGCCCATATGGATAATCCAGAATAATCTCCCATCTCAAGGTCAACTGATTAGCAACCTGAATTCCCTTCTGCCATGTAGAGTAACATACTGACAGGTTCCAGGGATTAGAAGTTGGGCATCTTTCTGCTGCTTACAACAAGAATTCTTCATATAATTTGTATCAGACAAAATTTGCATATTATCAAAGATCACTGATATTTATCATAATGACCCTGAAACATTACAAATGGCTTCTGATTTATAGATTTAAATAAATCCTATTTATGGCCAGAACTGAACCCAATAACATAAATTTTACCAAATAACATAAGACAGTAAATTCATCTCACCCTTTCTAATCTTTCAGGTATAAGTTCTTCCTTGAGACCACTGGCTTCTTCCTCTTCTTCCTCTCTTTTTTTCTTTTGATTTTTCTGTTGACGTTCCCTTTCTGCATGCTTTCTCTCTTCTTCTAATTTAGCCTTTTTCTGAGCTCTTCTCTGCTTGCTAAGCATTTTCTTCAATTCTTTGGCAGACAGGTTTTCTATAAATATCCAAATGAACCAAAGTTCTACTAAGGCAGTGTTCCCATTTTCCTCATATTCTTCTGCAATACATATGCTATTAGTACAGCTTTGGGGATGGGTGGGGAGGGGAGAGGCAACTACACAAGAGCTTTTAGAAAGTGTATTCCCAGTGATTAGCACAAAACCAGGCATATAAAAGTCAATGAGTAAATGTTGCATTGACTAAAATTAACCAATTATAGCCCCAGCTCTGCCTGGTACATAATACAGGACTTCAGGCAAATCACTTCATCCCTCCCAGTCTCAAGTTCCAAACTGTAAAGCAGGGCTGATAACACCAACTACCCTCTCAGAGTATTTCAAGGATAAGTGAGATAACACACATAAACACACTGTGGTCTCTAAACACTATAAAAATATTTAGGAATGAAAGATCCCAAATCTGCCTCCATGCTACTGTTTCTCAAATATTCACAGACGTTAACATTTTAGTGCACTAAAGCTGTACAGATATTCTCACTGGCATTCTTATTTTCAATAAAGCAGGCACTGGAAGGTGTAAGAATATATATTTTTCCCTAAGGAGCTCAAAGCTATTTTCAGTCACAATTTAAAAAAAAAAAAGAACCCAGCACGTAGACATTTCTGTTTTTCCTGAATTGGCCCTACTGAAGGTAAAAATAAAAGATTGCTAGTCATTTCATTTTGCTAATTCGGAAGCATCAGCTACAGAACACGATCCCACTTTTTAAGCCTCCCCCACTTTCTGGTTTTAGCAGATCAGTTATCTAATGTCTTCACATTCATTTGGCATTGGATCATTTATGTTAATGATTCTGAAATTCGGTGTTCTTTTTAAAAATACATTTTTAAGGAAGTTCCTTTTCAGTTACCTGAGTTTATTTCTTGTTGTTTGTTTTCGCTGGTTAAAGGATTATCATACAATTTCAAGTATATTTCAATTGCTGATCTAGCAGCCTTGAAATAGAAGGCATGTCTTCTGAGTATATCTTCTAATCTCAAAAGGTCAACGTAGGCACGAAGGGTCATCTTTCTCATGCAGTATGTATGGAAGTCAAATTGGTCATCAGTTATCTCAAAAAAATGCTTCAAAACAAAACCACAAAATTATTCCTTACATTTATGTTGATGATGTCCACTTCTGAACAGAAAATCATAAAAAGCCTGAAAAACAATTTAAACTGTTCTGATTTCACTTAGTTGCCCTCTCCAGTGTTGAACACTATAAAGGACATCAAGTTCTTCTTTGCATTCAACTTAACATTTCTCTTCCTACAGTCTATGCCCACTCTCTATAAACCATGCTTTGTGATGACACTCAACTTCTATGTAATAACTCAAATGATCAAGTTACTTTTCAAACCTGGAAATTAGTACATAGCAACATTTTCATTTTAATGAAATTTTTTTTAGTATTCCCTAAAAACCAGCACGGCAGAGTTTTTAAACAGAGCTCTGAATGAACAGTAGATACACGCAGGTTCACGCTAAATGTTTACAAGTCAGACTGCCCTCCTCAACCATGAGCTCTTCAAGGACAACTCTGTCATCTTTGCCCCACTATCTGGCACAGAACCTAAAACCTGGCAGGCATTTAATAAGCACACTATTTGCTAACTCAAAAGATAAGCTGTTTATGCAGCACGTGAACTTGGGAAAGTCTTTTAATTTCTTAGAGCCTCAATTATTGAATCTAAATTAGGAATAAAGAAATCTATACAACCACTTTCTAAGGCTGTTAAAAGATCAAATAAGAACATATGCCAATGTGTATTCTAAACAGTAACCTGCTATAAAAATGCAGACTATTATGGTTTTCTCTCAGTCGATAAAGTTCCCATTGACCTACCCACATGCCATGTTAGCAGAGGTTCTTCAAATATGGAGTGACGCACAAAAATACAATAGCTTTTTTCTTCGGAGTGAGCGCGAAGTTCTCATTTCATTTTCACAGGGTCGAAGACCCAAAAAAGGTTAAGAATTTACATGGAAAGGAGAACACTGGTCCCTCCTCCCCCCATAAAGCAACTTCATACTTTTTATTTTCTCCCTTACATGCATTTCTACCTCCCTCTTCTTTCTTCTCCTCTACTTTAGCATCTCCAAATATGAGTGATTCAATATACCAACATAGGCCAAGCTTCTACTACATTTTTCTTGTGCACGGGGGGTCTAATAACTCACTATGCAGAGGACATACTAGTAATCGTCCATAATCACTTGATAATTTTAGTTGTCTTGGTAAACAGAAGGAGTCCCTGGATGATGCAGTTAATACACTCAGCTATTAACTGAAAGACTGGAAGTCTGAGTCCACCCAGAGGCACCTAGGAAGAAGTGCCTGGTGATCTACTTCCAAAGAATCAGCCTTTGAAAACCCTAGCGAGCACAGTTCTTCTCTGACAAACAAGGGGTAGCCATGAGTCAAAATTTCCTCAATGGCAGCTGGTATTGGTGGTAATTAGAAACACACTATACATAAAATTACATTAAGTACCTGAGATTTTAAGAGAAATTCAAAGATAAGAAGAATAAAAAAGCACACAGTGTAGATGGAAAGAAATAGAAAACAAACATTTCAATTAGTTTATACTTATTACTTCAAAACTCATGCCTTGATGTTATATTTGAAGACTGCATTCCTCTCCATCAATAAGTCAAACCAACTCACAAATAATAATATATATTTAAACTTGGTTTTATTTTTTAAAAATTAAAGGATTATATATTTCATAAAGTTGTCAGTGGTTTTCCTTCATGTAAATAAAGTTATATCTAGCACCATAAGAATATCTTAAAATTCAATACAGTTAACTAAGGAAAAATGGCAATGCTAAAAGTTATGGAACACATAATGAGATGAAAACATCTAAGAGTTTACAGGACTTTTTTAGGCTGAGAAACATTTATATGTGTAAAAAGGCAGACACAAGCTTCAAGAAATACTCCCAGCAGCATTAGTACACAAAGATTTAAAGTCAAGCCTCTGATAGTCAAGATGGGAGGGAGCAGAATGGAATCACAAATAGTTAAACCACCTCTTTATCAGTAACAGCCCACAGGCTGCCTCTCTCCAGTTAATGTCTTCCATAAATAGGGTGACCAACTCATCCAACTCATTCTGCTTTGCCCAAGACTTTCCCAGTTTTACCACTGAAAGCTCTGTGTCCTGGGAACCTCCTCCGTCCCAGGCAAATCTGAATGGTTGATCGCCCTATAATAAGCTAAATGACAGTGAACAGGATATGGCTAGATTAAACTAGGGGGAGAAAAAGGTACTGCAGCTATGGCTTATTAATACTTTTCCTAGAATCCTACATAGAAACAACTAAATAATCTTGGGTTGATTTTTTTTTTTAACTTTTTATTTTGGAATAATTATAGATACAAAGGAAGTTGGAAATGCAGTACAAAGAGGTCCCATGTACCTTTACCCAGATCTCCCCAAAGGGTGCAGCCTATATAACTATAGTATAAATCAAAACCAAGAAACTGGCACTGGCACAGTGATATGGTTCTATGTGATCTTATCACATGTGTAGATTTATGTGACCAACACTACAATCAAGATACAGAACTATTCCATCATCACAAAGATCTCCTTTGTACTATCATGGGTTGATTTTTCCCTACCACATAAAATAAGCTACAGAACACAGAGACTAAGACAGCTCACTGCAGAAAACTAGGTACCCAAATCTTAACATACAGCCCATGTCCTTAATTCTTTTTCCCTCATCTTAAACACTCATTCCGTTTTTCTTTTTTTGGGGGGAGAAGGGGAGGCAGTTAATGCTGACAGGAATTACTCAAGTGGTCAAAATTAGGATTGAGTCAAAGTAAAACAGATCTGCAAGATTTAAGAAAAGCCATCCACAGCTTAAGACTGTCATTTTCTTTAGGAATTCCTTATTAGGCTCTCTCTTCTGACCCAGATTCTCCAGGCCTATTACCTCTCAGAGTTCCCGGATGACACTAGTAAGAGTTCATACGTAGAAATGCAAAAACAAAAAAACTCTGGACTTAAAAAATAACTAGAGCAACCAGGGTAATATGGAACTCGATTTCCCTTATACAAAATCTGTCATTATAAAGCATGTATAAACTTGATAAAAATTAAGGTGCACCCGAAAATAAAGTTATGAACTTTCTATGGTTTTAATCTACCATAAATCCTAGATCTGATCAAAGAGTTTTAGAAATATGTATTGGTTGCCGGCCCTGTCTTGGATATAAATCAGCACACTAAAATGATAAGAAACCAATTGCCTGAAGACTAACCATAAAAGAATACTCAATTCTTGAAAGATAAAAGCGTTATAAAAATTATTCTGAACACAAGTTTATATACAATATTTTAAGGAAGGCTGTCAATGTTTCAAGTTTCAAACATTAGATAGGACTGGATTATACAACCTTTACATATACTCCTAAAATCCTATGAGAATGGCAAGATGAAGACAGAACAAAGTACTATGCTGAGTCATTCTAGAATTCTATTATGTCAAATCCAATTACTACGAACCCACAGCAATATGTACCCTAGCTAAAACTGCCTTCAGTGAAAGAATTCCTGAAAGAATTCTTAAGGGCAAAAGACTTAATCCTTATTTGAATATATTTCTCTATTCACTATTTAGAAGGTAAACGAAATGAATGTGAATCTAGTTTTATTTTTGAAAGGTGTTCATTTCCTTATTAAAATATTTAAAATCCAGGCACAAAAGTAACTCATGCAAGTACCTATTGTAATAAATATTTGAATTCTGTAATTACTCCCAAATCCTTCCAATTATATTATTAAGGATTTTCTTTTAATCTATATTAATTTTATAAGGAATTAATTTCAGAAGTGCTAATCATTCAGTCAACAAGCATTTAATGACCCTATTTGTACTAAGCACTCCTATGTTTCTACATACAATTACCAAGAGACTTAAGTCTTTTTTTTTTTTTTAATTGTACTTCAGGTGAAGGCTTACAGAACAAATAAGTTCTCATGAAACAGAAGTACACATGTTCTTTTATAACACTGGTTAACAACCCCAACAACATATCAACCCTCTAACTTCTCAACCTCTTTTTTTTTTTTTTGGTGAAAATACACATAGCCAAAGATACACCATTTCAAAAATTTCTACATGCTAAGTCTTATTTACTTTTAATATGAATTGTTCCTTGTAAAAAGACTAGCTTACAAGTGGTGTGACAGTAAGAGTACACTCTTTTCTTGTTTATCTGTTTCTAGTTCTTTCTATTCTCAAGCATCAAAATAAATAGTTGCTAGCAATATTTATGTAACATGTCAAAGGGTGATGACTTCTGTCCTGTTTTGATCTCTAATAGCCAATGATTTCCTGTAATTTTTCACTTCAAAAATGCTTTCTTCTAAACTACTCATTTTAAGTCACTTTTTGAACTAGAAGTACTTTATCTGACACTACAGAATTTTATTCCATGCTACTCAGCCAAAACCACTAAAATTTAAGAAGCATAATCTAAATGAAATTTAGTAATGGGAGAGCTACTTATATTCTAATAACTCTCAAAAAATATTTAAAAGGATAGAGTAACCTGGTCATTACTGTCAGGAGGAGTGGGGTTTAAGTTCAAGAAGTTCCCAATTATAATAATCTTATAAGGTCACTATGAGACAGAACTGACTCGATGGCAATGGGTTTTTTGTTTGTTTGTTCATGGACATTCAAATTTCACTTTTATGGAAAATTTGATACATCTCTACAGTATGGTCTTGCTGGAATAATTGATCCCTAAGTGAGTAGCAGCCTCTTCATTATCAAGGAAAGAATCTACTTCTCACTGAGAATGTCCTGAATAATAAAAATATATTTCCTTAATAAGAAGAATGCTTTTAAAGTGATGGTCATCTAGGGAGTGTTGAAACAAGCTAGTGCTCTACAGTTTTACTACAGAAATAAGAGCCTGCCTGAAATTTGAGTGCTTGGATATTTCACATATCGTCCACGGGCTTTGTATCTTTGAAGGAGAAGATGAGGAGGATTTTCCCCACAGATAATAGCCATCAAGCCCAGGCTTAAAAAGGCAAATCAAAACGAAACAAAAACTAGGTTATTTCTAAAGGGCTAGGGTAATCCTAGTTCCAATTTCCTTCAAAAGCCACCCCCTAAGATGCCTTTCCTTTGGGGAACCTCAGGAGTTTCACAGGGGAAAAAGGCCAAAGTGACTGCCGTGGTGCAGACATCAGGCTCACCTGACTACGATGCCTGTGGTTTTATACTGCGGTCAGCATGGGAACAGTGGTGTCGACTGACCCCACAACTGAGGGCTGCTGAGGACTGCCTCAAGGGGCGCATGAGCGGCTCTTTTCCTCCTGTTGTCCATTTGGAAGGAGAGTGCTTCAGAGATGACAAAGAACAGGAAAACAAAAATTCACACAAAGGAAAAGAAAAGTCCCCTCACTAAACCTTTTTATAGCATGGAACAGTAAGGCACATCACATACATAATCCTAAAAGCAAATAATAAAATAAGCCTGCAAACTGGCTACAGATTGCTGTACAAAATACTGAACGTGAGAACAAATATCCTGGGAAGACAAATCGGAGAGAGGCTGGCTGCGGACCAGATCCTGATATAAAGAGGAAAGAGGTTGCCATTAGCTTGTGTGTCCTTCTAGGCTAGTGATGAAAATCAAATGATGGCCCAATCAGAGAAGAAAACTTTTTAATTTATGTTTAAAACAATGGTTTAATAAATTAATCTTTTTCCTTCTTCCTTCAGACAAAAATATATAGACATGTCAAAATAAAAAAAAAACTGGAGGATCAAGAAAAGCAAACATTTGTTCACAACTTCTGAATGCCGGGAAGGCTAAAATCAAAAAATTTTTTCACAATGAAGCTTCCAAAGTAGTCAGAGAGGTAGATGATCTCCTGTGCAGAAATCTACCTGCTTTTTTTGTCATCTTACAGGAAAAAACTAAAGTCAATATTTTAACAACTTACCCTTTCTACTTCATGGCATTTTTTCAAGGCATCCCCGTATTTCCCCAAACGTTGATAAGCTGAAATACATTCTGTCTGAAACCACATACACTGCATTTCATTTAGATTTTCCATGGCAGATGTTCCTTCCTGAAATGGAAGCATTCATAACCGTAAGAAACAAACAATAAAACAGATCCTAAAAATCTCATTTTCTCCTTTACAACTACAGCTACAAGAACTATTATGACAAGAAACGGGAATTAACAAATATATTAAAGGGTTTCTAAAGGCTCCTACTGGTTTCAAATTACAAAATGCCTAATATTCCAGCCCTGTCTGAATATTCAACACTTTGCATATAAAAAACTTCAAATACTTAAGCACCAATGCTTTTATTTAAACTATTTAAGTCAACGAGCCTATGAAGCATGTCGTACCTTATGTCTTTTAAGCGAAAGCTACTTAACCTTTCTGTGCTGACTCAGGGTCACTACCGTACACATCCATCACTGTCATATCTGTTAGTAACAGTGGCAAGCCTGTTTTTCACATTCCCAGCCTTCTCCCTGCACGTTAGGCTATCAGTTGTCACTTTCTTTGTACCAATGTGTCTACTTCTAACAGCACCTCCTGTTCCATGTCAACTTCTACTTTGCTATTTATTATCCTTTGCAGTATACTGACAAACCAAATAACTGAATTCGTTAAGAATATTTTAATTCAGGCTCAATGAGAATTCTGAGAAAAGGTAAACTATCTAGTTTTAGTAGTTGAGTATTTTGTCAAAGTTTAGAAGACAGTTACTTTAAATATATTTTGTGTGACCCCACGAAAGATGGTAAAGGTACATTTATACAAATAAGTTCAGTCTTCAAATCTTTTTACCCTCTTCTGTGTTATCAGTTCAATTTTCAGAATTCGCATTAAAAATCTAAAACCTGGCTCTCTCTGCATGAATGGGATTATGGCTGTTATTTATTCTTTATGCTTGCCTATAATTTCCAATTTTTTGATGACCATATTATTTTTAAGAAGTCTACATTATTTTTAATTTCAAAAAATTTACCAAATAGGACTATCCAACCTGCGCTGACAACTTTGTACGAAAATTCTAAACTGTAAGAAGGAAGTATGAGCACTTAATTCATTCATTAGCCAGCAGACATAAAGTGATTATTCATGGTCATTAGCAATTTCCCTCCTCTGGCTCACTATGCTATTCGCTATACAGCACAGACGTCCCTGGCCAGTGAGCCAGTATGGGTACACTGAACAAGCTCTCCCTGTGTAGCACAGTGACTTGTCAAGAGTGGATGACCAGAGGCAATTACGATGAGCAAGCTGAGCGACAGCTTTTTTTAAGGAATACTCTCTTTAAACCGACAACTACTTTAATCCTTCTCATTCTATGCCTTTTTATAGCTTCTTTTAAACACATTCCAGTTTTTTGTTCTGTTTTATGATCGCTGGACTTGTTTAACTTGTTTAAGAAAGTTCTGTATATCTATTTTGTAAATCGTACTTTACTTCTAATCTTTACCTTGACCTTCCAGGTAGTATTTTTCTTTAGAAACATCATTGCTTTAATGTCTGTTCTTGTACTCTCTTCTCATCTTCAAAACTGTGATATAGTGGAAATGGCACTGAAGAGTTTGAGCCTTGGCACTATTTACAATGTGACCAAAGATGAGTCAATGAACTCTTCAGAGTCTCAATTACCTTGCAGTAAAAAACCAAAACCAGCTGCCTCTGAGTCAATTCTGACTCATGGCAACCCCACTTGTTTCAGAGAAGAACTATGCTCCACAGGGTTTTCATGGCTATGACCTTTTGGAAGCAGACTGCCAGGCCTTTCTTCTGAAGTGCCTCTAGGTGGGTTTGTACTGCCTACCTTTTGGTTAATAGCCAAGTGCGTAGCCATTTGTGCCACCCAGGGATGCCCCTTGCAGTAAAATGTCAAATAAACACCCGATTATGCGCTATGTGAATGTAAACAGTATTACTATTAATTTTATTTTTATCCTAATAATCATCATCCTTGCTAATACTTTCCTCCAACCTTATAGCTGCCACTTTGCTTCTACTGTTAATCCTATAGCATCTGAGTTTTTGAAACACTAGCCACTGTGGATTCTGTTCTTATCACACATTTTTAATTGGTTTAACATAAGAACAAGGGTTTTAGAGAACTTAGGCTAGCTAGAAGTCTGGCTGTAAATGAGTAACTAGCTGGGTGCCCTCTGGCACAGTTCTTGACCTCTCTTAAAAACATTTTCTTAATGTTAATATGGGGGAGATGATATTACAGGGTTGTTAAGATCAAATGAAATAATGTATATAAAGAACTTAGCTCAGTCCTTAATGTGTGCTAGGGTCACTTTTCTATTTCCCCTTAACAAATGGTACATAAATTATTAGCATTACTCTAAATGTTGTAAAGTATAGGATTGCTATAGTCAGAACCAACTTGATGGTAACAGGAGGGGTCAGGCAGCTTCAGATTAGAAAGACCTTTTTATGGTGAAAAAGACGTAGCAAATGGTCTACAGGAGTGACTTCTGATGAAAATTAAATATACATAACACTGTCGTTGTTGTTAGGTGCCGTCAAGCTGATTCTGACTCACAGCGACTCCATGTACAACAGAACAAAACACTGCCCAGTCCTGCACCATCCTCACCATTTGTCAGTACTTAGTAATGTCAGGCTTTTAAACTTTTTGCCAATTTAATGGGTATAAAATGCTATCTTATTGTTTTAATTCGCATTTCCCAGATTACTAATGAAGAAATCTTTTTCAGCCATTCCATTTTTCACTTCTGTGAAAACTATTCACATCCTCTGGTCACATATCTATAGGCAGTTCCTGGGTTACAAATGTCTGACTTAGGTACAACCCATAGTTATGAACCACCCCCCACCCTTAGTAAAGCCTATTATATTAAAAACTCGAGGTACCCACAATGGTTCATAATAACAAATGGACGCTACTTTGCGATGTGCATCAAAACATTATTATTATTACTGTATTATTATGTTAAAGATGTTTTAGTGTACCTGGAAGTGTTTCTTTAATGTTTTTTATGCATAGAAAGGTACACTACATACTATACAGTAAGATAAACATTTGACTTACAGATGTTAGATACGAACTGTACCTAACCGTTCCAACTTAGGTACAAATTCGACTTAAAGACAGACTTAGAATGGAACTCGTTCATAATCCGGGGACTGCCTGTACTGTACTGAGTTTTTACTTCTGTGTTTTTATATAAGGTCTCTAGGTGGCGCAAACACAGTTTGCGCTTGACTACTAACCTAAAGGTTGGCGGTACGCACCCATTCAGCAGCACCGCAGAAGAAAGGCCTGGTGATCTACTTCCATAAAGATTACAGCCAAGATATCCTATGGAGCAGTTCTACTCTGTAACACATGGAGTCACCATGAGTCAGAATCCACTTGAAGGCAATGGGTTTGGTTTTTAGGTTTGTGTTTACATGATTGTATGACATCATTCTTGCAAGTATTTAAATTTGCACAATAGAAGTCCATGTTATTCCATGATTTCTGAATATAAGGATGTTTCCATAAACATCCAGACCCAAAACAACCTAGTTAAGATTTTAAGGAAGGCAGTATATTGGCATCACAGAGCACAGCAGTAACTTATTTTCATCCTAAATAATTTACTTGCAAACACAAGCACTAAAGCCCTTCATATATAATGGGCACTTGGAGACACAAATTTATTTCAAAGTTATCTTAATTAAAACTTGGAAATCAAATTTACACATACGATTCCTTTATTATGTCTCAATGTCACATTCAATGTGCATTATACAACCATTTCAGGGAATTCTTTGGCAATCTCTATAAATCCTTCTTTCATCATATGGGTTGGAAACATATTCTCCAGTTCTATGGTTTATCTTTTCAAGTTGCTTATAGTTATTTTTAGTTATATGTAAATTTTAATATAGTCAAGTGCATCAATTATACTCTCTCTAAGTTTATGCTTTTGGCACCTTAAGAAAAACTTCCAAAAGAAATACTTCCTACCTAGAGCCCTAAACATACACTTCTATACCTTCTTCTAAATTTTTTAAAGGTTTGCTCCCCATATTTAGATCTTTAATCCACTGGATTACGTGCAGTGTAAGATAGGGAGCTCGTTTTTTTTTTCCAACACAAATAACTGACCCAGCAACATCTTTACCTCTCTGATTTTTAAAGTACCTCTGGCTATACAGCAAGTTCCTAAATATGTGTGAATTGATTTTTGAGCTTTCTATTCTATTAGTCTGTGTATTTATTTAACCATAAACGTGTATTAATGTAATAATATAACAGAAAGTCTATGTGGAAAAGGATAGGAAAAGGTAAAGGAGGAAAAGAGAAGAAACAGACATTTAGTTCAACAACTTGAGAAGTTAAATTATAGAATGTCATAAACAAAGTAGTAGTCCAAAGAAATTATTCTACGTAGGAAGAATTCTGTGAGCCAAACCTGAAATAAGACACTATAAAAGGAAAAGCACTAAAAAGCAGTCAAAAATTACTACTGAGATAAGAACTGAGGAACGTAAACAGAATTTATACATAAGCTCTGAACTATGGCATAATGCTGGCTTTTTGTTACTACTATTGCTTTTTAACCATCCCACCGATCAGAAACACACATACGCAGAATAAACTATACTTAGGATATGAACTAAACGGGATTTTAAAAAATATAACAAACATTCATTCTTACAAACTTAAGTAGCAAACTTCACAAATCGTCACAGAACTTAAGTCTAATTTTACTAACTTACATAATTACATGTTCATGTATGATATTTCCTACCCTTGTGAACTTGGAGCACATTTCCTCTGCTTCTTTTACCATATTTGCTCGAAGCATATATTTTGCACATTTAGAATTGATGAATCTATCAGCTGTGTCCAGAGACTGTGCTTCATCCATCCACTTTGCGGCTTCTTTGAGATTACCTATATGCTACAAGAGATGAAAGCATTAAGGAAATCACAGTTTCCGATCAAGAGAATATGGGTGCAATATAAGTAGAGGAAATTTATAAAGATGAATTAGAAATTTGGCAAGATTTCTGTTAAATTTATCTAGAAATCTCTTGATAAACTACAATTTACATTTACTAAGAGTCGAATCAAATAACCTACAATGATTATACCAACCATGTAACATAAAATTCCTTAATAAATACTTTATCGGATACCTTGGAAGCAATTTCTACATAGAAAGATCTCCAAGGGCTCTTAAACTGGCTGAATTCTTCATATATTTAAAAAACATTACTGAAGATTTTACCTTGTAAATTCTTGCTTTCATATAGAATAACTCTATTAGAGTTGGAGTACTAGCAATTGCAGCATTAATATAATCCAAAGCCAAAGAATACTGTCCAAGCTTATCAAAGTGCTGTGCCAGGAAATAGCGAACCCAGAGTAGAGTTGTTGGGGGTTCCTTCTCCCCATTCTCTGCAATCAAACAAACAAAATTATTATACGGAAGAAGGCAAAGTAAAGCAAATCAAAGACTCTTTCCTCCCCATTTCATAATAAAATTAACAATTACAATAAATATTTTAAAAAGACTAGTAAAAATAACCAATTTCAACAGAAAGAGGTCTGACTTTCTGCCATAAAGTTCAGGAAGTGGCAACCAAGCAAATAAATAAGGTTCTGGTTTGGCTACACTTCTAATCCTATCCCACTCTAAAGAAACAGTGCTGGGGAAAGAGGGTAAATCAATCTACTTTTGTGAATTCTCTGGCTGAGAACATAAGGCAGCAGCCCAGTAAAAAAACTTGGAGATACTCTAACCACCACTGCAAGATTTCAGCAGAGGCAAGAACTGCCAGAGTTTAGCATTTTCTAGGCCTCCACACCAAATTAAGGAAATTCGAAGTTTGAAATTTGAATTTTTAAATTTAAACTTCAAAGTTGACTCACAGGAAGAGGATACACCCCTGACTATGTGACAAACATCTATGAAGAGAGAGCCTAGCCAGCCCAAGTCCTCTAACAAAAGATGTCACATACAATCAGCTGAGCTTTATTCTGCTCCCCACCCTCTACCCTCAAGCTAGAGTAGACAAAGAAATACCAAGCCCTCAAATGGATTTAGAAAAGAAGACATATAGGTATTAAATAAGAAGGAAAGGACATAAAGGAGAATCTACCCACCCTTCATTAGAACAGACAGATGGTCTCCTTGACTAGCTGCCTCAATGACATGACAACAATGTGAACACACTATAGCATAAATGAAAAAACATATAATAAATAAATGTTTCCCTTGCATAAACTATATTTCATGGGAATGACATATTTGATGAGGGAAAGTTCTTTTTTACAAGGATTTCAGCTAATAAATGCAGAAGAAATGACGATTAGAATGAAATAAAGGATCTAGGCAATGATCACCAATGGTTGATGAAATCATTAGGTGAGAGGCCAATGAAAAAAGAAAACCAGTTGCCATCAAGTCATTTCCAACTCATGGAAACCCCACATCTATAAGAGTAGAACTGTACTCTGCAGGGTTTTCAATGGTTGATTTTTCAGAAGCAAAGCGCCAGGCCTTTCTTCCAAGGTGCCTCTGGGCAGACTCAAAGCTCCAAGCTTTCAGCTAGTAGCCAAGCCTGTTAACTATTTGCACTGACCAGCAACTTCAGAGAGATTAATGAGTAACCTTTAAATAGGTACATCAGGCTGATGATGTCTCAACCCTGATCAATCTGAACACTCATGAGAAGAGAGACAACCACAACATCTTACGCCTCTTGATGTGATGCACTAGGAAGTATAAAGAACCACCAACAGAGTGTTTAAATGAACCCGATCTAATCAAGCCTATAAATCTAAGTTTACAAGAAATATGGATGGTAGTGAAATATGTTAAATGATACCATGAGAAAGCAGTAAGTCAAATATGAGACATTCCACAAGACAAATAACCTTACAACAAATAAAAGGCATTTTTAAAAGGAGGGAAGGAAGGGAGGTTACTGCTCTAGATTAAAAGAACATAAGATTGATATAACAAACATGATGTGGACCTTAATTGAATCCAGATTCAAACAAAGCAACTATACAAAGACATTTTTTTGAGATAACTGGGGAAATTTGAATGTGGACTAGGTATTAGAAGATATTATAATATTAAGAGTTAATTTTAAGTAAGATTATCCTTTGAGTGAGCACTGTGACTATGTTTTCTTTTTAAGTATTTTACACTGTTAGAGATGCATACTAAGGTATTTACAAGTGAAACAAATATGTCTAGAATTTGCTTTAAAAGTATTCCAGAGGACATTATGCTGAGTAATAAGTCAATCACAAAAGGGCAAATATTGTATGAGACCTCTATTGTAAAAACTCATGAAAAAGTTTACACACAAAAAGTAACAATCTTTGTTGGTTACGAGGGATGGGAGGGGTGGGAGGGAAATACTAAACAGATAATAGATAACTGATATCTTTGGTGAAGGGTGAGACAGTACACAATACTGGGGAAACCAGCACAACTTGTACACAGAAAGGTCACGGAAGCTCCACAGACACATCCAAACTCCCTGAGGTACTGAATTGCTGGGCGGAGGGCTGTGGGGACCATGGTCTCCGGGAACATCTAGCTCAATTGGCATAACATAGTTTATAAAGAAAATGTTCTACATTCAACTTTGGTTAAGTCGCGTCTGGAGTCTTAAAAGCCTGTGAGCAGCCATCTAAGATACTCCACTGGTCTCACCCCTTCAGGAGCAAGGGAGAATGAAGCGAACAGGATACAAGGAAAAGGTTAGTCCGAAGGACTAATGGACCACAGCTACCAAGGCCTCCACCAGACTGAGTCCAGCACAAATAGATGGTGCCTGGCTACCATTTTCTTAACCATTGTCATAGGGCAACATGTGTACTGTTTAATGAGAAACTATTTTGTTCTGTAAACCTTCATCCAAAGTGAGAACAGCAGCACAACTGGAAGAACGTAACTGATGTCACTGAAATGTGCATACAGAAATTTTTGAAATGGTGTATCTTTGGCTATGTATATTTTCACCAAAAAAAAAAAAAAGGCAGAGAAGGGAGAGGGTTGACACATTGTGCGGTTGTTAACCAATGTCATAAAACAGTATGTGTACTGACAGTTTAATGAGAAATTATTTGTTCTGTAAACTTTCACCTAAAGTACTATATATGTATATATATATAAAATTCTAGAAAAATAAGGGGACAGAAGATACTTCAAATAAGACTTCTATTATTATCAAATGTTGATAATAGCAGAAGCTGGGTGATGGAGACACAAGGGTTCATTATTGTATTTACTTCTATGTATGTTACATAAATTTTTTTCCAAACTAACTAAAACAAAAGGGCAATGACACGTGAAAGACAGACATAGAACACTGACTAAAGTTACCATCTGCGTGGCTGAAAACATTTAGACTGTTTCCTAAATTAACTTGCCTTGATTTACAGATGCTCTCACAAATACAGAAACAGAGGACCACATTATACATGATTTTAAAGTAAAAAAAAAAAAAAAAAAACAGTAGGAAGAGCACAGGAGTTCAGAAAAAATAGGTTCTAGTTCTGCTAAAAACTGCATGATCTACAAACTAAAACCATAAAATTCTTAGCAGAAAAAGCAGGGGCAACGCTGTCAGGCCTAGCTTTCAACAATGGATTACCTGATATAATAACAAAAACACAAACAGCCAAAGACAAAAGAAATAAATAGGACCTCATACAAATTAAAAATTTTTGTTCATAAAGACTTTACCAAAAATATGAAAAGACAAGCTATCGACTGGGAGAGTATCTTCGGAAACCATATAGCCAACAAGAATCTAATAACCAAAATATATATAAAACTTCAACAGTTTAACAAAAGGACAAATAACCCAATCATAAAATGGGCAAAGGACTTGAACAGACATTTCACCAAAGAGGACATTCAAATGGCCACAAAACACATGAAAAGATGCTCAGCGTCATTAGCTATCAGAGAGATGCGAATCAAAGCCACAATGAGATACCATTTTAGGATGGAGTCTTAGTGGTACAGTGGTTAAGAGCTACAGCATGCTATGGCGGCTAACCGAAAGATCAGCAGTTCAAATCCACCAGTCACTCCTTGGAAACCCTGTGTCCTACAGGATCACTATGAGTTGGAATCGACTCGACGGTAACGGGTTTGGTTTTTAGGATGGCTAAGATTAAAAAAAACTGAAAATAACAAATGCTGGCAAGGATGTGGGGAAACTGGAACCCTTACCCATTGCTGGTGGGAATGCAAAATGGTATAGCCATTGTGGAAAAAGTGTGGCAGTTCCTTGAAAAACTAAAAATAAAACTAACATATAACCCAGCAATGCCACTCCTAGGTATATACCTAAAAGACTTGAAGGCAGAGCCTCTAACAAAGACTTGTATACCAATGTTCACTGCAGCACTATTCACAATAGCCAAAAGGTGGAAACAACCTAAATGCCCATCAGCAGATGAATGGATAAATAAAATGCAGTACAAACATGCAATGGACTACTACTTAGCCAGTAGGAGAAATGAAGTCTTGATACAAGTTACAATATGGATGAAACTGGAAGATATGCTGAGCAAAATAAGCCAATCACAAAAGGATAAATATCACATGACCTCACTTTTACAAAAGACAAAAAAGGCAACTGTATAAAGAACAAAGTTTATTAGCAAGGGGCGGGAGGGAGGGACAAAGGGGAGGTTAGTGGTGTTGAAATATCGCATTAAGGGCAGACGGGCATAGCCAATTATTATAACTGCTGTCAGTAAGCTGTACACCTGTAAAAAGTTGAATTGGCAAAACTAGTGTGATAGATATATTTACAACAACAACAACAAAAAAAAAGAACAGCTGCTGAGGCTGCTTACCTACAACCAAAAGTCTCATGGGATTTGGTTTCTTGGTTTGGAGGTTTAGGGTCATGGCTTCATGGGACATTCCAGTGAATCGGCCGAATAACATTTTTAGTACCTCTCTTCTACCTCCTACTTTGATGAGTAGTCCCAGGGGTCTTAAAAGCTTGTAAATCGCCATCCAAGGCACAATAATTGGTCTCCATTCTCTTGGAACAACAGAGGTAGTGAGGAATAGAAGGAAGATATGGAATGTGTGGCTAATTGCCTCCATGAACAACTGCCTCCTTTGCCATAAAGACCAGAACAACTGGATGGTGCCTGGCTACCATTACTGAACATTTTGATCAAAGATTCCATAGAAGAAATCTGATCAAAAGGGGGAAAATGCAGAATAGAATTTCAAAATCTCATGGACTCCAGATTTTCTGGAGCCATGAAGGCTGGATGAACCCCATGAAGGCTGGATGAACCCCTGAAACTAGTGCCCTGAGATAATCTTTAAACCGTAAACCAAAAATATCCCCTGAAGTCTTCGTAAAACCGAACAATAGTTTAGCTTAACTAATAAAAAAGTCTGCCTTGAGCATTATACTTTATGTAAAAACTGACTATATAGGATCAAACTGACAACAGCAACTTGAAAGATTAGATAGGAACCTTAGGAAGCAGTGAGTTTATGTTCATGGGGGAGGACCAACGCAGAAAAGGAGGGTAAGAATGGTTACACAACTCACAGAATGTAATCAATGTCACTAAATGGCACGTGCAGAAGCTGTTGAATTGCTGTTATGTTTTGCTGTGTATATTCTCAACAACAACAAAATAAATAAATCTATTTTTTAAAAAAATATGTCATCTTGGGCCAAAACCTCAACCTCTGTTTTCTCATGTTAAAACAGGGTTAACTCCCACCCCACAAGTTATGGAAAATTTAAATTAAATAAGACTCAAAGTACTCTCATTTCACTAATTCAAAAGCTGTTTAGTAAATAGCTATCATGTACCATATAAATAATAAACATAAAATAATATTAATGTAAGCAATTAAAAATAGATTTATATCAGAAATCAAATTCCAACTTAATCTAATTTAAACTTACCATAAGGGCTAAAAAAGTCACATGTTTTAAGAGAGGCTTCATAATTAGTAACAAGTTCTTCAATTATTGAAACCTGTTTTAAAAAAACATAGTTTATAAGTTTAAAATGTTTTACTGAAGGTATTAATACTTATTGTAGGTAAAACATTTAGATTTGCGAAACAGTATATAGCTTACTTCAGAACTATAAATTAACTCAACTACTAAGGCCTCTGCTCTTTTTTTCCCCCAACATGAACATTTCCCTGTATGGGGGGAAGTGAGATAAAACATAGAAATATACTACCATCTTTATTAATAGTAAAACAGAACCTTATTAATTTTTTCATTTCAATAAATAATTTGAGGTTTTAAAGGACAAATTATCACTAGGTACTACAAAACTTTTTTTTTTTTAATGCAGTAAACATATCAAAATAAATACTTTGTCTTTTGCTTCCTGCTGTTGTATTTTGAAGTTGTAAGCCATCACAAAAATATAACAGATTTTTTTCAAGGTAGACAGATAAACACATATATATTCAAATTTCCTAAAAAGTCACTCATTACAAACAAATTACCCAAATTACACAGTAAGCGGATAAAAGATAACATGAGGTAAACTCCTAACTAGATCTTTAAACTACCTTTGTTTTTAGTGATCATTTCATGAACAGATTTGCACTTCAGTGCTGCAGTCAAGTAGGACTGAAATATTATAAACTCCACTATAAATGCAGTATGCCCTTGGAAGTACCAAAGGAAAAGAAAAGTGACAAGAATTAGAAATGATAGGAGAAAAAAAAAAGTGGCTTATTACTTGTATATGGTTAGTTTTAAATGCCTAAGTTGGAAAATATAACTATCTTATTTGTGAACTTCTAAAAATTTTTATTTATTGAAATGATAAAGGTCAAAAGTGAAGACAGCCATTAAAAATTTAATAAAAGTACCTGACAAATACATAGGTACCAGTGAACAGTGATGATTATGAAAGCTTTCTAAGTTTAAAAAAACGCAATGCTGCTAATGCCAACAGGCAAGAGGAATAAACCAGATGGGTGAACAACAATAATATGCCAATAACTGTTGCAAGTGCTTTATGTATACTACAGTAATAACACACACGCACACACAAAACCCACTGCCGTCGAGTTGATTCCGACTCATACCGACCCTATTAAGACAGAGCAGAACTGCCCCATCGTGTTTCCGAGGAGCAGCTGGTGGATTCAAACTGCCGACTTTTTGGTTAACAGCTGAACGCTTAACCACTGTGCCACTAGTGCTCCATTACAGTAATAATTACATAATAATCAACCACACATGGCACTTTATTATTCTAAACACTTGTGTTAACTTATTTCAAACATCGTATGAGGTGTGCATTATTATTAACTCCATTTTTCAAGCAAAGGGAAAATAAACGTAAGCTGAAAAGTACACAATGGGGAGCCAAAATTTAAAACCAAGCAACATGTCTCCAGAGTTCAGCTTTTAACTACTCAGCTATACCAGTCAGCGGATGGAAAAATGGCACAATTATTACTAAAGGGCAATTCTTGCTCAAATCAGTTTTAGTGTACAAAACACCAACTGGTGTGCAATTGATCAGTCAGACCATGGAAAATACACTTTGTTGTTAGCTGCCATCAAATCAATTCTGACTCATGACGACCCCGTGTGTGCAGAGCAGAAATGCTCCAAAGGATTTTCAAAAGCAGATCCCCAGGCCTAACTCCAAGGTGCCTCTGGGTAGGTTTGAACCACCAACATTTCAGCTAGTAGTCTTGAGGGCTTAACCATTTCCGCCACCCAGGGACTCCTAGAAAATGCACTAAGTACATCAAAATTGGGGGTGGGGGGGGTGGTAAGCATTTAAAAGGGAACACCAAAATTGAAGTGGGAGTTGGGGGAGGAAAAAAAGTATGTAAGAGAGGAAAAAAAGTAAGAGAAGGCTTAGGAAGGACAAGGTTTTATTACACCTTTATGAGGTATTAAAGAACATACTTACAAACACACATTCCCAAAGTAAATTCCCAAACAATCTTAAGTTCTTGAAACTTAATGGAGATTTTTTTTTCCAGGGCAGGAGGTATATGATAGGAAAAGCCAATCAGCCTCTCCTCAGAAGTCCTAAAACTATCTGTTTCAGGGCTCTTTCTGTATTATGATCTCTAATTTGATATCAAATGCTATAAACTAATTATATCATTAAATAAATTATTATCTCCCTTTTGAATGCTTTTAGGCATTTGCTGCAACAATATAAAAGCAAACAAAATTAACAAAAAGGGCTTACTCAATTCATGAATCACTATGTTGCGCTTCTACAAAAAAAGTGAAAATGAAATAAAAGTATAAGTAAAATTTAAAATGATTATTTTTGCTTATTACTGTTATATATCTGCTTATTGCTGTTAACAGCCCTGGTAAAAGGCAGAAAGTTGAAATATGTACTGTACTTAATACAGTTATAGGTTTTCCATGTGTTAATATAATCCATTATGCCTGATTTCTACTGATAATCAAGAGTTGACTTTTTAGGTCTCTTTTCCTAACAGTATAAATGAAATGTTTTAAAAAGAATATTACTAGAGTTCATTTGCATTTATTCAAATTAAAACATATTAAAATCAATATAAATTTTTAACCTCAAGAATCTAAACAGTGCTTAGTTACAGATACACTTACCACAATTAAAAACGAACAAAAAAATCTAAATAGAACTCAACTACCCAAATTCACTCAGCTACGAACTATCAAAATTAGCTTTGAAACATTGTTCACTATTTTATAAAATTTGGAACTTCAGACATTGTTATTTTCAAAATAACAATCATATTTATTTCCCTAGGCTTCTTTACAAATGAATCAAAATTTATTACAGTTCCACTGCTTCTGAAGAGCAGACCACGTGTAATAAAGTCCTAAAGAGATTTTGGTATACATTATGAAAGAAAACTCCCCATTCATTCCACTTAGTACACGGTGGTAAGATTTAGCTTTATTTTGAATCCTAATTAGAACCTACCCACAAAGTCACAGGGGATAGTGTCCATGAAGCCACTGACAACTATCACACTGATACTCGTCAAGGAAACAAACCAAAAAAAGACACCAAATTAAAACACTTCTCAGGCCTACATTTCTGAAAAGATATTGCACCTACAGTTATACTATAAAGGCAATGGAGAAAATGGTGGGACTACACATTAACAGTGGGGAAAAATGTGTAAACAACATAGAAAAAAAAAGACACAATATGACTACACTAAAACATGTATGTATATACACAAAGAGGACAAAAATATGGCTAAATGGATTAGGGTAGAAGAAAATGGGTACATTCTTTTTAGAATTAGCAATACAACAATAACGCCGTATTATTTTAATAATTTAACTCTTAAAGGAAAGATTGTTTAATAATAGTAGTTCTGAAAATGTGATCTCCAGACAATTAGTATCACCTAGGAACCTGTTAGAGATACAATTTCTTGGGCTCTAACCCAGACTTGCAGAATCAGAAACTCTGGAGCCAAGCAATCTGTTTTTAACAAGCCCTCTAGGTCACGCTGACGCACACTCCAATCCCATTGCCGTCCAGTCAATTCTGACTCATAGTGACCCTACAAGACAGAGTAGAACTGCCCCATAGAGTTTCCAAGGAGCATTTGGTGGATTTGAACTGCCGATCTTTTGGCTAGCAGCCGAACTCAACCAACTGCATCACCAGGCTTCAGAACCACTGATCTAAAATGTTGTAGAAAGATTTTTCTTATAAAGAAAAATTAAAAGTAATAGACTTTTTTAACTCACCACGACCAATACTACCACTGCCAATCTCACTTAGAATATCTGCAACTCAAACAATTTTTTCCAGGCTTAGAAATTCAGTGCTTAAATATTTTTTCATGAACTTAAATTGCCATCTACTGGCAATTACAAAAAACTGCAGCTGGAGCAGTTTTTAAACAGGCCTTTACACCTTGTAGATGAAACAGATTTTTAAAGAAATCAGTTTTCATTCCAGAAGTTATACATAGTTCTTCAGAAAGGAGTAAAAATACTACTGAATAAAATAGATTTCCAGCTTCAGAACTTCAAAATAAGATTTGAACATCTGAAAATCAATATAAATTTTTAACATCAAGAGTCTAAAACAAGCTAAGATAATGGGAAGTTCATATGAAATCTCCTAAATTAAAAAAATACTATGAAGAACACTAGTCAGCCTTCCTGCTTCATGAGGCATACTTCTTGAATCTCAAAAGCTTATATTATAATCACTTCTAACTCAGTAATTGAGTAAATCACTCAATTTCCCAATGTCTGTCTATGACAGTTAAAGAGTTTTTACACAGGTAAAACAAGCCCCGATTGACTCAAGCTTATTAAACATTTACATCTCAATTAGGAAGTATATATAACTCCTTTTTTGTAAAACTTTAATATATAAGACTACTCTTTGAATAACAACATGCTACTGCTGCTTTAAAATCAAGAAAGTCGATCCACTTAAGTTAGGTACCTAGTATTACAACAAAAATTTAAAGCCTCAAAATGGACAGCTTAAATTATACGGCCAAAAAAAATTTTTGCAAATTTAAACATTTCCAGCTCTAACTATTTTTTCCTGATTTACATATTTTCTTCTAATAGTTATATTTGGATCAAGACCGAAGAAGCTGTATTTTCACTAACAAAATCTAACCTGGGGCAAATATTGTGAGTAGTACAGATAATTTCCAAAAGTACTGCCATTGACCAACTTTTCTTATTTAAGAGTTAAAAGCATTCTTTATTAACTTTAAAGACAAAGTTCTATAACACAGTATATGATACACAATTTTTCACAATATGGACAAAACCATAGGTTTAAAATGTTACTGAAACATGAAGACCACTGAAACTATCTTTTTTTTACCAAATTAGAAAACTAAGCACAATAATTTATCAACAAGGAGGGAAATTGCTGGATTAATTTCCGATAAATGCGTAATTCGTAATGATAATTTTGGTTTCCAGGGGGCTAGTTACAGAGCTAAGTTAGCCAAGATCAATGAAAGTTATAAACTTTTTAACCTCCACCTGATTTATGGGGTATGTGGGGTGTAGGTAGTGAGACAATAAGGTAATTACCACTTCTTGAACATCTTCCCTGAACTAAGCACTTTACAAACTTTATCATTTAATTAAAACACACATCAAACCATTAAGTATTATTTTCCCAGTCTTTAGGATCCAGAAACAGATTAAAGTAGTTAATCAAGTAAGTTCCAAACCAGGCTGACCCCAAAACAATGTACTTTTCACTACACCAGTATTTCCTAAAGTGTGTTGCATGTAGCTCATCAACTGGTTTTTTTTTTTTTTTTAAGTTATATTTTTAATGTGTTTTATAAAAAATATACTAGCACAAACCTACGGTTCTCACTGAAAAAAAAAGTAATCTAATTTAAAGAAAAATATAAAGGTGGTCCCTACATATGGCAAAAATCATGAAGGGGATTAATAACTGATGTTAGCAGACATTGTATTATATACTGCGATACCTCCCTAGATAAGAAAAGCACTTACATTTTCTTTCTTCCCCCAAAATTTAAAACTTAAAGAGAAAAACTATTTCATGCACATCATTACAATAAGCATTAGCTGTTGATCAATGTCTCAATAAACAGACTGCTGTGGACTTCCACTACAAATAATTATGGAATTTTTAAAGATAGGATCGCTGACTCATTCTTTTACTTCGAGTGAGAAGTCCAGGATTCTCACAAAGAAACAGTCTTAATGTAAGCCCTTACTCTCTATTACTTACAGCATCTATGAAAAAAATTCGTTTGTATTAGCCTGACATACAAATCAACCTCTTGCTTTCCTTGATAATTATTTCCCTATTCCACCTTCTGAAATATAATTTTTCAAAAGTAAATATGAAATGAAGCACTTTAACTCAGAATCATTTTACATGAACACAACTGTGAAGGCAATTATTATAATGATGATCTGCCAGTTGCCATCCAGTCGATTCCAACTCACGGTGCTCCATGTGTGTCAGAGTAAAACTGTGCTCCACAGGGTTTTCAATGGCTGATTTTTTGGAAGTAGATTGCCAGGTTTTTCTTCTGAGGCACCTCTGGGTGTACTTGAACCTCCAACCTTTTCGTTAGCAGTCAAGCATGTTAACCGTATGCACCACCCAGGATTTAATAATGACGACAGTATTCTAGTATTTTTATAATGCTGTTGAGTTTCTTTTTTCCCTCTAACTTATCTTCACGACTGAAAGTAGACAGTAGACAGGTCTTAATTCAATTATAAAGCTGGCCTGAGTTAATAAAACATAAAGGAAGAACGATATGTATACATTCCAGGATCAAAATCCAGGACACCGACTGCACCACCAATAAATGATAGATGTTTCTCAGGGACAACAGCCAAATGATTCAGTACTTTCCATAGACATATTCCAATGAAGTTCATGATAATTCTGTTTCTTCACTGAACAAGAGGTCAAGTTTTTGTGACTTGTTGTGCCTACTGTCATCACCTTCTAAAGGGCACATATAGCACCGTATGTTCTTTAACTAAATGAAGATCTTAGACTATTTTCATACTAAGGGCAGATTTAACCCAAGAAAGAAAGGTCTTCTGAGGAACAGCCTATCTTCCCTTCTGGTGTAGAGCCTTTTACTCTTTTTCAAGACATCTGATACTTCATCCAGAGTCTCATCCAAGACTCCATTTCCATGTTGTTTTAAGGTACTCATATTCAGATCACATGTGCACTGATGTCCAGCTTCAATGGAATCAAATGCACCTATGAGACAATCTACATAAACCTGGATGTAGACTCACTGAAGGTATATACTCAAAAGAATCTGACACTCACAAATGAACAGCTAGAGAGGAATACTAGGAATTAATTTCCATTGTTAAGTGAAAATACAGGACCAAAATTAATTTGCATCTTTTCTTAGAGTCATTAAATATTTTGGTTTAAGACACTAAAAATATATACAGTAGTCTTGACAGTTAAACTAAAATTAAAAACTGATTTTACTACTTATCTTTCTGTGCAAATACAGATCTTTAGCCTTAGAGAAAACCTATTTCTCTCATCCATGAAATCAGCAAAAGAAAAAAGTATAGAACACTAAGAACATGTTTTATAAAAAAGGAGAAATATATGCATCACACACCACTAATTTTGTTCTCCTAACAGCAGCTTTTCAAATAAATGATGGTTTTAGGAGTGCCGCAGCCATTAAGAGTTCACAAAAGATACTAAGTTTGCAAGCTACCAAATTATTAAACAATCATAACCAAGGTGTTAATAAAGAAAGAAATCATAAATATAACTTGCTTTAAAAGGAATTGACAAAAAAAGTTTTAATAGGACTATGATAAATGAAGTAAAGATAAAATTATACGCTACATTTTAAAAACCTGACAATATTTAGCAAGCTATAGCTCCGTTTTACTGTAGCCATCCCCAAAGAAAGATATTCTGAAACAGTATTTCAACTTCTAGTACTGTGCTGTATGATTTATTTTGACTATCACTGTTTTTACCAGAAAGGTGTTTTTCTCTAAATATTAATAAAGTGGAAAATCATTTAAAGTGCAAGCCGGGATTAAATATTTAGTTTCAAAATTTATTAGCGAACTCTTTAGGAAAATATTCTATTCATAGAAATGCTCTGTTACTGTCAACTTTTTCAGAAATATAAGAATATAGTATATAATCCATGATCTGAGATAATCTGATTTGGTTTGTTATCACCATGTATTGAAATAGATATGTTCATATAGTTTTAGAGAGAAATACATTTTAACTTAGCTATTTACTTAAGTACAAAGGTGCAATAAACAAGAATAACTAATCCATCTACCAATAATAAAATCAACACACAGATAACAGGTTAATTACTGGTTAAAAATAGTCCTTTAGCCTTAATCATATTAAGACATACCTGATAGCTATCAGTAGGCTTCAAGAAATCAGGGCTAAATATAATCAATTCTGATTTAAAGATATATTTGTCCAGAGTTCAACTTTTTTCAACTTATGTGGAGTGTTTACTAATTTTAAACGCAGCACAACATTAATAATATGAAAAGTAAGGCTCATTCAACATAAAATTACCTTTCAAAGAAAAAACATCTAGTAAATTGACTTGATTAAGAAATGATTTACTCTACGATCCCGACAATGATTAGTTATTTTCCATGTATTTTTGAGAGTAAAAATTACTAATAAAAATACGTCAAGATAAAAAAATTTTAAAACATACCAGATTAGCCTAGTCTTTTATATAAATTCGAGATTAAAAATCTTTACAATGTAAAAGTGAACCTATCTTTGAATTATGGGATATTCACAAGTATACAATAATTAGCTTGGAAATAAAAAATTATTTTCAAATTAAAAAATGTATTTTTGCAAAAAGAATCCCATTATACATGTTCTAGGTCAGAGAAATTCTTAAAAGGTTTTCAAGCCCACCAGAATTAGAGTGCTGGACATAATTTACTCAGGTGAATAAGCATAAAGCACATATTCATGCTCCAGCTTCTCAAAGTGGCTAGTAACCCCAAAATCTCAGGTTCTATTACATGATACCTTTCACTTAACACTGATGTCTACTAAACAACATCTAGTCAGGCCAGACAAATAACATATGCAAGTGAATTTTTAGAGGAATCTGTTTTTAACAACACAAAAACAGAAAACCTATCTAAACAATATCAAATCCACTCCTCACAATGCATGAAGTCCATCCCTCACATCTACAGGGCATATAGACAAGTTAACATCTAAACATAGAGCAATACACAAAGTGCTTCTTCCAACAGCAAAATCACAGAATGTAAATCTGGAGGGTTATTTTTATCACTTTCTAACAGAAAGGGCAAAGAAATATTTACTGACTGCCCACTATATTAAAGCCTCGTTAAAGCACTGCCAAAAGTGTCATAACTGAAAGGGCAGTATGGGCACAAGAAAAGACAGATTCAGTCATTCATCCAATAACCACCTATGTCTCAGGCACTTTCACGCAGCTCATCATGCATTAGAACCAGCAGTTCCCAGAAGGTTCTGTTGTGTATAACAAAGAAACACAAGAAAAGAGAAACCATCATCACCATCAAATCATCTACAGCACCATCACCACCACCACCACCACCACGATCATCATCACTGTCACCACCACCACAGCTCCTTACTATGCACCAGGCAACATGTCAAAATACTTACATGAATTATCTCATTTAACCCTCATAATAACCCCCCAAGAGATAGCTTCTTCTATTTATTCCTATTTTACATAAAGTAATCACTAAATCACCAGTTAGGAGGCAGGAGAGAGCAGAGAATCAACTTCAGAAGCTGAGTTCTTAAGCATTATACCACAGTGCTTCTCCATAATGTTCAGGACTAAATAAAAGATTATTTATCAATAAATCATTTTTAGATGATGGGCTGTATCAGGGGAGAAAGAGCAGTTCAGATGCTCATCACCCAGGCCCTTAGGTGGCAAATATTTATCAAACTTTTAAGAGCAATGGTTCTCAACTGGGGGTGATTTCGCCCCACAAGAGTCATTTGGCAATGTTTAGAGATACTCTTCATTCACACAGTGGAGGATTACCAAAATTTATGGTATGCAGTTAAAGTGGTGTGTAGAAGAAAATTTATAGCTGTAAATGCCTACGTTAAAAAGGAAAACTCTCAATATAACCATACCTTCCATCTTAAGACACTAGAAAAACAAGAGCAAACTAAATGTAAACGAAATAAAAAGAAGAAAATAATAAACATTATGGCAGAAATTAATGATTTAAAAAATAGAAAAAACGCAATGAAACCAAAACTTGGTTTTTTGAAAAGATCAACAAAATGGACAAACTGCTAGATTGACCAAAAAACTTTAAAAAAGAGAAGATTCAAATTACTAAAATCAAAAATGAAAGAGGGAGACATCACAAAAAAAAGACAATTACAGACCAATATGCTTTCTGAATTATAGGTGTCAAAATCCTCAAAAAAAAAAAGACAAATAACTCAATTTAAAAATGGGCAAAGGGGAGGCAGGACCAAGATGGCAGAGTAGTTAGATGGCTTCCTATATCCCTCTTACAACAAAGACCTGGAAAAACAAGTGATTTGATTGTATATGAATATCTAGGAGCCCTGAACAAGGCAAAGTTAAGGAATCGGACTGAGTGGTGGGGGGAAAGGAAGATGGTTCTGAAGAAGCGAGAAGTGCTGGACCGTGGCTGGAGCTGCAGCTCTTCAGCCCCGACTGGGTCCAAGGTACGCGGTGAAGCAGGCAAACAGCTGTGTGCGCACACTTGGGAGGCAGTTTCCACATCTAGAGAGATCTGGCAGCAGAGATTTGCTTGGACACTCTGAACCAGTGAAAAGCAGCTCCCAAGTGGCTAAAGATAAGTACATGTGTGCAGTCTTTCGTGGGGATTTGAAAAAAAAAAGCCCATTTGAGAAAAACCTCTCTGCCTTTTACCTCCTCCCTACCAGCTCTGGACCAGGAGACCCCTGGGCCAGAAGCAGATCCCAAAAGGCACCCTGACCCATTCTCCTGGCCTTGGAGAGGGAACAAATAAGCTACTGGCTCCCCTAAGCCAGGAACTCAGGGTCGGCACAGCTCCTTTGCTAGGCATAGGCATAAAGGGTCCGCAGACTTTGACTGCCTTACACCCCTACATAGACTTGTGGGGACCCATCTCAACAGTGTTAGCCCTCACTACCACAGTACAACAGGGTAAACATCTGAAGTCTAACTTCAACTGTTTCAGCTATAAAGTGGCAGATTTGTGACCCTTGACACAGCCCTACCCCTTAACGGGCACCTTTACTGATCTGGACCAGGGGCTTGAGGACTGGTGGCGTCAACTATACCACCTAGTCACCTGCTACAGGAGTCCAAGAAAAAGTGGTGCCCCCGAGTCTTTACAGCCAACAGAGTGGGGTGCTCATAGTCAGGCTGCAAAATTCACCTACCTACTCGCCCTAGGGAATAGGGACACACTTTCCTTTCAGACTCTCAGGGGCAGCTGTCAGCCCCCGCCTGGCTCAGCGCGTGACACCCTACCACAGCCAGATACCAGTGCCTACACCAATCACCCATGCCTCTCTAAAACTGTAGGTGAAAGCCTGGACCACACACTTGGTGACTGACTGCCTGGACACCTGAGCTGAACCCATATAGGAAAATTTAACGGACTCCTTTGTGCACATACTTAGTTACAGAACTAACTACCTGATGACAGGATGTTAGAAGTTCAAAGACGCCAATAATCAAACTAGCATGCATGAGGAGCCTACTGGGGCATATCAAAACAAAACAAAACAAGAAGCTAGGACTCACTAAATGAATATAAAATAAAATTAGAATAACTTATTGATGATTCGGAGACAACAGTCAATATCAAATCACATAAAGAGGCAGTCCATGATGACTTCAGCAAGCTCCCAAAATAAAGAATCAATAAATTCACTGGAGAGAGAAAATTTCTTGGAATTACTAGAGGCAGAATACAAAAGATTAATATACACAGCTCTTCTAAAAATTAGGAAATTTGACAAAATGCAGAAACGGCCAAGGAACACACAAAGTAGTAGCAGAACTTAAAAAAGTTATTCAAGAACATAATGACAAATTTAATAGGCTGCAAGAATCCACAGAGAGACAGTGAGCAGAAATCCAGAAGATTAACAATAAAATTTCAGAAGTAGACAACTCAATAGAAAGTCACAGGAGCAGAACTGAGGCAGCAGAAGTTAGAATTAGTGACAATGAAGATAAAGCTCGAGGCCAACTTATTTGAGGAAAAATCAGATAAAAGAATTAAAAAGAAAGAAGAAACTCTAAGAGTCACGTGTGACTCTATCAAGAGAAATAACCTACGAGTGATTGGAATACCAGAACAAGGGGGGAATAACGAAAATACAGAGAAAATTGTTGAAGATTTGTTGA
>NW_004443980.1:14708277-14755511 GCF_000243295.1 Trichechus manatus latirostris
TAGGTCAACTGGCATAACAAACCTTATTAAGAAAGTGTTCTGCATCCTACTTTGGTGAGTGGCGTCTGGGGTCTTAAAAGCTTGCAAGCGGCCATCTAAATGCATCAGTTGGTCCCAACCACCTGGATTAAAGGAGAACGAAGAACACCAAAGACACAATGAAAGTATTAGCCCAAGAGACAAAAGGGGCCACATAAACCAGAGACTTCATCAGCCTGGGATCAGAAGAACTAGATGGTGCCCAGCTACCACCAATGAATGTCCTGACAGGGAACACAACAGAGAGTCCCGGATGGAGCAGTAGAAGGATGGCGCGCAAAACTCAAATCCTAGTAAGAAGACCAGATTAAATGGTATGACTGAGACTGGAGGTACCCCGGAAAGCATGGCCCCTGGACTCTGTATCAGCCCAGAACTAAAACAATTTCCGAGGCCAACTCTTCAGACAGGGATTGGACTGGACTGTGGGACATAAAGTGATATTCGTGAAGAGTGTGCCTCTTAGTCAAGTAGATACAAAAGACCAAGGGGCAGCTTCTGTCCATAGGTGAGATGGGAAGGCAGAGAAGGTTAGGAGCTGGTTGAATGGTAATGTGGAATCAGGGGCGGAAAGGAGGAGTGTGCTGTCGCAGAATAGGGTGAGCAATTAGGGTCACATAACAATGTATGTATAAAATTTTGTACGGGAGACTAACTTCAAATGTAAACTTCATTTAACTACAATAATGTAAAAAAAAAGAAAAAAGTAAAAATTGGCAAAGGATCAGAAAAGACATATTTCCGAAGATGATATACAAATGGCCAATAAGCACATGAAAAGATGCTCAACTTCATTAATCATCAGGGAAATGGAAATCAAAACCTCAACAAGATACGACTTCACACACCCACACGAGGATGCCTAGAATGAAAAAATATGATAAGTATTGGCGAGGATGTGGAGAAGCTGGAACCCTCATACGCTGCTGCTGGGAATACAAAATGGTACAGCCACTCTGGAAGACAGTCTGGCAGTTCCTCAAAAGGATAAACACAGAATTATCATATGACCCAACAATTCTACTCCCAAGAGAGCTGAAAACATACGTCCACACAAAAACACGAATGTTCACAGCAGCACTATTCACAATAGCCAGAAGATGGAAACAGCCCAAATGTCCATTAATTAATGAATGAAGAAATGAACATGGTATATCCATAGAACGGAATATTATGCAGTCATAGAAAGGAATAAAGTTCTGATACATGCTACAATATGGATGTAACTTAAAAACATTGCTGTTTTTGTTAGGTGCTGTCAAGTCAGTTTCAACTCACAGCAACCCTATGTACAACAGAACAAAACACTACCTGGTCCTGCGCCATTCTCACAATTGTTGTTATGTTTGAGCCTACTGTTGCAGCCACTGTGTCAATCCATCTCGTTGAGGGTCATCCTCTTTTTTGCTGACCCTCTACTTGACCAAGCATGATGTCCTTCCCCAGGGGCTGGTCCCTCCCGATAAATGTCCAAAGTATGTGAGATGAAGTTTTGCCATCCTTGCTTCTAAGGAGCATTCTGGCTGTACTTCTTCCAAGATTTGTTCGTTCTTTTGGCAGTCCATGGTATATTCAATAATGTTCGCCAACATCATAATTCAAAGGAATCAATTTGGTCTTCCTTATTCACTGTCCAGTTTTTGCATGCATACGAGGCAATTGAAAACATAATGGCTTGGGTCAGGTGCTTATTAGTCCCTAAAGTGACATTTTTGCTTTTTAACACTTTAAAGAGGTTAAGTAAAGAGAAGTGAGACTAAAAAGGCCACATATTGTATGATTCCATTTATATGAAATGTTCAGAATAGGCAAATCCACAGAGACAGAATAAAGACCCGTGGTTGCCTAGGGCTGGGGCGAATGGGTAGATTGGTAAGTGATAGCTAAAGAGTATGTGGTTTCTTTTGGGGGTAATGAAAATTTTCTAAAATTGATTATCATGAGGGTTGCATAACTCTGTAAATATACTAAAAACTACTGAACTGTATAATTGAGTGGATTGTATGCTGTATGAATTATATCTCAATAAAGCTATTAACAACGTCAATAAGAAAAAACCCTGGGAGGATGCTACTGGCATCTAGTGAGTAGAGGCCAGTGATGCTGCTGAACATCCTACAATGCACAGGACAGTGCCCTACAACATAGAATTATCTAGCTCAACATATCCCTAGTGGAATACTTTGTTGTGGAAGGCTGTCTTGTGCATCATAAGCTGTTTAGCAACATCCCTGGCCTCTACTCACTAGATGTCAGTTGCATATCCCCAGCGATGACAATCAAAAATGTCTCCACACATTGCCGAATGTCTCCTAGGGGACAAAATCCTCCCCATTCCCTGATGGGAAGCATTTCTCTAGACGAAAAAAACTTTCCATGCTTAGAAACAACAGATGAATTTCCTCAACAGAAATAAAGATCAACAAATCTGGTTACATTAGATTTTTGGCCTCTTTATGTCAAGAAGAATAAATCTTCATAGAAACAAAAACAGATGAGAAAATATTTAACAGTACCCCATCCTGGTGAGGGTTCAGTGAACCTTTCACACACATCGCTAGTGGCAATGTAAATTGGTCTATACCTTATGGAAACCAATTTATCAGTTTGTCAACCCACTGCCGTCGAGTCAATTCCGACTCAAAGTGACCCTATAGGATAGAGTAGAACTGCCCCTTCGGGTTTCCAAGGAGCAGCTGGTGGATTCAAACCGTCGACCTTTTGGTTAGCAGCCGAACTTTTAACCACAAGAACTATAAAAATGTTGCTACCTTTTATCCATTCCCCATTTTGAGAATTTATAAGAAGGAAATAATCCTAAGCAAAGCTGTGTGGACAAAGATATTTATAATATTTAACAGTGAAAACTTGGATAGTCCAACAATGGAGACATGGTTTTCAGAGAGACTATGCAGTCATTAAAAAGGAAGATGATGAAGACTATACAACAGCATAGTGAATGTTTATGAAATTGCTAAAGAAAAACAAAATTTTATCGTCAAAATGACTACAGCTATATATATGGACCACAAATAAATTCACAGGAAAAAAACACTGAAAGGATTTATACCAAAAATGCTGTTAGTTTGTGTATTTATGTGACAGTATAGGACTGGGTTTTGCTTGGGTTTTCCCTGCTCTTTTAGATCTTTCCTCACTTTTCCAAATTTTCTGTTTTGTAGTTACAGCACTTTTGTGATGAAAAATTGTCTTAAAATTTCTATACCAAGTTGCCAATCACCTTTACTGTTTGAGAAATTGGAGGCTGACAAGACAGTTCTACAAGTCTATACAAATGCCAGCAGAAAACAGAAAAGTAAGATGATAAAATTCCTTATAAATACTACCAATCTGAAAAGTTAATACAAGGGTAAGTCAAAAAGTATTGCTACTAGGGTTTCAGTTCATACAGGCACGGGTTTATTCCAAACAAACTGTGTTTAAACATGTCTCCGTGATCAGTGGATGGCTACAGACAAGTTGTCTTAGGAATACACTTGTCTTAGTCTTGTTAGGGTCCCTTCACAAAAAGGGGTACTTTTTGTGCCATGGAAAAAAAACAATTTTGAGGTCAGGGCTAGTATCAAATTTTTAACAAAGCTCAAGTGGACATCTTCCCAAATCACTGAAGCTTTGCAATAAGTTTATGGGAATGCTGTCCCACATAAAACAACCATTTTCAGATGGATCAAGCATTTTAAGGGAGGTCAAAATCTCAAAGGTGAGCCAAGAGAGGGAAGGGGCTCAGAAGGTTATGGCGACTGTTTTTTAGGATTCCAAACGGGTTATCTTGATAGATTTTCTAGAAGGGCACAGGACGATAACAGGGGCTTATTATGAAGAAGTTTTAAGAAAACTGCATTGGTGAAAAAAAGGCCAGGAAAGTCGTGCCAAGGAATTTTTTTCCATCATGACAACGCACCTGCTCGTTCTGTGAGGGTAGCAAGGGGATCTTCGTTGGGAAACCTTAACCCATCCACCCTACAGTCATGATCTTGCCCCTTCAGACTTCTTTTTGCTCCCCAAACTCAAACAACATTTAAAAAGGAACATGATTTGAGACTCTTGAGGATGCCAAAACTGCCGTTATGACGTGGTGTAAATTGAAGAGCGCGGAACTCTTTGGGGGAAGGGTTAGAGAGATAGAAACACTGTCTTCAGAAATATACAGACCTAGATAGAGGATACGTTGAGAAGCAACAGCTTCACATTTTGATATTTTTGTTTAATGAAGGTTTTTATGATTTTGTAGCAATATTTTCTGACTTATCCATGAACATTTTAGATGTGTGCCATATGAAACAGCTGGTCAAACATCTGGTTTGCTGCCCCACTAGACAGCTTATCTATGAGCATTACAGAAATCATTTGCTGGAATTATGATTTATAACACCAGCATGATATCATGTATATAAAACCTTCCTCTCTTATGGAACTGCTAAAGATGCTGTGAATACAATGTTGGTTGTTTGGCTCTTTCTAGTTTTGATTTTTTTAAAACAAAAACTATAATCTTCTTGTTATGCCAAGTTCTGGAACAGAGTATTTTAATATATAAAATCCATCACTGAAACAGATGGATCCTGAGACCAATCTAAATGACTACTAGGTAAGGTTCTTTGTTTACACTTAGAAGAAATGTGTATTTTATAAAACCGTGAACAAGTAAACAAGAGAAACAAAAGGCTCTACCCACAATAAAAAGACTAGTTTAATACAATACGTGAGATTACAGTACAAGACAAATGACATCTCAGAAGAAAATATCTTCACACTTTAAGTGTAACAGCCATTTTTTAAAAGTAGGGCTGTTCTTCTTTTTTTTAATTATTGACAAGAAGAAAAAAACAAATGTAAGACTAGAACATTTTAAAGTGATATCCACTCAAATTAATATTTTCAATGAGGTGGTGGTACAGCGAATTACTTAACATGACCCTTCTAGCCATAGTCTTTGTGACTCCCACACAATGAATGGGTGAGACCATACAAATAAGGTATATGGAATCTTAACAAGATGTGGTGGCTGGTGTTGTGTGTCGGCCTGGCTAGGCCACGATCCCCAGTATTGTGTGGCTGTCCTCCATTTTGTGTTTGATGTAATTATCCTAATTATCCTCCATTTTATGTTATAAATCCTAACCTCAGTTGGAATCGACTCAACAGCAACGAGTAACTGGTATGTTAATGAGGAAGGATTATTGTGGGGTGTATCTTGAGTCACAGCCTTGCAGGAGGGCATGACTCAAGTCCCATCCTTACTCAAGTCACACCCTTCACTGGGGTGTGGCTTGCATCCAATGTATGTAAGTGGGTGCTCTGGTGGGGCTCTCTCCCTGCATCTGAATCCTGAATCTGGCTCATCACTGTCTCACCTCTGGTTCTTGGGACTTGAGCCAACGGCCTGCCATCTGACCTGCTGATCTTGGGATTTGCCAGCTTCTGCAGCCCCATGAGCCAGTAGCCTATTGTCTGACCTGATACACCAGCTTCTGCAGTCTTGTAAGCCAACGGCCTATCATCTGGCCTGTAGATTTGGGTTCGTCAGTCTCTGTAGCCATGTGAGTCAGGAGAATCCTATGTCTGACCCACAGATTTGGGACTTGCCAGCCTCCACAATCACATGAGCCATTTCCTTGAAATGGTTCGTGAGTTACGTGAGATGTTGCAGTGAATTATGAAATCCAAAGATGCGATGGAGAGTACTGAGGGAGAAGGAGTAGTTGATGTTAGAGATGGAGTGGTATGGCAGTTTGGAAAAGTTGGACACTTGGGACATCTTTAACTTCTGCTTCATAGGAACCAGCTTTGTGCTAATTTTTATAAGAGAAATTATTCATTTAGAGGTGATATCCACACAAAATAAAGACATATTCTTACCATTATCGTCAGTAAAAACGATCTATTTCAGTAAAGCATGAAAGACCTTGGAATACCTATGTCATAAAAGCAACCTAAACTGTTTAGTTTTAATACTTAAAATAGATTTTTCAACTATATAAAAAAATCTTAAGTTTTATTTTAGTTCTGAATTAATAATTTTCTTATTTTCCTAAAATAAAAAATTGCTGAACAAAGGTAAATAAAAAGAAATAGAGAAAATATCAAAAGGAAAAAAAAAAAGCTATAAAGACCTATGACAGAAAGATAAAGTCCTAAAGAACAAGGATACAGAGTTGAAAATTCAGAATCTAAATGAAAATTAATAGAAGAAACAAGTATTTTTGTTATGCTATACCACAGATGCCATTTAAATACATTAATTGAGAAGTACTGTACATACTGTGGTTTTCACATTTCTGAACCAGTAACACTTATGCATACACTCAAAATAAGATTAGTATTTTTTTTTCTGTACACTTTGGAAACTAATATAGAAGCTCCAATTTCTAAAACCCAGTAGCAGCCATCATATTCACCCAGATATAATCACATCATGATTCTGTATACAAATGGAACATTAAGAGATAATCCGAAATTTAAAACCCTTACTCAAGACTGGTTGAATTTTTTGAAAATACTCTTCACTACAAGCAGATGAATGCCATCTCAGCAAGTTACCATCTCATGAACAACAAGCCTATATTCAAACAGGTAGCAAGAAACAAAGCTCAATATTAACTCTAACAAAACATACAACATTTTTAACACAAATAATGCATGCCTTCTACGTTTGTCGGCAACTGCACCTTCCCCCGATGAGGTATTTTCATAAGCACTGCTGTGCCAACTTTTTGTTTCTATATGATGCTGTAAAAAAAAAAAAAATTAGCATCGTGTGCTTACGAAAATGCCTTACGTGGGGAGGGCGCGGTTGGCAGACAAATGTAGAAGGCCCATGTTACCTGTGTAAAAATATAGGAATTTAAAAGGGGTATAAATATATTTTTACATAAAATTTTTTTTTATTATAAAGCTTTATAAAAGGAAAGAATATTTAATAGTATTCTCCAGTACAACAAGACTATTTCAACATCAGAAAAAATAAAACTGAAAAAACATTAACAAAATTGCTCCTTTTAAAAAAAAAAAACAACTTAAAATTCCCTTTAAACTCACCAACAACAGTATAGTAATTTCCACTTCAAATACCTATCTACCTAAATATGTTTTACTTAATATTTTAAGTTAACATGTTTCTCAATACCTAAAAATACTTTGTGGTGAAATTAGTTCCTTTATGTAGCCTTTTGCTTTGGTTCTTTGGAAAAATAGCTTGAGAGATTTTTCCCCTAAGCCTTGAGGCGTTAGTTTTGCCCTAGTTTTCTACCCCAGAGGGTTTGTTACTTTGTCTAGGTTGACTGACATTTCCTGGGTTAACTATAAACAACTTGGTTTGATACTTTTTGTCTGGTCCTGGGCTGCAGCCTGGCCTGTGACTGGTATGCACCTTGCAGGGATTGGTCACTACGCTATGCAAATGAGGTGAGTTGTAGCCCTGTTACCAACAGAGGAGCCTGTCCTCAGGGGGCCAAGAAGAGCTTAGAGAGCTGTCCTGCACTGAAGAAGGGAGACTCTGCCTACATGTTTCCTAATTCTGATTCCTGAGTTGTAGCCTGTTGATCCTGATCCTGAGTTATACCTTGTTCCTTAATAAACTACTTAACCGTAAGTAGAGTTTGTGAGTTCTGTGAGACACTGTACTGAACTGCCGAACCTAAACGAGTGGGGAGAAGGGAAAGAGTGCTCAGGGGAGAGAGAGTGGCGGGTGTCAGAGATGAAGTGGTACAGCAGCTTGGAGAATGTGGAAATCTGGGATATATTTGACCTCTACCTCATAGGAATTGGCTTTGTGCTGATTCTTATATTTGTATTCACACATACTCCAAGGTTTTTTTTAAACCTTATTATAGAATTTATCTCACACTTACAGCTTTCCACTCTACCTAACTTCCAGTTTGCCCCCACCGAAAAAAAAAAAAAAAAGCATGCTGGAAGCATTTTAAAAATACTTTTCTTTTCTTTTTGCAATTGTACTATTTCCTGACTAATTTTAAAACATAATTCATTTTGATGCTATTCTCAAGATGAATTTTTCTTGAAGACCTGGAAGATTACAAAACCATTTTTTATTAGACTTAATCTCTTTAAAATCCTTCCTTGTGAATTAAAATGCAACCATTAACTAAAAACACTATTGGTTAGAAACATGCATATTTTAAAATGCCCTTATCAGTAATCACAAATACATGCAGATAAAATTATTTGAAAAGCACCTCCCATTCTTGTACATTTTTTCTCACTACACTAAATTCTGATTTCATGAACTCAATTTTCCATAGTTTAATTCATTTCTCAAATGCACTTGATGAATAAATATTCCTGTTGCTTGCTGAAAAATTAACACTGAAGAGAAGTCAAAGGTTCCTATTATAAACTAATGCATTTTCAGTGACTTCTTTAAAAAATGCAGTTTCTATGCTTTATATTAGTACCAACAAACACTTAACATTTTTATGATGGGTAATTATGGATCAGTATTAGGAGAGGATTAAAAAAAAGTCTATGCTCCTTATGAAAACTGAGCTCAGTGACAGCCTGAGAGAACAAATTCTTAATGACTACTGTATCAGTACTTGCTACGGGAGAGTACTATAAAAGCAGTATTCTAATTCACATACATAAGTAATTTATTATTTCTGACATTTCATCTCACCTTTCTTCTCTGTCACCCTTGCCAAAAAGAATAAGAGAGGACAACCTACGAACTGGAAAAAAATCTCTGGAAACCATATATCCAATAAAGTTTTAATACCCAAAATATATATAAAATTTTTACAACTCAGCAACAAAAAGACAAATAACCCAACCAAAAAATGGACAAAGGACATGAACAAACACTTCACCAAAGAGAATATTCAAGTGGCCAACAAACGCGTGTAAAGATGTTCACTGTCATTAAACTAAACTCATTGCCACAGAGTCAATTCCAACTCATAGCGATCCTACAGGACAGAGCTGAACTGCCCCACAGGGTTTCCAATGAGTGGCTGGTGGATTTGAACTGTTGACCTTTTGGTTAGTAGCTGAACTCGTAACTACCAGGCCACCAGGGCCTCTCACTAAGAGAGATGCAAAACTACAATGAGAACCACCTCACCCCTACTAGAATAGCAATGATCAAAAAAACAAAGAAAATAATAAATGTTGGCAAGGCTATGGGGAGATCAAAACCCTTATCCACTATGGTGGGAGTATCACCGTTTTTGGAAAATATATGGCGATTCCTCAAAAAACTAACAACAGAACTACCATATGACCCAGAAATTCCATTCCAAGGTATATATACCCTAAAACCTAAAAAATCAAACCCGCTGTGATCGAGTCGATTCCGACTCATAGCGACGCTATAGGACAGAGTAGAGCCGTCCCATAGGGTTTCCAAGGGGCAGCTGGTGGATTCAAACTACCAATCTTTTGGTTAGGAGCCATAGCTCTTAACCACTGTGCCACCAAGGCTCCAAATACATAGCCTAGGGACCTAAAAATAGCAACACAGACACATGTACACCTGTGTTTACTACAGCACTATTCATAATAGCAAAAAGATGGAAACAACCTAAGTGCCCATTAACAGACAAATGGTTAAGTAAAATGTGGTACATACATACAATGGAATACTACTCGCCACAAAGAGAAATTAAGTCCCGATACATGCTACAACACGAATGAACCTTGAAGGCACCATGATGGGTGAAATAAGTCAATCACAAAAGGACAAATACTGTGTGATCTCACTTATATGAAAAGATAAGAATAGGTAAATATACAGAGACCAGTGGGTATTAGTGGTTATCAGGGGTGGGGGGAGGGAGGGAGGAAATCACTCTCTGGAAAGTAGTGAATTTTTGTCTATGGTGATGGGAAACTGACAACAGTTAAGGACAATGGTTATACGACTTGACTGACATAGCTGATAACACTAAGCAGTACACCAGAAAAAAAGGCGAAATGACAAATGTGCTATACATAATTTTACAGCAACAACAAAACCAAAAAATAAAAAGGTGCAACTGCTGATACTACTTAGGTATAAACAAAAACCTCATGGGATTAGTTTACTTGGTTGAACAGCATGGGGCCATGGTTTTATTGGGCAATCCAGTTAATTTGCCTAATATTGTTTTTAGAGTTTCTGTTCTACTTCCTAGTTTGGTGAGTAGTGCCTAGAGTCAGAGCTTACAAGTGGCCATCCAAGATACAACAGTTGGTTTCTATTCACCTGGCGTAGCAGAGAAAGAAGAAGAGCCAGGAATCAGAGAAGGAACTGGACTACAGATCTAACTGCCTCCATGAACTACTGCCTCCTTTGCCATGAGACCAGAACAACTGGATGGTGCCTGGCTACCATTACTGAACATTCTGATCAAGGACTCAATACATGGATCAAAATGAGGAAAAATGTACAACAGAATTTCAAATTCCTATGGAATCTAGATTCACTGGACCCACTGAGACTGGAAGAACCACTGCATCTATTGCCCTGAAATAAAAAGAGCACTATACTCTTTTAAAGAATTATCTATGAGAGATCAAATTGACAACAGGAACTCCAAGGCATAAATGAGAAGTTTAAAGGTGAATGACACAATATAACCAATGTCACTGAATTGTACACGTAGAAACTGTTGAATGGGGTGTATGTTTTGCTGTGTATATATTTTCACTAAGAATAAAATTTTAAAAACAGAATAAGCGAGGGATTTTGCCATATACTAAATAACCTGGAGAAATTATTCATAGATACGTTTTCATATAAATCACTCATTATTTCTCAAAATATTAATAGCAGAGCTGTTAGAGTCCAATAACGTATACTACAGACATTAAAGAACTGAAAAATTTTCATAAATTGTAAATGAAACTTTATATTAACTGGGTACTGGATATTATTTGTCTTTTAGTTTCTTTAGGAAACTTGCTGCCACAGGGAGAAAAGTACCAATCAGTTATATAAAATATTATACTCAATATTTTATTATTCACAATTATCACTAATTTACAAATTATTATGGGTCAAAGGTAACTAAATATAAAGTGATAGAAGGTTAATTTAAAAAATTTTGCTGTTTCTAATAAAATCTTTTCCTTATCCACTAGTAAGTTTTAAAAACTCTGACCACAGAAAAGAACACAAGATTTTAGACCTTAATGAATAAGAATCAATACCTGGAAATAGGAATATAACTTGTTTTCTATTACTTTTCAATTATCTAATTATCTTTCTAATTTAAGACTAAGACTTAGGTGTCTATTTTCTAATCTTAAAAACAGGAAAGTATCAGCTCTTTACTTAAGAACTAGCTAAAACTATATTAATTAAAATGTAGCCTATTAGTTAAAATTAGTAATTAGTACTCTGTTGATCAAATGGCATTTTACTGTTATGCTAACTCAATTGTTCATGCTCTCACCTTAAGAGCATGCATAACAAATTGAAAAATCCACAATCACACTATAAAATAATAATTAATCACAGAATAGTTACATATAGACCTCTTTTGACAATATGTCAAATTTTAAATCCCATTAGAAAAATATAAAGAAAACAACCTTTACAATCTTAGTGTTTACAAATCTTTTACTCTCCTGTCAATTTCATAGACTGACATTTCTTTTAATATTACATACGACATGCATATAATTTTAGTTCATCTATCATTACACTAAAAATAAGGTGAATAATGTTACTAGAGAAAATTATTAAATCATAAAATAGTATTTACATGGAAATCTTTCTGTAATAATTAAATTAGTACAACAACTATATCAAAACTGAAGAAATACCAAATTTTACCTTTTCTGTATTGTAATATAAAGATTTCAAAGTAGTAAACAAAGGTGGGCAGCCTTTACTGAAGTTAACCCTCAGGAACTTATCCATTAGTTCTCTAAATTTTTCACCTAGAAACAAAAGTGTACTTTGTTATACTTTGATCAATGCAAACAATTCTTAAAATGATTTTATAACCATAAATGAAACTTCCTCAGAAACAATTATCCCCTTATCCAATTTTTAAGCCCAAAAAGTAAGTCAGCATCATTTCTTGTTTGTTACCATCAAAAAGCATAACACCAAATATCTCAGTTGGCAACTGTATTTTTCCCTAGATGGAGGTGCAAACTATCCTCAAGAAACACTTCAAAAGATAGGTAAACAAAATGATCATGCAGCTTTAAGTAGAGAACAAAAGTGGTCTACTATACATTCTGAATAGCAAGTATGTTTCACAATCTCTCATGAACTAGAAGACTCAGTCCTAGCATCTACAACCCAAAACGCTGAAAACAACTCAAAAAGCACTATGCAAACTAGAAAAACATTCTACTATAACCCGCACTATATTCAAGTAGCAACCAAAACATCTTTTTAAACACTACAGTGGTGTTTACAAATGTTTTTCAAATCAAAAAATGATTTACTTAAACATTCATTCATTCCACAATCATGTAACAAGCACCAGGCATTTTTCTAGGTACTGAGGATACAGTAGTGATTAAAACAGATTTTTTTTAATCCTGCCTTCATGGAATTTAACATTCTAGTGGGTGAGATGGACAGTAAGTAAAATAAAAGAATGTCAGATATTAGACTGAGCCCTGGGGCAACCAAACAGTTAAAATAAGAAATACCCTATTTGCCACATCAAATAAATAAATCTCCTATTATTGCTAAACCCTTACCAAAAATTTGGAGTCAGTTTTTAGAGAAGAAAAAATTGAAAGAATATTTTAATACAGAGGTTTTCTTTTTTTTAAAGTTTATATGAACTTTTTGACAGTAACGGGTTAACGTATAAGAATATAGATTTACCTACTCATTTAAAAAAAAAAAAAAAAGATACATATATGTCATGAATGGTTTAGCCAAAGTAAGACTATTTAAATGATCTCTTAAGGTTTATGGATCACAACACTGCACAAAAAAAACCTAACAACTCAAAGTGGTTATTTTTATTTGTTGTGACTGTGTTGAACAAAAACATGCATACTCATATAATTAGATGTCAAAAAAATTTCAAAGGAAAATTTAAACTTTATTGAGGGGAAGATATATCAGATATTTAAAAAAGGGACACTTATTAACTCAATTTACTACGGAGATTGTTTTCAGATAAACTTTAATCTGTCATTAGCTCTTAAAGCATAGGTCTTTTGAAAATCACAGGCTGCTAAGACAACACAAAACTTCACTCTGGGTTAAATATACATCATTACTTCCTTAAAAATCAAGAGCAGTTTCAAAGACGAAATCTTTCCAGCACTTCCTCTAGTATACGGCAATAGTTAACAACACTGTGGTGGATAAGACATGCTGTTGCATACAGACATGCCTACTCCTCCTCTTATTATGTGTCTGACTGTGGGCAAACGGCCTGTCCACTCAAAAATTTCAGTTCGGCCACCATAAAATACAAGTAGCAGTAACAGTACCACCAGCCAAGACAATACTCGCATGGTTTAAACAAGATGATGAAGGTATGGCACTAAGCACAGTGTCTGGCATATAGTAACCACTCAATAAATACTGGTTACCATCATCTGCCCTGATACCTGAAGAATATTGCATTTCTATAGTTAAGACTGGAAACCCTGGAGGCATACTGGTTAAGTGCTATGCCTGCTAACCAAAAGGCTGGCAGTTCGAATCCACCAGGCACTCCTTGGAAACTCTATGGGGCAGTTTTACTCTGTCCTATAGGGTCGCTATGAGTTAGAGTCAGTTGGACGGCAATGGGTTTGGGGTTTTTTTTTTTTTTTTTTTGGTTTATAGTTAAGATTCTGTTTTCCATGCTTTGTCTCACCCACTTAGAAAACAAGCATTTTATTTTTATGTCAGAGGTTACTCCAAGTTCCTTCCTTTGGTCAACTTCCTCAGTCTATTTAGATCCTACCGGCAGATTTTATTTAAAAGACAATACACCCAATTCTCAATTATCCATAACACTGAAAAAGCCTCTTCTCCCTTAAATGTTACTGTGACTATGCAGCTATGAGAAAGAATGAGGAAGCTCTTTATGTGCTGATAGAAGACTGATCTCCAAGATAGCAAGTTAAGTGAAAAGTAAAACAAGGTAAAGGGCAATGTATGCTACTGCTTGCTGAAAAAAAAGCTGGGGTTGGGGGGACTATACACACAGCACACATACACATTTTGCTTGCACACGCACAATGTATTTCTGGAAGACTATACAACCAACTGGTAATAATGGTTGTCTCTAGGAGAGTGAACTTGGTGGTCAGGGGGCAAAGACAGGAGGAAAACTTCATTTATAAACCCTTTTTTACCCTTTTAATTTAGAATTGTATGCATGTATTACCTAAATAAAAACCCCAAACATAGCTACTCTACCGTTTAGTCACACACCATATCCCACAATTATTACTTATTTATAATCCATCTCATAATCTTTTTCTTTAGGTGTAAGGAAAACCTTTTTTAGAAAAAACAGATTATTTCCCTCCTTCCTATTTATTTTTTTAAAGAATGCTTTAGTATCCCACAGTCTTTAAGGGAAAGATAGACCATTGATCAATAAGTACCTGTTTAACATGTCTCACAAAACAGGTTCTCTGATTTCACAGACTCTGCTTAACTGTTCTGTGGATTCACATAGAAACTGGTGTCCCAATAACCATGCTAAAATAATCAACATAAATAGCACGATCAAACTGTTTCTGACTCACTCAATACGTATTCTAAATAACAGAGCAAAATCTAATTAGCATTATTATGTTTAATACTCTTACTCCAGATTATCTCCTTCCCTCACCAACCTGCAGCCAGCAAAGAATAATAGAACATGATAAACTAGTTATTTTGAAGAGTTGCTTTATCCCTACATTATATTCATAGAACTTAATATTTTAGGGTGTTGGGAGTTTCCTCAGGACTTCTGCTGTATTCACTGCTCTATAGGTCTTATACCGTTTTATCTACAAAACAGTAAGCCTTTTTCAAAACTTTTACCGTGCATTCTCAAGTTCCATTACAGTTCCTGCTTTTGATAATGCTGAGATGCCTTTTTCACTGCACATAAAAATATTTACAGATAGGCAAAAAATCTTCATAAAGTATTCAACTTTTGCAAAGGTACATTTCCACAATTTATATAATATGTTCACTGAAGCTTTGTAAATACACGTACATTAGAACCTCACAGAGATGCTGACCTTGAAGCCCACGCTATCAGACCCCTCAACTGAGACCTATTATGTAAAAAGACCCTTTCGGCATTTCAAAGACAAAGTGTTCCAGAGGGTCCAGGATGGTTCTACTTGGACCTGAATTGTACTTTACAACGAACAGTAGGCTCCAGGCTATCCTTCAGTAAAAATATATTTCCTACCATGTACTAAGAGCTTTTAGTAAACTTTGTTGACTCTAGAAATAAATTTAAGCAGAATAAATTTAAAGCCCCATGTTTCAAAACAGAAAATAGAACAAAGTCTTGTTTATAATCTTAAAGCTAAATGAAGTTTTTTTCTTTCCTGAGAGACAGCTGAATGCATGTAAAGCCGCAGACTAAGAGAAAACTCCTACCCACATTGTGAAACGTGAGACATGCTGTAAGACTGACAGAGGAGGAGCGAGGTATTCTGTACGATACCATTTATATGAAATTCCCCAAATAGGCAAATCCATAGATACAGAAAGTAGATTAGTGGTTGCCAGATGCTGAGGGGAATGGGGAGTGACTAAGGGGTATGGGGTTTCTTTTTGGGTGATGAAAATTTTCTAAAATCAGACAGTGGTGATGGTTGCACAACTCTGAATATTCCAAAAACCACTGAATTGTGCATTTTAAAAGGGTGAATTTTACGGTGTGTGAATTATCTCAATAAAGTGTTTATTAGAAAAAAAAAGGATGCAGAAACGTGAGCCTAAGCATCTGCCACTAAACTTTTGCTAGGGAAATGCTCCTCCCTGCACAGTATATCCTTATGTTGAAAATTCACAATGCATATATTAAAAACTCTGAGAAGTCCTGCAGCAAAGGAAACTGACTGCTGTATTACACCCAGTTTCCCAAAGTTGTTGTTGTTGTTAGGTGCCATCAAGTCGGTTCTGACTCCTAGCGAAACTTACTTAACTGAAAAATATCCCAGCGCACCATCACCCTCTCCACGCAGCCTATTAATTATCACTTGGACTTAGTGTCCTGGAAAACACTAGGAAAATCCACTCTCAGTATTTCACAAAGCCAAAACAAAAAAGAGCATCTGTGGAACTGAAATGTACTAGTGAGAAATGAATTTTTTTTAATGAATTCTTATCTATTGTCTAATCCAAGAGGTATTTCACATGTTTAATGTGAGTCAACTAAATTTTTTTAATTTCCATTAATCTTTTGATAAAAAGAAAATTATAACCCACATATTTAAACAAACATTTCCGTTAGAAAATATACAACCTCACTTCCCCCAGAACAGAGACTTTAAAAATTATACTAGCTTTCTAGGGTCCGACCTGTAGCAAAAGAATGCCATAAGTTATCAATAATATGTTAACTATCTGAACAGCTAATATACTCTCCAGCTCCTATCTCGCCCAAAAGTGAATGAGTTCAGCTAAACGCAACAACTTGGATCAAGGTTATGAACATACCGTTGTGGGATAAAAGCAAATCACAGAATACATTTCACAGTAATCCAATTTACATGAATTACTAAAGCAAGTTTTTGTTTACTTCCTTTTTAGGGATAAAAAAATACATGAAGCTTTCTCTATAAAGAAAAGCAACTGCATGACAAAAGCAAAACTCAGGAAAGTAGTTAACTCTGAAGAGAGAGGACCTTCCAAAGAATGGTGATGTTCATTATCTTAAACACTGTGGTGAACACAAAGAGCTCATCTCTTTCTTGGAAATTATGCTCTAAAAGAAGATATGAAACTTCAAAATTTCTACAACTTAAATCATAATATAATTTGTCATCAATTCTAGGGAATATAATTTACCTTCTAAGCATGTTTATTTTTAAGTTACGTAAGAAAAACAATTTTATTAAAATAATTTCTGACACTCAAAACTACCACATAGCTATACACTGAAGAAGTATAACACACTTATTAACACACATAATTAATAACTGATCACTCCCACCTTCAACACTGACATAGATGTAAGCTCTATACCAGCAACAAGTTTTTAAAATATGAATGGCACTGAGTAATTTCAACAAATAAAATTATTAGTGTTACAAAAGTTATCCTAATATTACCTGGGACAAGATTCAAAGGTAATCTTCTAGGTGAAATTGCTCTGGGATGCTGCTTACTAATTTCTTCATAAATTTGAAGCCTCTCTTCTAAAGTGCCTATTATCAGTAAATATGTGTGAGATACATAGCATCAAAACTTTATCTATGATAAAACTCTAATAAATCTAAAATTATGAAACTGTAAACAAAAATTGCATTATCAATATTAAAACTGCTCTCAATTATTATAAATTATTATTATTATTAAAAACTCTGCAGTGATAAAATACTATATGTAATCAGTAAATCACCTTTACTAACCAGTCTCCAGAGAAATCCAAAACTACTTTCATCTCAACAGATTCTACATTCAACTCAAGACATACACACAAGACACACAACACAGACTCAAGATACATTGTGCTTGTCTTATATTCCTTAGCACACAGCCAAAAAAAGAAAAAGAGAACCATCCTTTGTAACAAATCTTACATAAATACTCTAACCCAATGATGAGTACACGTATCCCCACACACCTACGGGCTTAAGGAGCAACAGTTTTAGGATCAAAAATGCAAATGTTTTATATTTGAAAAATGAACTAAATTTCTGTGGTAGCTTTGATACTTAAAAATCTTCAATGAAACTTCATTATCAAAAACCTCATTAGTCCAGATTGTTTTAAGTGGCAAACACTTCTCCCAAATATTATGATATAAAATATACTCCTATCAGAAAGTTGGATCTTTTCTCCCAAGATCAACCTAATTTTACAGTACCACACAGAGGATCTATATAAAAACTATGTTACTATACAACAATAATTTGCAGAGTGAGGTCTGGGTATAGAGTTCATTACTCTAAAGATATATCCTATATAATTTATCAAGCAAGATTACATGCATTATCTTATATAAGCAATTAAATAACTTATAGAAGAATTTTAAGAAAAAGTAAAACTGTAAAGTTTTCCGTGGATTTTAATTCAGACTACAGAAATAGAATTATCATCAGATTAACTCCCTTGGTGCCAGCAATCAATCTCCATAGGAAATGTAGTACTTAGTATCAAGACTACAAAAAACACTGCAGTTTAAGAGGTAAAGTTTGATTCTGTTTAGACTCCTTCCTTCCCCCAATAATACGTTTTGGAGCTCCAATGTGGTTGGATTTGAAAAACCGGGATATGTGAAAAATAATTTTCACACTGTGTTATGATTTGGAGACTTCATTAATGATCCTTATACTAAAATTTACACAAAGGCTGTTGCACAATAAAAAAAAATTAAAAAAAAAAAAAGCAGTCCTCAAATTTATGCCTAATCTTAGAGAATGACAAGCTTTAAAGTATAAAAAAACTTCTCCACTACCCCAGATATAACAAGTCCTATAAATGTGGTTAAACTGACATTAAGACAAAATCAAACCATTTCAATGCCCTATCTGAAGTCACAATTGGAGCTCCAGAACTTACCATGGGGGAGAAAAGGTCCTAAGGAACCTAAAAAGATAAAGTAGTGCAATTAGTTTTATAATTAATAAGTTAATACATTTCATAATAACCAAGGATACTGACGTATGGAACATTATCACATTCATTTTATTAAACATTAAACACCTTTATTATTAACTGCAGTGTCAGTAGCTTAAAGGAAAATCATAGCTATCCCATACTTTTAACCTTCAGGAATGATTTTTCTCCTTTTTCGCAAAAAGATTATTGACCTAATCAATATTTTAATTGTTACCATTTTCTTACTCAAGGAAATACAAATTTTAACAATTTGTGACATTAAATTTTAAGTACAAGCAGAAAATCTGGATTAATTTATAACAGTTATTAGTATACAACAAATAAGCTTTTCTCATAGCTCATAGTACTATAAATGAATATGGGTAACTACCCATTTACCATACTTTTTAATTTAAAAATTCTGCTGTTTCAACATTCTCAAGTTATAGTTTTACAATTATTTCAGCCATATATTTACTCATAAGCAGATATAATTTTAAAAATACTAACTACTCCTAACATTTAATTATAAAAATGTTAGGGGAAATTTAGAGTAATAAAACTACATTTCTGAAAATGGTCAAGTTTGTCTAATTTCAAGAGAAGCTGTGTAACACTGTGCTGTATAGAAATTAGTCTAGTATGAAATTAAGAGAATAATTTTCATACTGGGGGCTATATACTACATACTCTCAGCAAAACATCCTTGGCCCAATTCTTATGTTTTGAAGCTGAGAGTAACAGACCTTTGATTCTTTAAACTTATTAAACAACTATGACATTTTCCAGAAAAGGAATGTTCATTTTCTTCCCCATCTCTCTAGTTAGTCTAAACTGGAAAGAGTTTAATGGGCCAAGGAACCTAAAACTAACTGTAAGCATTCAATACCTTAAATGTAAATATATAAATTCAATTTCACTTCCACGGTTAACCTGTAATTTTACTAAATGGAAAAACAAGTACTAATGTTAAAAACATCTGTCTTCAAGTTACAGTTTTACATTTTATTATATTTCAAACACTACCTAAGGGAAGGTAGAAGAGAAAAACCTTTACATACTAAGTTGTAGCGCTTTTTCCAAGCCTTCATAATAACACCAGTTTTCTGCATTCCGATCAATCAAGTTTTTGAATACTTCACTGGCTTCTTTTAATCGTCCCAATTTCAACAGCATTTCCCCTAAAATTAAGTTTAAAGTCACATTCATTTTACTAAAACATCAAATACCTTTCTGTTCCCATAAAATTTTATTAAGCACTACTAGGGTATTAGATGTTTATGAAAGGCAGAACTCCATGTGTTTCCCTTTGGGACATACTGCAGTTTATATAACTAACCACAGATTAATTCACAGCTTGCCTTCAGTTATGAACCTGCCTTTACACATTCTACCAAATTACAGATATAAAACTAACTACCATCCATTTTTGGCTTCCTTCTGCACTCCAAATATACATGTAGCATATTAATTTGTTAATCAAAATCTTTGCATTACACACATTTTATGTACCCTTTAAGATAATTAAAGACTCCCTACACAACAAAGTTACACTGGTAAATAACTCTAATGAATATCCCTACCTTCCTACTGTAAGATTTTAATTTCCTTTCATGATCAATTCATATATTTAACAATTATTTACTCAATTATCTTAGTTTCCTTTCTGGGTCACTAAAATTAAAGAAGTCTAACTCAGTAAAATAGAGGCACTAAACATCACTTCATAGCAAGAAACCACATACATCATGTTAATGTGTGGTCACCTCTAAGTTTCAATTCCTTTGACTAAGCCACACAAACAGAAAGTGGGAATGGGAAATAGGAATCTGAACCTATGATACATATAATGGAAAGCACATCTAACTCAAGACATAAGGAAGCTTCTCAAAGAGAATACACCTCAACTTCCTGCCCCCGATATTTCCCATTCCTCAAATAATCCATTTCTAACAAAAAACTCTGAAAATTCTTCAGTCATGGTATTTTAACTCTTATCATCTTGGAAGAGGCAGCACAGTATATTAGTTATTATATACTATTATTTTACTAATTATTTATTGTCTATTATTCAAGCTCTAAAGACTGAACTAGATGATTACCAGCTCCACCACTTACTAGCTATGTGACCTTCAAAAGCCCACTGCGTCTGTAAAATATCCACTACCTCAGTCAGTGTTTGTGATGACCAAATAAGATAATTTACTTAAAGTGGTTAGCACAGTGAATATATATAAACATTTGTTACTGAAAACTATAATCATGTCCCACTCCTCCACAATTATTTTCTGGCCAGTCCAATTTTTGCCTTGCTTACCCTAGATAGGTAGCCCTGGTGGCACAGTGGTTAAGAGCTGAACAGGTTTGGTTTTTTGGTATCCTGGATAGAATAGACAAAAGCATATTTTTCATTTCCAAAAACCTATGTTATCTGCTGCCACCATGAGGCAAAGATTATCACTGGAGGAATACTCAAAATAAACAATTATACTTGCATATTCATAAAATAAATGAAAATATTTAACTCCATTTAAAAAGTTTTTTAAGGATCTTAATATGCTAAGGGATGAGCCTCGGTGGACAGTGGTTAAGCACTTAGCTGCTAACAGAAGGGTCAGTGGTTCAAACCCACCAGCCAACTCCATGAGAAAGATGTGGCAGTCTGCTTCCGTAAAGATTTACAGCCTTGGAAACCCTATAGGGCAGGTCTACTCTGTCCTAAAGGGTTGCTATGAGTTGGAATTGACTTGACAGCAGTGGGGGTGACTAATATGCTAAGGACTACAGAAGACATAAATGTGTAAATATCCAAGGTCTCTGGGTCTACAAAGTTCACTAAAAAATTTAAAAAAAAAAACACTATAATCTGTGTACATAAGTAATACAGATCATTGGCTCTATAGTCACATTAAAGGCCATAGAAGAATTCAGGAAAACAATACAAGAATGAAATGACAAAATAAATAGACAATTAGAAACAATACAAAAACAACTAGAAATCCAGAAGATTAACAATAAAATATTAGAAAGAGATAAAGTAATGGAAGGACACTGAAATAGACATGAATTAATGGAAGAAAGAATCATGAAATAGAGGACAAATCCCATGATACTAATGTGTTTAGAAACAATTAGAAAAAGGAATGAAAAAGAATAAAGAATGCCTAAAAGTTATGTGGGACAAAATCAAGAGGAATAATTTACATGTAATAGGAATTCCAGAAGAGGAGGAAAAAAAGGAAAAGTACAGAGAGAATTACTGAAGATATACTGGCTGAAAACTTCTCAAATATCATGAAACACAAGAAGATTACCAAACAAGAAGCTGAATGAATCCCACAGGATAACCAAAACCAAACCAAACCCACTGCCATCAAGTCAATTCCAACTCATAGTGACCCTACAGGACAGAGTAAAACTGTCCCAAAGGATTTCCAAGAAGTGGCTATTAAGTTCAAACTGCTGACCTTTTGGTTAGCAGCCAAGCTCTTAACCACTGTGCCTCCAGAGCTCCTCATACAAGATAGGACCCACCTCCCCCAAAAAATCACCAAGATATATCATAATCAAACTTTTGAAAATCAAATACAAAGAAAAAAATCTGAAAGCAGCTCGTGAAAAACAAAATATCACTTACAAAGGGGTACCAATAAGACTAAGTGATGATTTCTTCATCAGAAACCATGCAGGCAAGAAGGCAATGGGATGACAAATATAAAATCCTGAAGGAAAAGAATTGCCAACAAGAATCATATATTCAGCAAAACTGTCTTTCAAAAATGATGGAAAAACTAAGACATTACCAGATAAGCAGAAACTAAGGGAATTTATAAAACTCAGACCAACCTTACAAGAAATATTAAAGGGAGTCCTCTGGATAAAGAACCAATGAAATCACACAATGACATGCGATAAAGGCACATGACATCATCCAGACGTCTTAGTCATCTAGTGCTGCTATAACAGAAATACCACAAGTAGATGGCCTTAACAAAGAGAAATTTACTCTCTTACAGTCTAGTAGGCTATAAGTCTAAATTCAAGGCATCAGCTCCAGGGGAAGGCTTTCTCTCTCTGTCGGCCCTGGAGAAAGGTCCTTGTGATGCCTCAGTCTTCTCTTGGTCTCCTCTGCGCAGGAACCTCAGGTCCGAAGGATGAGCTCTGCTCCTGGCACTGCTTTCTTGGTGGTATGAAGTTCCCGTGTGTCTCTGCTCGCTTCTCTCTTTTATATCTCAGATTGGCTAAGGCACTATCCAATCTTGTAGATGTCATCAGTATAACCTCATCACAGTGACAGAGTTTACAACACATAAGGAGATCACATATAACCTCATCATAGTGATAGAGTTTACAACCCATAAGGAAATCAGATCAGATTACACAATCGTACAATAGTGGAAATCATGACCCAGCCAAGTTGATACACACATTTTTTTGGGGGACACAATTCAATCCATAACACCAACCCAGATAAACACTTCACAAAAGCAAAATAAAGCTAAAACACTGACCGTAGGGAACCAAAGGAATTAAGCTAAAAACAACGACAACTTCAAAACAGAAAGGAGGCATAAAAGATGTAGTTACAGAACTTCCATATGAGGAGGAAGTCAATGCAATTTCAAGACATAACAGACTGTTCTGATTTTAAGAGGTCCCTATGAGTCGGAATCGACTTGATGGCAATGGGTTTTTGTTTTTGTTTTGTTTTTTTAAGGTAAACTTCAGGGTAACCACAAAGAAAAGTAGTAAATCTACTCACCAAAACAAAGAAGAAAACCAAAAAGACTCAGTAAACATAAAAATAACAACAACAATTGATAGAAAAAAGTCATATATAAAAAGAACTCAGCACAGAAAATTAAGAGGAACAAAGAAACCATTAACACCACAAAAAGTATAACACAATGACAGCAATCCATCCATATCTATCAATAATCACACTGAATAGAAACAGATTAAATGCACCAGTCAAGAGATAAAGGGTGGCAGAATAGATAAAAACACATGACCCATCAATATGGTGTCTACAAAAGAAACACCTTAGACACAAAGACACAAACAAGTTAAAAATCAAAGGATGGGGGAGAAAACCTATCCAGCAAATAGTATCCAAAAGAGAGCAGGAGTGCAAAATTAATTCTGGATAAAACAGACTTTAAATCAAAATCTATTATAAGAAACAAAGAAGAGCATTATAGAAGGATTAAAGGATCAATCCATCAATAAGACATAACAATAATAAATATCTATGTACCCAATGACGGAGCTCCAAAATACATAAAACAAACTCTAACAGAACTGAAAAGAGAAATATATAGTTCTACTATAATGGTAGGAGACTTTAACACACCACTTTCAACAAAGGACAGAACTAGAAAGAAACTCAATAAAGATATAGAAGATCTAAATAACACAATCAACCAACTAGACCTCATAAACATATACAGAACACACCACCCAACAACAGCACAGTACACATTCTTCTCCAATGCACATGGACCATTCTCCAGAATAGACCACATTCTGGGCCTCAAAGCAAGCCTCACTAAATACTAAAACATCGACATAATACAAAGCATTTTCTCAGATCATAATGGTATAAAACTAGAAATTAGTAACAAAAAGTGCAAGGAAAAAAATTAAATACATGGAAACTGAATAACACCTTACTTAAAAAGACTGGGTCATAAGAGAAATTAAAAAATTCTTAGAATCAAATGAAAATGAAGACACAACATACCAAAACCTCTGAGCCACAGCAAAAGCATGCTCAGAATAAAAGTTATAGCAATAAATGCACACATTAAAAAAGAAGAAAGATCCAAAATCTGTGACTTAACCCAACAACTTGAACAAACAGAAAAGGAACAGCAAGAGAAGTCCACAGTCACCAGAAGAAAGGAAAGAACAAAGATCAGAGCAGAAATAAATGAAATAGAAAACAGAAAAACTGAATGCACAAAGCTAGAAGTTGGTTCTTTGAGAGAATCAATAAAATTGACAAACCACTGGCCAAACTGACGAAGGAAAAAAAATGCAAAGATGCAAATAAATAAGAAATGAAATGGGCAACATTACAACAGAATCAACTGAGATGAACAGGATTATTACAGAATGTTACGAAAAATTATACTCTAACAAATCTGAAAACCTGAAAGAAACGGACAAATTTCTAGAAATGCATTATCTACCTAAACTAATACAAGGAGAGGTAGAAAACCTAAGTAGACCCATAACAAAAGAAGAAACTGAAGATATCATTAAAAAGAGTCCCAACAACAAAAAAAAAGCCCCGGGCAGACGGCTTTACTGGAGGGTCCTACCAAACAGAGAAGAGTTGACACAAATTCTACTCGAACTATCCCAGAACATAGAAAGGGAAGGAATACTCCCTAACTCATTCCATGAAGCCAGCATTACCCTGTTACCAAAGCTAGAGAAAGACATTACAAAAAAGGAAAATTATAGGACAATATCCCTCATGAATATATATGCAAAAATTCTCAACGAAATTCTAGCCAATAGAATACAACACCATATCAAAAAAATAATACATCATCATTAGGTGGGATTCATACTAGGGATTCAAGGGTGGTTCAACATTAGGAAATCAATGAAAATACTTCACCACATAAATAAAACAAAGCAAAAGAATCACGTCATCATCTCTATCGATATGGAAAAGGCAATTAATAAAATTAAACACCCTTTCTGGATAAAAGCTCTCAGTAAAATAGGAACAGAAAGGAAATTCCTAAACATGATTAAGGACATATATACAACACCAACAGCCAGTATTATTTCAACAGAGAAAGACTGAAAGCATTCCCCTTGAGAACAGGAACTAGACAAGGATGCCCATTATCACCATTCCTATTCAATACCGTACTGGAAGTCCTAGTAAGGGAAATAAGGCAACAAAGGGAAATTAAGAAATCCAAATTGGTAAGGAAGAAATAAAACTATCCCTATTCACAGATGACAGGATCCTATATATAGAAAAACCCAGAGACTCCAAAAGAAAGTTACTGGAACTAACAGAAGGGTTCAGCAAAGTATCAGGGTACAAGATCAATGTACAAAAATCTGATGGATTCTTCTACACTAACAAGGAGAATTTTGAAAAGGAAAGCAAGAAAATACCATTTACAATAGACCCAAAAGGATAAAATACCTAGGAATAAATCTAACCAAGAAAGTAAACGACTTTTACAAAGAAAAATACAAAGCACTACAGCAAGAAACCAAAAGAGACCTACATAAACGGAAAAACATTCCATCCTCATAAATTGGAAGACTTAACATTGTGAAAATGTCAATACTATCCAAAGCATCTACAGATAAAAAGCAATCCCGATCCAAATCCCAACAACATTCTCTTAAATGGAAAAACTAATCTCCAACTTTATATGGAAAGGAAAGAGGCCTCCAACAGGCAAAGCATTCTGAAAAAGAAGAACAAAGCAGGAGGCTTCAGGCTCCTCGTCTCAAAACTTACTAGACAGCAATGGTAGTCAAAACAGCCTGTTACTGGTACAACGACAGACACATAGACCAATGGAACAGAACTGAGAACCCAGAAGTAAATTCACCCAGCTATGGATAGCTGATTTACAACAAAGGGTTCAAGTCCATTCAATGGTGAAGAGACAATCTTTTTAACAAACGGATATTTACTTGCAGAAAAATGAAACAGGATCCATACTTCACACAATACATAAAAAGTAACTCAAAATGGATGAAAGACCTAAATGTTAAACCTAAAACTTAAAAAGTTCCTGGAAGATAACATAGGGACAAGGGTAGAGGTCCTAATTTATGGCATAGACTATTAAACATAACTAAAAATGCACAAACAACAGAAGATAAACTAGATAACTGGGGCCTCCTAAAAATTAAATACTTATGCTTATCAAAAGACTTCACCAAAAAAGTAAAAAGAGAACCTACAGACTGGAGGAAAAAAATTGGCAATGACATATCTGATGAGTTTAATCCTAAAATATACAGAAAACTTCAACACCTCAAAAACAAAAGACAAAAAAATCCTGTTTAAAAAAATGGGCAAAGGACATGAATAGACATTTTACCGAAGAAGACACTCAGGTGGCTAACAAGCACATGAAGGGATACTCACGATTATTAGCCACTAGAGAGATGCAAATCAAAACTACAATCAGATACCATCTCACCCCAGTAAAAACAGCACTGGTCAAAAAAAAACAGAAAACAACAAATGCTGGTGAGGCTGTGAGGAGATTGGAACTCCTATACACTACTAGTGGGATTGTAAAATGGTACAACCACTATAGAAAATGGTATGGTACCTCCTCAAAAAAGGTAGAAATAGAAATACCATATGATCCAGCAATCCAACTAATAGGATATTTATCCTAGAGAAATAAGAGCAGTGACATGAACAAACATATGCACACCCATGTTCACTGCAGCGTTATTCACAATAGCAAAAAGATGGAAACACCTAAGTGTCTGTCAACAAAGAAATAAACAAATTGTGGTACATACATACAATGGAATACTATGCAATGATAAAGAATAATGATGAGTCCGTGAAACATAACATCGTTGAAGCTGGAGGACATTATGCTGAGTGAAATAAGTCAATCACAAAAGGACAAATACTGTATGATACCACTTTTATAAAAAGTTAACAGAAAGCAACATTCTTTGGTGGTTCACCAAGGATGGGAGGGGGAGGAAGGGAGAATCACCTACTAGATAATTCTGGTGAAGGGAAAGGCAATACACAATATGGGAGAAGTAAATACAACGTGACCAAAGCAAATGACACACTGAGAGGTAAGCAAGAATAAAGGAGAGAAATGCGGTAAGGACGATACCATATACAATTCTGTAACAACAGTAACAACCAAAAATCTGTGAGTGGTTACATAGGTAGATACGTATGCTACATAGCCGTGGGAGGGCACATGGGAGTGCATGAACATGCATATATGAGTACAGTTGTGGGTTACTGTTGTATGTGTAGTGGTATATTCACATACATAATAGGGCACATAGGGGGCACAGTTATCGAAATGTCTTAGACATAACCAAACACCTCATGGGACTGAGTTGCTGGGCTTGCAGGCTAAGGACCATAGTCTCAGAGGACATCTAGGTCAACTGGCATAACATAGTTCATAAAGATAATGTTCTACATTGCAGTTTGGTGAGCAGCGTCTAGGGTCTTAAAAGCTTGCGAGCAGCCACCTAAGATACAGCTATTGGTCTCTTCCCATCTGGAGCAAAGTAGAGTGAAGGAAAGCAAAGACTCAAGGAAGAAATTAGTCCAAAAGAAATAATGGCCTACACGAACCACAGCCTTTTCTAGCCTGAGACCAGAAGTAGATAGTGCCCAGCTACCACTACTATCAGTTCTGACCAGCGACACAACAGAAGGTCCCCGTTAGAAAGAGAGAAAAATGTAGAACAAAACCCAAATTCATAAAAAAAGACCAGACTTACTGGAATGACAGACACTGACAGAAGCCCCAAAACTACTGCCCTAATACCCTTTTAACCTGGAACTGAAGCCACTCACGGAGGTCACCTTTCAGCCACATAATAAGCGTAGCCTATAAAATAAACAGTAACACCCATGAGGAACGTGCTCCTTAGAAGAATCAACTAAACTAGACCAAATGAGCAACATCTGCTCAAAAGCAAAAATCAGAAGGCAAGGAGGAGCAGGGAAACGGGAGGGAGGGAAATGAGGAAGGCAGGGTAGAAATGGGGAGAGTGTTGACACAGTGCAGGGATAGCAACCAATGTCATGGAACAATCTGTGTATGAACTGTTGAATGGAAAACTAATGTGCTATGTAAACTTACACCCAAAGCAAAAAAAAAAAAAATTTGCTTCACCCTTTGTTGATAAACACTGTTAAAAATATTTATAGGGATCCTGCCTTCATAATTAGCCCATAATGAAAATGAAAGAATTTTGCTTGATGATTGATCCTAGTGTCATCATTTATTAGTCTCACAATATTTTACTATATATGGATACATCTGATACGAAAGCAGTAGAACATACTTCTGAAGAGAATGAAATCCGGAGTCAAAATGCCTGGACTCAAATCCCAGCTCTACCCAGTTTACTTACTTATGTGACTTTGGGAAAGTCACTTAACATCCCGATACCTCAGTACCCTCATCACTAAAATGGATATCATAACAACTGTATCATAAGGTTATTATGAGAATTAAGTTAATTAATAATGACTTAATAACAAAGTGCTTAGAATACTGCTTGACATATAGTAAATGTTATTTAAGTGCCACAGAATAAAGTACATAGTTCGGTTTTTTCATTGAGGCCATTTTAAAAAGCAGGCCAACTTACCTTTAATTTCTTCCACCAAAAGTTTATCACATATTTGTTTCTCGTATGTTTCTATATGTTCCAAGGATTCCTGAAATAGATCTGCCTCTCTCATCACTTGATTCTGGTACAATATAAGTTCACTATATTCATAGTCTATTTTGTTGGGAGGAACCTGGAAAAAAAAAGACCGAATTACTTGATTTATAATTACATAAAGTAGATACAAATCTTTAAATAAAGTACCTTCTCAGGAGAGTCATTATCAGACTTAAAAAAACAACAAGTAGCTACAACTAGGAGAGTGATTAACAGCACAAAGAATTAATATAACTTTTAAAACAAATAAGGGAGTGGGGCCTCTGGCTATGGCAAAGTGAAGAGGTCAGCAAATTCCATCCCAAAAAAACAAGTATAAAACTGGTTATAATCCTAAGGAATCTACAAAAAATACTAGTAGAATAAACAAGTTTAGCAAAGTCATAGGTTGCAAGATCAACATAAGACAATTAATTATATTTCTATATACTAGCAACAAACAACCCAAAAAAAGAAATTATGAAAACAATTTCATTCATAATAGCATCAAAAAATAACAAAATATTTAGGAATCTAGCATAACCAACAGCTATATACGAAAAACTACAGTGCCAAGAGAAATTACAAATCTAAATAAATGAAGAGACACCCGTTTCATGTTTCAGATCAGAAGACACAATACTCTTAAGACGGCAATCTTCCCCAACTTTATCTGCAGATTGAACAATTTATCAAATCTCAGCAAACTTTTTTGCAGACGCTGATAAGCTGATCCTAAAATACAAATAGAAATGCAAAGGACACAGAATAACCAAACTAATTTTGAAAAAAAAAAGGATAAAGTTGGAGGACATATTTTTCAAATTTCAGAACTTACTATAAAGCTACAGTAATCAAGACAGTGTGGTATTGGCATAAAGACAGACATATAGACCAATGGAACAGGATATAAGGTCCAAAAAGAAACCTTTATGTTTATGGTCAATTGATTTCTGACAAAGGTACCAAGGCAACTCAATGGGAAAAGGACAGTCTTGTCAACAAATGATGCTGCAACAATTAAGTATCCAGATTTCTGGAAAATGGAAAGCAAAAAAAATGACCTTAGACACACACTTCACATCTTATACAAAAATTAACCCAAAACGAGTCATGCACCTGAATGTGAGTGCTAAAACTATAGAAGAAGTTTTAAAAGAACAGGAGAAAATCTTTGCAACCTTAGATTAGGCAAAGATCTCTTAGCTATGAAAACAAAATCACAATTGATAAAAGAAAAAAATCAAGAAACTGGACTTCATCAGAATGAAAAAACCTTTCTCTTGAAAAGATGTCATTAAAAAAATATGAAAATACAAGTCATAGACTAGAAGAAGTTATCTGCAAATCATGTATCTGAAAAGGAACTTCTATCCAGAATATATAAAGAACTTTTACAACTCAGTTGTAAGACAAATAACACAATTAAAAAATATGCAAAAAAGTCAGATAGACATTTCATCCAAGAAGAAATAATAATGTCCAATAAGCACATTAAGAAGTTCAAAACCATTAGTTGTTAGGGAAATGCAAATTAACGCCATGTAATACCACTACACACCCACTAAGATGGCCACCATAAAAAAGATGGATAATAACAACGGTTGGTGAGGAGGTATAGAAATTGGAATCTTTATACTGGTGGGAATGTAAAACGGTTCGGCCACTATGGAAAATAATTGGGCAGTTCCTCAAAAAGTTAAACACAGACGTACCATACAATCCTGTAATTTCATTCCTATCATCTACCCAAGAGAAATGAAAACATGTCCACTCAAAAACTTTAGTGTACACAAATGTTCATAGCAGCATTATTCATAATAGCCAAAAAACTGGAAACAATCCACATGTCCATCAACTGGGAAATTAATAAACAAAGAGTGGCATATCCATATAATGGAAGACTATTCAGCACTGAAAAATAATGAACTACCAATACCTGGTCTACTATGGATGAATCTCAGAAACATGCCAAGTGAAAGAATCAAGAGAGAAAAGACTATATTATGATTCCATTTATTTGAAAAATCCCAGAAAAGGGAAATCTATACAGACAGAAAGCAGATGTGTGAGTGCCTGGGGCAATGGGTAGGAGTGAGAATTGACTATAAATGGGCACAAGAAGACTTTTGGAGCAATGAAATGTTCTAAAACTGGATCGTGATGATGGTTACACAATGTTATCAATTTACTAAGAGGAAAAATAATCACTGATGAACACATAATGAGTAAGTTTTACAGTATGTAAATTATGTCAATAAACCTGTTTAAAAATATACATATGAGAAAAACCCTAACGCCTGAATTTAATCATCTAATTGTAATAATTTTGTGTTTAAAAGGAAAAATTTTTTATGAAACTCACTAAATGTGATACAGTACACTCTCTTTTGGGTAGGAATTCATTCCCAGATAAAGACAAAGAGCTACTCTCAACAGAGAATTCTCTAGTTTGAGGTAAAAGGCCAAGAATCTAAGTAAAGACAGTGGATTATCTCCTCGCTTATGGGAATAAACAAAAATAACAGATTAAAAAAATGAACCCATAAAAACAAACAACACTCAGACAGACTGAGAGAAATGCAGAACAAAATTCAAATTCCTAAAAATGGCCGACCTACTGGACCAATAGAGACTAGAGGAACCCCAGACACTATCGTCCTAAGATACTCCTTGACGTGGCACTGAAGCTACTCCTGGAGGTCACCTTTCAGCCAAATAACAGAATGGCTTTTAAAATAAACAATATCATCTGTGAGTAATGTGTTCCCTTAAGCAGTCAACTATATGAGACCAAACAGTCAACATTTATTTACCCAAAAGCAAGGATGAGAAGGCCAAGAAGGGAAGGGAAGCTAGATCAATAGAAACAGAACAAACAAAATGGAAATAATGAGAATGCTGACACATTGTGAAAACTGTAACCAATGTCATGGAACATCAGCATAAAAATTATTAAATGGGAACCGAATTTGCTGTGTAAACTTTGACTTAAAACACAATAAAAATTGAAAAGAAAAAAAATAGAACATAAAAGATTTCAACAAATTTCTGGAAGATGGAAAGCAAATGAAGAATAACTGATGAAGTAGAAAGGAGGAAGCCCAAGCCTAAAGTTCCTATAACCCTTTAAAGGATGATTTTATTTTGGGGGCGGGGAGGGGAATTTTTTGGTGATGCCATGTCTTTTCACTAATGGAAAGGATGCTGAATCACTGTTTGCTGGTACTTTTTTATTATTTGAAAAAATGGGGTGCCAACTGCAAGCAGGCCATATCAGTCCCATGTTCCATGAAGTACATCACAAACGTGGTACACACTGGTCCCATGGCCCAGAAAGCGCATCACAAACAGTTTTCAGGAAGGTGAGCACTTTATAAACATGTTACCAGCGAGATGACTAATGCAAGTGGGCCACATAGTCCCATGCTCCGTGAAGCACATCACACACATGGTACATATCACTCCCATGGCCTAGGAAGTGCATTACAAATTGTTTTCACCCAAAAATAAGTCATTTACTTGAATATTTCTGAATGTCAGTAACCATACCTTCCCAATAACACTAAGGAATTAGTAAACATACCTGCAAGCCTTATCTTGCTTTACAGAAGCCCCAAACCAAACCCATTGTCGCTAAGTCGATTCCAACTCCTAGCGACCCTATAGGGCAGAGTAGAACTGCCCCATAGGGTTTCCAATGAGCAGCTGGTGTATTCAAACTGCCGACCTTTTGGTTAACAGCCAAGCTCTTAACCAATGTGCCACCAGGGCTCCATACAGAAGCCAAAAGACACGAAAGTTTCACACAATCACCCCTCCAGAAAGCATGCCCTCACATGAAAGGCTCTCAACACTCAAATGTAACGCAGACCAACTTCCTTGTTTTTTAGGCAGTTGCACGAGTGTTCTCTACAACACTAGAACATACTGAAGTGGCTCAAATGCCTGCCAATAAACCTCCAGGAGCAGAAAATGTAGCTGGAACATATATGTGCCATCGCCTGTTATTAGAGTTCCCTTAAAGAGGAAAGCATTAGGGAGGGTGCCTATCTGTCCTGGAAAGCCCCAGATAGGGTCAGAATTCTGAAATGCCAGGTAAACAGAGGTGGTAGGAACGAGTCATGGGGTTCAAAGTTGGGAGAGTAACTGAAAGTCAATATATAAAATATCTGACCCGCTCCATATCCCATCTCCATCAACTCTGCAGCCAACCCCATGTTCAGAATGCCCTGTAGCCAAGCATCCATCCAATTTGGAAAAGTAGAGAGCTGTGCTCCAAAGAAAGTAACTAGCCCTAGAGAATTGGATGCTATGAAAAAAGAAGAGGACAAAAAGATCTTTTAAAATTACAAACATGACTGTTATATAAAAATTACAATAAAAACATTAGGAAGTAAAATTGTGACTGACTATGGGGGTAATAATTATAGAAAACTATACACATATTAAAATTCACAGAATTCTATACCAAAAAAGATCAACTTTAATGTATGATAATTTTAAAAATAGAATTAAGAAGCAGCCTAATTTTCCAGAAAGCAGGATCAAGAAAAAAAAGATTGACAAAAGAGAGAAAAAAGGAATAATCTAGAGGGCATTATCAGACTAGTAAATGTTTCAAACAGAGGAAATAAAATAATTCAAAAGAAATGATCTAAGGAACAACCCAAGATAAAGTCTGAGAATTCAACAGCATATCTTTGGCTGAATAGATTTCTCCAGCTAAACAAGCCCACTAAGTGCTGAGCACAATGATTTAAAAAATTAAGATCAACACCTAGACATATCCTGGTAAAGTTTCAGAACACCAAGAATAAAGAAGACTGACTGTTCTGGAGGAGAAAAAAAAAAGATCACTTAAAAGGATAGCAATCAGGCATCAGACTGCTCGTCTGCAAAACTGAGTACCTTCAGAGTTCTATGGGAAAATGATTTTCTCCTTAGAATTCTGTAACAACTAAACTAATGATCAGGTCTACAGGCAGAATAAAGATATTTACAGATATACAAGGGCTCAGAAATGTATCTCCCAAAAACTTTCTTAGAAAGTTACCTGAAGATATATTTTAGCAAAACAAGGTAAGTGAAGAAAACATGAATTCCATGAAATAATGAAACCAATTGTGTTCTGGAGAAAAAAGATATGCAGGAAAAAATATCTGATAAAATACCTAATATCATGAAAAACTGAAACTTCACTGACTATGATAAAGGCACACAATGTACACGAATAAAGAAAAACAATTAAAAACTCCAGGGAAATCTAAATATTGTACTGAGTTTCAACTTCAAAAATCAAACTAGAGAACAAACTACTGACACATACAACAACTTAGATGACTCTCAAGGGTATTACGATGAGTGAAAAAAGTCAATCTCAAAAGGTTACATATTGTATGATTCCATCTATATAATAACATTGATGTGACAAAATTATATTGATAGATCAGTGGTTGCCAGAGGTTAAGGTTAAGGGAAGGGTGCAACTATTAAGAGGTAACATGAAGGAGTTTCTTGTGGTGATGGAACATTTCTGTATCTTGATTGTGGAGCTGGTTACTCAAATGTACACATATGATAAAATTTCATATAACTATACATGCAAACAAAAAATTACATGTAAAAATATCAATTTCCTGGTTTTGACAAAGTACTATGGTTATATTACATATTATCATTAAAGAAAGCTGGGAGAAAGTATCACTCTGTACTATTTTTGCAACTTCTTGTGAACAGTAAACTATTTTAAAATAAAAATGTTTTTAAAAATTCAACCTATAGCAAAGAATATTTCACTTTCGCTTATAAAACAGGTTCTAAATGTTATCAACCTTGACAATGTAAAAGTAAAAGAGATGACAGAAGTTGCAAAACAGAAAGAAAGGGAGCTAAAAGGATAGATACCTCAACACCCTCACCTTACAAAGTAGGGAGCAAACAAATAGTGCATATAGTTGATGGCATGAGATATAAAGGTGTAAGCATATTCTCTAAAGTCACAAAGATAACAACTTAAGGAAACAAAATACTAATACATTAGAAGGATGAGGAAGAACAGATGATGAGGCAATTAAGAAAGCTAAATACTAACATGTCATGGTAAAACCTGGTAATGTCTGAAACAGATTAAGAAAAGATATGATGCATTATTTAAACATACGGACTATATTCTTCCATATGTCTTCTTAAACCAGCTTCTGCAGAGCAAGGCAGAGATAGAGAGGCAGAGACTGTCATTATACATCCTCTATATTGAGAATTACTTGATAAAGGAAAGAAAAAAAGTCTATACCAACTAAAATTAGTTTGGTGATGGATCAAAAAAAAAAACACAATGGCTTGCTTTTAGAATGGTCTATGAAAGAAAAAGTTTTCTTCAAGAAGACACAAATGGTGGATGATATCAACAAAACTGGCAGAGTAAAGACCTCTGGAAATTAGCCCTTCCATAAAAGCAAGAAAAGTATGGGCAAAAATTGTTAGAATCAACTTTTTCAGAAGTCTGGAAATGGTTAAACAAAGGCTAACAGCAATCAGGTAGCACTTATTCAAGAAAAACTGCTGAATTTTGGTAATAACAAGATATGTGGTGTTTGAACTTGTCCTAGTCATATCCCACACTCTCAGCTACAGTAGCTTTAAAAAATAATAGCCCATACCCCCATATAAACTTGGTAGCCACAGAAGGAAACAGAATCAAGTTGGGATGTTTTCAAAGTCTCATTTCCAAAGAATTGTAATTATCTGACCTGTCTGGTGGTTCCCTGGAAGATCACACTAATTCAGAGTGCACCCAGTGCTAAAAGCCTTCTCCCCAGTAGGGGGGTAGTAAGGGGGTAAAAAAGAAAGTGGGGAGTCAGGGAGCCGGGTGGGGTGGGGGAGCTGCCAAAAACAATTACAGGCAAGTAAATTTTACCTTTGCAGCTGCCTGACGCGTAACAGCTGAAGCAAACACAACATACTAACCAAAAAGCTTAAAAGGAAAAGCTGGAGAATAAGATGTTCATGGGGATTTTGAAAAGCTCCAACATACTGCTGAGAATCTAGAAGCCCACATGCCTGCGTACGGCTGTGTGCATACTGAAGAATGACCAGAGAAGGCCCTCAACTCTCACCTCTGGTACAAAAGCAGGAAGTGAAAGCTAAAGCAGAATTATATACTGCCTGTGTGAGTGTTAAAGGTATGCCTTAAAATGCAGAGAGTACCTTGGAAAAGCCTGGGAGATTTATTGGTTCCAGTCGATTTACTGGTTTTAAGTGTTTAAAGAAATCTAAGTCCAATCATTAGCTGATCAGCAAACTAAGCAGAGATTTCAGGAGCCACGTGCAACAAAGAGTAGAGACTAAACAGACAAGCAACAACAACTACCAGCAGCAACAACAAACCCTAGGGAAGGGGAAGAATATGATTTCCAGAGTTGTCATGTTAGGCTACGCAGTACAAAATATCCAGTTTTTAACAAAAAACTACAAGACACGAAAGAAAACACTAAGTATGACCCACTCAAAGGAACGAAAGCAATCAATAGAAATTAGACCCAAAGAAGTCCAGACACTGGACTTACTAGACATATATTTTAAATTAACTATTTTAAATACGTTTAAAGAGCCAAAGGAACCCATGAACAAAGAACTATGAGAATGATGTCTCACCAAATAAAGAATATGAATAAAAAGGTAGAAATTATAAAAAGGTATCAAATATAATTTCTAAAGCTGAAAAATTCACTAGACAGGCTCAACCCCAAATGTGAATTGGCCGAAGAAAGAATCAGCAAATTTTAAGACAAGTCAATTGAACAACAAAAAAAGAAAAATGAACAGTCTTAGAGACCTATGGTACATCACTGAGCATAAAACGTACACAAAGTAGTGGTCTCGGAGAGACAGAGCAGAAAAAATACCTGAAGAATTTAAACCTTGAACCAAAACTATCCCTTGAGGTCATCTGTAAACAATAGCTTAGCTAAATTAGTAAAATATGTTCGCCTTGAGCACTGCACTCTTTTGAAGAATTACTGACATGAAATCAAATTGACAACAGTAACTCTAAAACACAGATGAGAAGTTTAGGGGGAAGTAAGTCTAAGTCAATGGTTGTGAAATAATACGGGTAGAGACAGTGAAAAGGGTGACACAACATGAAGAATGTAACCAATGTCACTGAACCATACATGCAGAAAATGTTGAATGGGTGTGTGTTCTGCTGTGTAAACTTTCACGAAAAATAAAATATACATTTAAAAATATGTATCTGAAGAAATAATGGGGAAAAATTTCCCAAATTTGATGAAAAGCATTCATCTGAAGCTCAACAAACTCCAAGTAGAATAAACTCAAAAAGATCCACAACTAGGTATGTCATAATCAAACTGCTAAAAGCCAAAGACAAGATAATCTTGACAGCAGAAAAGAGAAAACCAACTTATCACATGGAAGGATCCTCAACAGGGATAAGAGCTGACTTCTCTTAAAAAACCAGAGAGACCAGAAAGCAGTGGAATGACAATCAAAGGGCTGAAAGAAAAAGATTGCCCACCAAGAATTCTATATCCAGAAAACTATCCTTCAAAAAGGAGAAATTAAGACAATTCTCAACAAACAAAAATTGAGGGTATGTCACAACCACACCTGCCCACAAGAAATACTGAAAGCATATCTGTGGTGAAATGAGTTCCTTTATGTGCGCTTTTGCTTTGGTTCTTTGGAAAACCAGCTTAAGAGATTTTTCCTGTAATCCCTGAGACTAATCCCTGAGAAATTAACCTTTGTCCTAAATTTTCTACCACAGAGTATTTGTTACTTTTGTCCAGGTTGATTGACATTTCCTGGGAAAGCTATAAACAACATGACTTTTTGTCTGGCCCTGGGCTACAGCCTGCCCTGTGATTGATACGCACCTTGCAGGGATTGGTCCATGTAATACAAATGAAGTGACTATGGATGATGCAAATGAGGTAACGATAGCCTACTATACAAATGAAGTGTCTGTGGCCTACCGAGAAGAGACTGGTGAGTTTGTGGCCCCGCTGGGAGGAGCCATGCCTTGAAATTGACAGGGAGTTGTGGATATATATGCAGCCAGCCCCACAGAGGTTTTTCAGACAGAAAGCAGCAGGAAGAGAAGAAGTAGAGGAAGAGAGAAGCAGGAGAGAGAGAGAGAGAGAGGAGGCAAGGGATCTCCTAAAAGAGCTGTGACACAGGTCAAGGGCTGTACCACTGAAGACAACGACAGGTCTGGAGGGGGCCCTGCAGCAGAGCCAGTAGCGACAGGTCTGGAAGGTGCCCTGTGGCAGTCAATGGTGAAAAACAGCAGGTCCAAGAGGATCCTGTCCTCAGGGGGCTGAGAGAAGGCCTGTCTTGAGGAGGCTGAGAAGAGGCCTGCATGGCCAGGAGGAGCTGAGAGAGCCCATCCTGCAATGAAGAAGGGAGACTTCGCCTACATGCTTGCTGTTCCTGATTCTGAGTTGTAGCCTGCTGCTCCTGATCCCAAGCTGTACCCTGTTGCTTCCTTAATAAACCACTTAACTATAATATGGTCTGTGAGTTCTTTGAGGCCATTGCAATGGATTATTGAACCCAGAAGAGAAGTAGAGAGTGCTGCAGGAGGGACAGCTGGTGTCAGAACTGGTAAAAAGGTTGGAGAGTGGAGGTATGTGTGACCTCCACCTTATAGGGATCAGGTTTCGGTTGCTCCTGGTCATTATTACCCTGAAGTTAGACAGGTTCTGATGCTACTGCTACTAACTACTACTACCGTTTTACAATATCCTCCAGGCAAAACTAAAAAGACAACAGTAACTTGAATTCACATGAAGAAAACAAAGAGCACCAGTAAAGCCAATCTTCAAATTCATACGGCACTGCCAGGGGCTCCAAACAGCCAAAACAATCTAGAAAAAGAAGAATTAACTAGAAGGACTCATACTTTCTGATTTCAGAAAATGAGTAAACAGCTACAGTAATCAAAACAGTATGGAACTGGTATATGCACAGACATATAGACCAATGGAATAGAACTGAGATCCAGAAAGAAACCCATGCATACATCTATGGCCAAATGATTTTTGACAAGAGTGTCAAGTCCATTCAGTGGGGGAAAGGATAGTCTTATCAACAAATGGTGCTGGGACAAACCTATCTTTATATGCAAACAAATAAAATTGGACCCATATCTAACATTATATGTGAAAATTAACTCAAAACAAATCAATGACCTAAAAATAAGACCTAAAACCATAAAACTCTTAGAAGAAAACAGAGGAGTAAACTTCAAGACCTTGTTTTGACAATGGATTCTTAGATATGACGACGAAAAGCAAAACAGATAAACTGAACTTCATCAAAGTTAAAAACTTCTGTGCATCACAGAACTTTATCAACAAAGTAAAGGGACAACCTCCAGAATAGTAGGAAATATTTGCAAATCATTCTCTGGTAAGAGTTTAAAATCTAGAATACACCCACTCTTCACTTATCAACATGGTTAGGTTCCAAAGACCAAGTCATTATGTGAAAATCATGTTATGCAAAAATGAAGTATGACCACATCAGATCACAAAATGAAGGATGACTACATCATTACATGACTGCCAAATTATATTATTACTTAACTGCCAAATTACATCATTACGTAACTGTCAGATTATATCATTATATAACTGCTAAACGACTGAGAATCACGGCCCAGCATACTGACACATAACCTTAGCCATCACAGTCAGTGTTACTCTCACCTCCAGCCTCGGCGTTCGTTACTGCCAGATATACGTTGTTAACGCACAAAATCATCTGATAGTGAATTTTTTACTATTGTCATAAACGCAAAATGGTGGATAATGAGATAGTCGATAAGTGAGGAGCAAGTGTATATAAAGAACTCCTACAACTCAAAACAAAAAGGTAAACACCCAATTAAAAAATGGGCAAAGGACGAACAGATATTTCACCAAAAAAGATAAACAAACGGCAAATAACCACAAGAAAGACTGATCAACACATTAGTCATTAAGGAACTGCAAATCAAAACCACAGTGAAATACCACTTTACCCCCACTAGGATTACTAGTACCAAAAAACAAAAAAATAACAAGTACTGGTGAGAATACAGAGAAACTGGAGCCCCCATTTATTGCTGTAGGATTGTAGAATAGTACAGCAACTATGAAAACAGTTTGGTGGTTCCTCATTATCATATGACCCAGCAATTCCCCTCCTAGGTATATACTCAAAACACTTGAAAGCAGGGACTCAAACATACACCTGCACACCAATGTTCATTGAGGCACTAATCACAACAGACAAAAGGTAAAAAGCATCTAAATGTCCACCAACAGATAAATGGATAAACTAAATGTGGTATGTAAATACAACATAATATTACTAAGCCACAAACAGAAACGAAGTTCTGATACATGCTATGACATGGATGAACCCTGAAAACATTATGCTGGTGAAGTAAGTCACAAAAAAAAAATACCGTACGATTTTACGTATATGAATATCAAAAAGTGGCCAACTCAGAGAGACCAAAGTTTATCAGTGGTCACCAGGGGCGGGCACGAGGCGGAAAGCTAGAATTATTGTTTAAGGGACAATTAGTTTCTGATAAGTGTGATGAAAAGATTTGGAAACAGTGGTAATGGCTGCAAAATATGACGAATATGATTAATGTCAACGAATTGTATATGTAAAAATGGCAAAGGTTCTCTTATATGTTTTTTGCCACAATAAAAAGGTGGAGTGTAGTTTATTAGTGGTTACCTGGGGCGGGGGGAAGGGAGGAATGGGGAGTTATCGCTTAAGGGAGATTGTTTTGGGTGATGAAAAGGTTTTAGAAATTGATAGTGGTGATGGTGGCACAACATGGTGAATGTAATTAATGTTACTGAACTGTACATGTAAAAATGGTTGAAATGGCAAATGTTTTGTTATCTATATTTTACTACAATACAAAGAATTGGAAAAAAAATTGTATCTCAAAAACAAAGAAAACGCAAAAAAAAACTAAAAGGTTTTTTGCCCTTATAATGAGGTAGAAAACTTTCTCATCCAAACAGTTCTCCAATTACATATTTTCTAGTGCATTTAAGCAAGTTTCTCATTCTGATCCAATTAATATATTAATAATCTGAAATCAAGACAACTTTAGATCTAAAATACTACTACTAAATGATGTCATATTATAACACCTAGAATTTCAACAAAATAACCCTCTTTATTTCCCTTCTCCTCATTAAGTAGAAATTAAAGATCTAATTTTAATCTGTAATTCCTATCAACAAAAGAGTAATATCCAGAATACGTTTAAAAAAAAGAAAGAAAAACTTCCCGCAAGGCAATAAGCAGACAATATGAGCAAAAGATATCATCAGGCAATTCAGAGAAAACACCAACAGTCCAAAAATATGTGAAAAGATGTTTATGCTAATAATCAAGGAAACACAAAACAAAAATGAGATAAACCTCTTCACATTCATAAAATTGACAAAAACTAATAAATCTGACACAAAGTGTGGAAAGATGTGGAAAATCAAGAATTATAAAACTCTGGTGGTACAAGTATAAATTAGTACAACCACTTCAAAGAGTAATAATATAACATCTAGTAAAGATAAAGACACGCACAAAGCTAAAATTCTGCAATTCTAGTTTTAGGAGTACACTCAAGAAGTCTCACAAATGTGGCCAATGAAAGAACAGACAAGACTTTTCATTGTAGCACTACTGTAATAAAGACAAAGTGGAAGGGATAAACTATGGCTTATTTACATAATGGAACACTGTTATGGATTTAATCGTGTGTCCCCCAAAATAGGTGTTGCAAAATCCCTTTATCTGTGGTTATAATCCCATTTGGAAAGGGGTTGCTTTTGTTATGTTAATGAGACAGGATTAGTATACAGTGTGTCTTAAATCAATCTCTCTTGAGATATAAAAGAGATTAAACAAGCAAGCAAGAGAAGCAGAGATGGGGTAAGAGAGATGCCAAGTGACATGAAGATCACCCAGGAGCAGAAGCTCAAAGAGACAAGAACCTTCCCCTCCAGAGCTGAGAGAGAGAGAAACCCTTCCCCTAGAGCCAGTACCCTGGATTCGAACTTCTAGGCTCCTAAACTGTGAGAAAATAAATGTTTGTTAAAGCCACCCATTTTTGGTATTTCTGTTATTGCAGCACTAGATAACTAAGACAAAAACCAAACAATAGTTAAAAATGGATAAACTAGCTCTACATATATCAACATGGATATATGCCTATAGTGTTGAATTTAAAAACTGCTTAACATTCATGTAAATTTTTAAACACACAAAATAAACATGACTGGGAAGGATCTACAGACTGGAGGATGCTGGTTACCTCTGGAGACCCACATGGAAGGGCTTTAACTATCACTGTTTAACATTTAGTTTTTTTTTTAAAAAGACGACGATCTGGAGCAATTATGGCAAAATGTTAACATCTATTTAATCTCTCTGATGGTACCTAAGGTTATATATATTTAAAAAAATACATATTTCTATAAAATATCAAATATATACTAAAGAAACAATTTCCATAGCCCCAAAAGTATTTTCATTTTTGTATTCTTTTTCTATCTTTATCCAACTGAATATCGTTGAAATCATAGTGTACAAAAATTTTTATATTTATTTTGTATTCAGAGTTCTAGGTCTAAACTTTTTCCAATTAAAAAATTTTTTCAAGTTTTTCCTTAAGTTTCAAAAATTTTAATTCATATATGGGGGGGACGATTTAGAAGTCAACTGTTTTAGTTTGTAAAGGTAGAAGAGAAGGTTAAAATAGAGTTCTTACTTGCTGAGTTTGTCTAAATTCTTCCAAGAGTTTTAGTGCCATATCATAATCTTTCAGTAAATGGTATGCAATAGCATAGCCAATCCAGGAAGCACGTTGTGTTGGGCGCAACTGAAGAAGTTGATATCTTGTCTCCTTCAAAAAAGAATATTTTAATTTTTAAAAGTTGTTTAACCTTCTCAAAATATTTATATCTCATCACAGTTTTAAGAAAACAATTGCATTTAATATCTTTGTAATAAATTCAATTAACAAGTATCAGTTCCCGAATAAAACAGAAATACATCTTATATTCCTTACTTTAAATTACTTACATTCTAGAACACCCTGTAATGCTCACTGTAAAGCTGTCACTGAAAAGCTGTCCTTGGGGCCCGTGCTTTTGGGATGTCTTATAAGATTACCTTCATGTAGTGAGATTTCTTCCGGTAACTAAACGTCTTGGAACAAAGACAGCTGTTTTAAACTTAAAATTTGCTATTTATAAAGCTGTCACAGGAAATTACAACGTATTCACATTGTCACAACGGGCCCCATAGCTTGAATGCTTCACAGCTAGAAAAGCAGAGATGGTCAACACAGCCAGGGGAAACCTACAAACACACAGGACTCCCGTAGCAGAAAAACCACTGCGGCCACTGTTAAGACAGATCATCAACGATGACGTTATGGACAAAATACCAGAAACTCCACCATGGCTGCCTCAGAAGAATCAAGATAACTTCACTATCAAAAAAAATCCAATCTCCCTACATAGCCTCCACATCTCATAGCTCATTTCTACCTCCAAATTCTAGGGAAGTGTAACTGTTTGGAGGAACAAGGTCTCATGAAGAATTCTAACGGCATATGACATTAAGCTATAGCACTCTCACCTGTTATTTTCACCATTGCTTCTCTGTCACGCCTCTCCTTCATTCAAATCAAAGTGTTTGGCACCCTGCTCAGTACTCCTTGTCTTTAATGATCTTTTCTTCCACCTGCTCAGGGACCCACTCCCACGACCACACCCTGGACTTTACTGCCGCCCAGAAACCATATATTAAGACATCTCACTCTCTGACCACAGCTCCTACACTTTCAACAACATTCTCGTCTGGTAACATTCCTTCCTTTGTTCTTTGACATTACCAGTACCTTTATCCTTGGGTTCCTCACTTCTCACCACCAACTTTCTTTTATCTTCATTTGATTCACTACCCAGCTTAGCAACCACTCTCTTACCAATATTCTTAATTTCTCTGCCTTATTCCTAAAGGTAACTGATTTTAACTTCCACAGCACACAGACTGATGAGCACTGCTGAAGAAAAACACACAACCTTAAATAACAGTGCCATAATTAAGTTCAGAGGAGCCCTTGAAACTGCTGCAATAATCTAGACATCAGGTACAAAGATTCCTACGGCAGCATAAGGCAAAGTAAGAAGTAAATGAAAGATTTACTTAAGAAAACTGTTAATAGCCGGTGACTGCCTTTACCTAACAAAGTGAGAGAATTCCATTTTGGACATACTGAATTTACGATACTAAGTGGAATAAGAGTAAGCACATGGAGATGCCAAGCAGAAAGTTGAAGATTCAAGTCTGAAGGGGTCTAAACCACAGAAAGACCAATTTATGGAAATTGTTCTCACATTGTTTGTATTTACTAACCCATAATAAAGAAAGTGAATGTTTACTGTGTTTACATTTCAGATGTCCCTAGGTGGCACAAACAGTTAAGTGCTGGGCTACTAGCCAAAAGGTTGGCAGTTCGAACCCGCCCAGCGGCACCTTGGAACAAAGGCCTGGCAAGCTGCTTCCAAAAGGTCACAGCCATGAAAACCCTACGGAGTGCAGTTCTACTCTGAAATACATGGGGTCGCCATGAGTCATAACTGACTCGATGGTAACTGGTTTGTTGTCTTTTTTTGTTTTTTGGGGTGTTTATATTTCTATTATAAAAGCTCTATTGGTTTGACCAAATTTGTAAATGTCAAACCCACAAAGAATCTGGTATGCAATTTGCACAAGCTGTAATGAGCAATCAATTACATGAGGTCAGACTATGCTCACCTCATTCTAAATTCACATGCTTTTAAATTACGTCTATTGCAAAAACATATACATTTAAGACTTAAGTACTTACTCGGTAACCTTCAAGGTCTCTCATTTGGATCTGCAACAGAGAGAGATCCCTTAGAATTTGCAGATTGTCTTTATCTAATTTGAGGGCATTTCGGTAACACTTAATAGCTTCATCATATTTCTTATCAGAACGCTGCAAGAGTCCATACACATGCCAACCTAATAAGTTAAGGAAATAGAGACATTCACAGATACTAGAATATACTATGCTACACATCTAATATAAAACTTACCTTAACAAAATGGTACTTTGTCTGGGATTTGCTTCAGAATGATCTGGGATGTGGAGAGGGGGACAGTGAGGGGATGGTTAAAGATGAAACAAGATAGCCTTGATTGACAATTGTTAAACTGCTGAAGCCAGGAGATGGGCACATGGGGTTTCATTATTCTATTCTACTTCTGTACTTGTTTGAAATTTTCCATAATATATTTAAAGTAATCTTAGAAAATTCTTGGTAAAAATTCTTTACATTGCCCCACCTTCTATTCCCTCACTTCACCATCCCAGCAACCTCAACATTTATTTGTCCTTCATCACTATATATGAACAGAATATTGTACAAAAATTGCAATTATCTTTTAAAACCGTAAATTTACATCCAACCAACCCTAAAATAACATGTAACCCTAATTACTTGATTAATAATATTAAAGATCACAAAACCTAAGTTTAGTTTATTGTAAATTAAAGTCTTAGCATATCCTGAAGCAAAACAAACAAAAACTATCATAGTTACATGCCCTGTCTCTTCACTCTGGTGTAAGCACTGGGATAAAAAAATGAGTATTTAGTATTCTGAGAGATCCCTAAGCTAAATATGTAAAAATACTAATCAGACAATTTCTAAGTGTCCAGCGAAGTATAACAGCTATATCCCAGTGCAACAGAAACCAAGCTGAAGAACCAATATAATGTCATAATACTAAATAAAATGTTTTAAAACTAGTTCCTTCTAAATTTTTCTTCTAAAATTTCTACAAGGAAGTTTAAGGACCCAAATTTTACTATATTAAAAAATAACTAAATCAGTATTTGGAATAACAGCAAAATTGCACTTAGTTCATGGATGTGTAAGAAAAAACAATGAGTTCAAGTTCACATATAATTATCAAAGTAACTTTTCTCTCACACTAAGCACAACCGCAATAAACACACACACATTCTGTATAGGGATTTTCTTTAAAATACTCCAATAAATAAACAAAGGGAAAGGGAACAGATCAAACAAATATTATAAAATGTTGATAACTATTGAACTGAGTAATAAGTACAAAGAATTCATTAAATTCTGTCTTTTGTGTACGTTTGAAATTTTTCATAGTAAAGTTTTTTTTAATTCGAATTACAAAAAATTAGTAAATGGAAAATATATAAATGAAATTAAACCATTCAACTACTGTAAAAGGATACAGACATGACTCTTGACATCATTGCGCAATCCTTTACGAACAAATTCATACGCTTCTTCTTTCCTTCCTAAACAGTTCAATGTTAATCCTTTCATAGCCAAAGTTTCTGAAAAATAATTTTAACCTCTATTTACACAAAACTCTAATTTTTCTCTTCAATTTTAATATTTGAGATCTGAACGATTATTACTGCTCCAATGTTTTATTATTCATTTTTAATGTGGTTAAAATATATATAACAAAACATCTGCCAGTTGAACCATTTTTACACCTGCAATTCACTGACATTAATTACATTCACCATATTGTGCAACCATTACCACTATCCATTTCCAAATTTTTTCATCACCCTTAACAGAAACTCAGTACCCCTTAAGCAGTAACTTCCCACTTTCCTCTTCCACTATTATTCATCTTTTCAATCCCATAGTTGGAAGAACTTCTCTCCAAGTACAAAAACTGAAACTATACATAAATATTTGCTTAAAACTTAGCTGGAGTCTTAAAGGCTAGCGAGCAGCCATCTAAGATGCATCAATCAGTTCCAACCCACCTGGAACAAAGGAGAATGAAGAATACCAAAGACACAATGAAAATATTAGCCCAAGAGACAGAAAGGGCCACATAAACCAGAGACTTCATCAGCCTGAGACCAGAAGAACTAGATGGTGCCCGGCTACCACCAATGACTGCC
>NW_004443980.1:14755611-14760753 GCF_000243295.1 Trichechus manatus latirostris
AAGACCAGACTTAATAGTCTGACTGAGACTGGAGAGACCCTGGAAGACATGGCCCCCAGATTCTCTGTTAGTTCAGGACTGAAACCATTCCCAAAGCCAACTCTTCAGACATAGATTAGACTGGGCTATAAGACATAAAATCATACTCGTGAAAAGAGTGCTTCTTAGCTCAAGTAGATACATAAGACTAAATGGGCAGCTCCTGTCCGGAGGCGAGATAAGAAGGTAAAAAGGGACAGGAGCTGGTTGAATGGACACGGGAAATTCGGGGTGGAAAGGAGGAGTGTGCTGTCACATTACAGGAAGAGCAACGAGGGTCACATAACAACGTGTATATAAATTTCTGTAAGAGAAACTAACTTGAAGTGCAAACTTTCACTGAAAGTAGTACAATTAAAAAAAAAAAAATTAGCCTGAGTTCTTTCTGAAATTCCTTAAGCTGGGACTAAGTTGCTAAAATGCTATCTGTCCTTTAGAAGATTTTGTTAAAGGGGTCAAGATTATGCTACCGAAAAAACAGCAGGCACATGGGTCTTTGTTCAATTAAATCCATTTTAGCAGTCCTACAGCTTTCACCTGACATCAATTCTCATTAGACCATCATCAGATATATACCCTACAAAAACAATCAATCTCCCTTAAAGACATACACACAATTTAAAGACATCTATTCACTACTGGAACAGATTTCAGTTTTGGCAGCAAGTTTATTCCAGCTAATTAATATCAGTTTGTATTTCAAGAGTACAACACTGGACTATGGAAGTGACGACCCAAAAATATGTTGCAATGTTAATGGAGGATGGTTCAGGATGAAATAATTCTCTACACAATCCATAAGAAAGGAATTGAGCAAGATCAGTGGTTTTCAAACTGAGCTTTGTGGACTCTTGCAGCTCCCTTTAGAAAATGGTGATCAAGCACCCCAGGCCCCTATAACCAAGCATCTTTTATCTGTTTTCATATTGAACTTCCCCACAAGCTCCCATTTGGACATGAGTTCTACAGCTAAAAAGTTTCAGAGGCTCCAGTTAGCTTTGCTTTGCTACAGGACCATTACTTGCATGTCTAACCTAATCCATCCTTTTAACAAATATTGGCCACCAGTGAGAAAGGATGACACAAACATACACTTACTAACACCACCAGTACTAGAAATACAACTCAAGATACAAAATCTAACAGTCAAGTAGTAGTATCTTATTTATATATTAAGATCAGCAGATATATAAAAAGCACATACATAACAAGATAAAATGTTCAGACTGTATCTTCATACTATAACTTCAGTACTGCAAATACTGTTCTCATTTTGTACACTAGAAACTGAAGTATAAACATAAACGCTATTAAAGTGACACAGGAAATTCAGGTCTATAAAAATAGTGGTACATACTTCATCCACTTTTTAACCCAATAAATTAACCTACCATTTCACATCTAAAAAACATTGCATGTATACCTGGGCATAAGTAAATTAATCTAGAGTAAGACACGTGAAACACAGCTCAAAATGTTGAACATGTATGTGCTCTCATAGAGAGCTTCAAGGCCAAGGCATTCTTCTTTCACTGTTATACATCCCATCTGTCTGATTTTGGAATTAGATGTCCCCAAAACAATTTTATCTCTCACAAATGAGACAATACCTCCATGTTCAGCAAATTTTGGGTTCGAAAGAATCATCTTGCAAAACTTGAGGCCATTTTTGTACTGCTTCTGTTCATAACACTTCTGTAAAGAAATATGAACAAAAGTTATTTTATCAAATGAATATACATGGAACAACTTTTCACTGCATAATATAAATTCTAAATTCAAGATCCAAAATGAATTTAAAAAAATATGTGATGGAAAGTTTTTTGTATTATTTTATAATCAGTTATAACATGAAGTGTAGCACTTTTGTCCCATACTCCTTGCCTAGTTATTCTAGAATCTAAGACTATTTTGACTTTTACAGAAGATAACAAAAAAAAAAGACATCTAAAAAACAGGGCATTTAATTGTCAACCAACACTGCTAAAGAATAATTCAAAATTGAAAAGCAAAAATATATGAGATAACAATTCATAAAAACTTAGAAACTGCATTAAAAGCTTTTGCTCCTGCATGAATGGAACCAAGGCACACAAAATACTGCCATTTATTAAGCAGCTACTATTTGCCTGTATAAAACTTTTATATCATATTTAATCCTCACAGCAATTCTTAAGGTACACGTCATTACCTTCACTTTATAGATGTAGAAACTGAAACTCAAGAGTTCATAAAACTTGTCTGTAAGCAGCTCAGCTTAACTCCTAAGTAAATGCCACCATCCAGGCTAAGTAACCAATGCCTGGTCTCTGCAGCCACTGATCACAAGAGACTACCTTATCTCCTTCCTCAAGAGAACACGTCACCTTCTTCTACTCCTCCCCTCACACATGTTATCCACCCGGGTGTTTCTACTCCTCAACGTGTCAAGTTTATTACCTCTTCAGGGCCTCTGCACTTGTGTTCTTTCTACCTGATATGCCTTCCCCAGGTGTTCCCGTGGTGATTCCTTATCATCTGAGCTTCACGTCACTTGACCACGCTACTTAATACTGCCAGCCACCTATCACCCCCACACACATTCTCTATTATCTCCACAGTGCTACCATTATCTGAAATTCTTACTTATTTGATTACTTGTTTATTGTCTGTATCCCCAACCAGAAGGCAAGCTCCATGAGAACAGGGATCTTGCCTTTCAACAATGATACATCCCCAGGGGCTAGACAAGTAAAAGCTGCTCAATAAATACAGCCTACTAAGTTCCAGAAAAATGGTACCAGCAATGGAGGAGCAAGTAATTAATCCTTGCAGCAAGAGTGGGGAGTAAAAGAGAGAATTGGAAAAGTCTTCATAAAAACAACTGTTTAAATTGAGACATACTGATTGCCTATGGGGAAAGGAAATGGTTGGTTAGGAGAAAAGGGCAGGGAGAAACCTGAATTTTGAACCCTGTGGATGTATGACCTATTCCAAAAGGATTAAAAAATAAAAAGTAACAATCTGAGTTTTCACTACAGGTATTCATCTGACAAATGACAATAAGAAAAAACAGCAAAAGAAACTGTTGGAGAACAGGATAGAAATACTGTATTTTTTTCTGACTTACCAAGTGGTCTGGAAGTAATAATAATCATTGTAATACTAATACCAATAATTGTTTTTGTCGTTATTAGCTGCGGTTCTAACTCATAGCAACCCTATGTACAACAAAATGAAACACTGCCCAGTCCTGCGCCATCCCCACAATCGTTGCTATGTTTGAGCCCATTGTTAAAGCCACTGTGTCAATCCATCTTGTTAAGGGTCTTCCTCTTTTTCACCGATCCTCTACTTGACCAAGCATGATGTCCTTCTCCAAGGACTGGTCCCTCCTGATAACATGTCCAAAGTACGTGAGACAAATTCTCGCCATCCTCACTTCTAAGGAGTATTCTGACTATACTGCTTCCAAAACAGATTCATTTGTTCTTCTGGCAGTCCATGGTATAGTCAATATTCTTTGCCAACACCATAATTCAAAGGCATCAACCCTTCTTCGGTCTTCCTTATTCATTGTCCAGCTTTGAATGTATATAAGACAACTGAAAATACCATGGCTTGGGTCAGGTGCACCTTAGTTCTCAAAATGACACTTTTGCTTTTTAACACTTTAAAAAGGTCTTTTGCAGCAGATCTGCCTAACACAATACATTGCTTGATTTCATGACTGCTGCTTCCACGGGTATTGACTGTGGATCCAAGTAAAATAAAATCCTTGACAACATCAATATTTTCTCCGTTTATCATGATGCTGTTTGCTGGTCCAGTTGTGAGGATTTTTGTTTTCTTTATGTTGACATATAATCCATACTGAAGGCTGTGGTCTTTGAGCTTCATTAGTAAGTGCTTCAAGTCCTCTTCACTTTCAGTAACCATAACAGTTAACATCTATTGGAAGCATTTACTATGTGTAAGGCACTCTTCTCATTTAATCCTGGAAAGCCTATGAGGTATATTGTTTCTACTTTAGATGGAGAAACAGAGACACACAGTTATTGTGTCTACCCACCTAGCATAGTGAAAGTCAGAACTCAACATGACTGCCTTGTTTTTCTGGGTCTCGCAAGTTTTCCACCTTTGGCAGGGTGCAGTCTTACCACTTTACTATCACTCGTTTTAGTAGAAAATATTTGTTTTCTTTCTCTGACAAGTTTACGCCTCACACAGATTCCAGCTTTCACAGGTATTACCATATCATAGTCATAATTCAAACTCAGGTAGTCTGCCTCCAAAGTTCAAGTACTCAGGTTAAAGAAAATTCGAAATTCAGTAAGGAAGCATGGTAGTTAGCAGAAAAGATAAAGATTCTAGTCAACTTTGCTACTAATCAAACTAAGAACCCTGGACACCTAAGTCATTTACAATTCCTGAGTTTGATTCTTCTCATATGTAAAAGAAAGCATGGAGTACCTCCCCAATACCAAAAAAATTAATGCTAATAGCTAGTGTAAAGAATCCACCACGTGTCTGTCAGTTTGTCATACTGTGGTGGCTTCCATGTTGTTGTGATTCTGGAAGCTCTGCCACCAGTATTTCAAATACCAGCAGGGTCACCCTTGGTGGACAGGTTTCAGTGGAGCTCCTAGACTAAGATAGACTAGGAAGAAGGACCAAGCAGTCTACTTCTGTAAAAATTGGCCTGTGAAAACCTCATGAATAGCAGCAGAACACTGTTTGATGTACTGCCTGAAGATGAGCCCCTCAGGTTGGAAGGCACTAAAAATACAGATGGATCATGGCTGAAAGCACAGGATAACAGAAAAATGTTTAACCTGTGTTTTATTGACTATGCAAAGGCATTTGATTGTGTGGATCATAAGAAATTATGGATAACATTGGGAAGAATTAGCATTCCAGAACACTTAATTGTGCTCATAAGAAACCTATATTTAGACCAAGAGGCAGTTGTTCAAACAGAAGAAGGGAATACTGCGTGGTTTAAAATCAGGAAAGGTGTGCATCAGGCTTGTATCCTTTTACTATACTTATTCAATCTGTATGCTGAGCAAATAATCCGAGAAGCTGAACTATATGAAGAACACAGCAACAGGACTGGAGGAA
>NW_004443980.1:14760853-14764390 GCF_000243295.1 Trichechus manatus latirostris
ACACCTCAACATAAAGAAAACAAAAATCCTCACAACTGGACCAATAAGCAACACCATGATAAACGGAGAAAATACCGAAGTTGTCAAGGATTTTATTTTACTTGGATCCACAATCAACGCCCACGAAAGCAGCAGTTAAGAAATCAAACAATGCAGTGCAGTGAGCAAATCTGCTGCAAAAGACCTCCTCAAAGTGTTGAAAAGGAAAGATGTCACTTTAAGGACTAAGGTGTGCCTGATCCAAGCCATGGTGTTTTCAATCACCTCACGTGCTTGTGAAAGCTGAACAATGAATACAGAAGACTGAAGAAGAATTGATGTCTTTGAATTATGGCACTGGCAAAGAATACTGAATATACCATGGACTGCCAGAAGAACGAACAAATCTGTCTTGCAGAAGTACGGCTAGAATGCTTCTTAGAAGCAAGGATGTTAAGACTTTGTCTCACATACTTTGAGCACGTTATCAGGAGGGACCAGTCCCTGCAGAAGGACATCATGCTTGGTCAAGCAGAGGATCAGCAAAAAAGAGGAGGATACTAAACGGGATGGATTGACACAGTGGCTTTAACAATGAGCTCAAGCCTAACAACAATTGTGAGGAGGGCACAGGACCAGGCAGTGTTTTGTTCTGTTGTACATAGTGTTGCTATGAGTCAGAACCGACTTGACAGCACCTAACAACAACAACAACAACAGTTTAAAGAATAAGACAGGCAAATATAAGCCATGCAGAGTATGCAACAGATGGCTGGTAATTTGTGTGGATGGGTTTAATTACCCTGGACAATAGAAAAAAAAAATCACTCTTGGTAGCAATACATTTTGGTCTACCAACCAAACTTTAAAAAATAATTTTAAATGAAAACACATCATACCAAAACCATTGGGACACAGCAAAGGCAGTGCTCAGATGTCAATTCATAGCAATAAACACACACATCAAAAAAGAAGAACTCAACAAAATCAAAATGTTAGCCCTACAGCTCGAACACATAGGAAGAGAACAGCAAAAGAAGCCCACATCCACCTGAAGAAAGGAAATAATAAAGATCAGAGCAGAAATAAATGAAATATAGAAAAAATTGACAAGACCAAAAGTTGGTTCTTTTAAAAGATCAACAAAATCAACAAATTAGTGGCAAAACTGACAAAAGAAAAACAGCAGAGGAAGCAAGTAACTCAAATAAGAAATGAGATGGGAGACACTACAACAGATGCAACTGAAATAAAAACAATCATAACAGAATACTATGAAAAACTGTACTCCAACAAATTTGAGAACTTAGAGGAAATGGACAAATTTCTAGAAACACAATACCTACCTAAACTTAACAAAAACTGAGGTAAAAAATCTGAACAGATCTGTAACAAGAGAAGAGACTGAAGAGGAAATTTTTTTCAAAAGCTCTGGCCTGGACAGATTCACTGGAGAACTCTGCCAAATATTCAGAGAAGACCTCATACCAGCACTACTCAAACTACTTCAGAGCATAGCAAAGGAAGAAATACTCCTGAATTCATTCTATGAAGCCAGCATAACCCTGATACCAAAGCCAGGCAAAGATACCACAAAAAAATAAATAAAATTACAGACTAGTACCTCTCATGAATATACATGCAAAAATTCTCAGCAAAATTCTAGCCAACAGAATTCAGCATTGTATCAAAAAAATAATACACCACAACCAAGTGGGATTCATACCAGGTATACAAAGATGGTTCAACATTAGAAAATCAATCAATGTAACTCACTACATAAACAGAACAAAAGAATCACATGATCATCTCAACTGACACGGAAAAGTATGTAATAAAGTCCAACACCCATTCCTGATAAAAATTCTCATTAAAATTGGAATAGAAGGGAAATTTCTCAACATTATTAAGGGCATTATACAAAACCAACAGCCAACATCATTCTCAATGGAGAGAGGCTGAAAGCACTCCCCCTGAGAATGTGAACAAGACAAGGATGCCCTTTTATCATCACTCCTATTTAACATTGTGCTGGAAGTCCTAGCTTGAGCATTAAGGCAAAAAAAAAAAAAGAAGAAAGAAGGGGTATCCAAATTAGAAAGGAAGAAGTAAAATCATCCCTATTTGCAGATGATATGATTCTATACGTAAAGAACCCCAAAGACTCCACAAGAAAACTACTGGAACTAATAGATTCAGCAGAGCAGCGGGAGAAAAGATGAACATACAAACATCAGTTGGATTCTTAAACAGCAACAAAGAGAACTTCAGAAAGGAAATAAGGAAAATGATACCATTTATAAAAGCCCCTAAAAAGAGAAAATACTTAGGAATAAATCTAACCAGGGCATAAAAGACCTACTCAAAAACATACAAAACACTGTTGCAAGAAACCAAAGAGGGACCTACGTAAATGAAAAAGCATACCATGCTCATGGATAGGAAGACTAAACGCTGTGAAAATGTCGATTCTATCCAAAGTGATCTACAGATATAACACAATCCCAATCCAAATACCAACAGCATTCTTTAACGAGATGGAAAAATTAATCACAAACTTTTATATGGAAAGGAAAGAGGCCCCGGAGAAGCAAAGCATTAGTGAAGAAAAAAAACAAAGTAAGAGGCCTCACACTACCTGATCTCAGAACCTACTATACAGCCACAGTAGTCAAAACAGCCTGGTACTGGTATAATAACAGACACATAGACCAATGAAATAGAATCGAGAACCCAGATGTAAATCCATCCACCTACAGTCAGCTGATCTTTGACAAAAGACCAAACTGCATTAAATGGGGAAAAGCCAGTCTTTTTACAAATGGTGCTGGCAAAACTCGATGTCCACTGTAAAAAAAAGAAAAAAAAGAAAAAAGAAACAAGACCCATACCTCACACTATACACAAAAATTAACTCGAAATGGATCAAAGGCCTAAATATAAAACCTAGAACGATAAAGATCATGGAAGAAAAAATAGGGACAACGCTAGAGGTCCTAATACGTGGCATAAATTCAATACAAACCATAACTAACCATGCACAAACACCAGAAGACAAACCAGATAACTGGAAGCTCCTAAAAATTAAACACTTATGCTCATCAAAAGACTTCACCAAGAGTAACAAGAGAACCTATGTACTGGGAAAAAATTTTTGGCTATTGAAAATGCGACAAACGTCTAATCTCTAAAATCTACAGGAAAATCCAACACCTCTACAATAAAAAGACAAATAATCCAGTTAAAAAATGGGCAAAGGAAATGAACAGACACTTCACCAAAGAAGACATACAAGCGGCTAACAGACACATGACGAAATGCTCGAGATCAGCCATTAGAGAAATGCAAAGCAAAACTACAATGAGGTATCATCTCACCCTAACATTACAAGCACAAATCAATAAAACAGAAAAATAACAAATGTTGGAGAGGCTGCACTGTAAATTTTCACCTAAACACAATAAAATTTAAAAATATATTTTTATATTATTACTTGATACAATTTGGATATGAAACAAGTAAGTAATTATGTAAGATATATTTCTAACAATGTCAAGT
>NW_004443980.1:14764490-14780081 GCF_000243295.1 Trichechus manatus latirostris
AAATATATTTTTAAAAATAATTTTATTATAGAGATGTCTGTTAGTCATGGAATTTGTTCTAGCTAATTTTTACCTACAAATATTGCAACTGCGAGATGATAAAATTATGCACTTTTACAGAAGCCAAAACCAAACCTGTTGCCAGAGTCGATTCCAACTCACAGTGACCCTACAGGACAGTAGAACTGCCCAATAAGATTTCCTAGCCTGTAATCTTTATGGAAGCAGACTGCCACATCTTGCTCCTGAAGAGAGGCCAGTGGGTTGGGATCATCAGTGGTCAGCAGGCCAGCGCTTAACCAATGTGCCCCCAGGGGTCCTTACTTCTGCAAAACTGCTCCTGAATTCATACAATCTAACGATAAACATTACATACCCAGATAAAATGTTTAGCATTTTCCAATCTATTTGGGGATAAAGTAACTCAAAAGCAGCTTTAACTTTTTTGTGATTTACGTATAACAAATGAAGTGTTTTTCTTTATGCTACTTGTACATGATTTGAACTAGAAAACATCATTACTGAGAGAAAATGTTCCATCATCTTTTATGTATAATTTTAGGTATAATGTCCTGAAATCCAACTAACAATTTATAGATAATTTTTCATTAACAACGTTTCAGGTTCCCTGGACCAAAAACTAAAAAAACACACAAAACAAAATGAAAAAGAGAAAAAAATCACTTCTCCAATTCCATCCTGTGAAAAACATGAGGGTATAAGAAAAAGAGAGTAAACTAAAAAATGAAAAAAAGATACAAAGCCTAATGAAGCAATAATTTACTATATTTTTTGTTTTTACACTCCTCTAATTGTTCAACACTACCAAAAAAAGGCCCAAACCTACAGCTATCATACAATTCCGACTCACAGCGACCATATAGGACAGAGGAGAACTGACCCATACGGTTTCCAAAGCAAGTCAAGCGTTTTAACCACTGCGCCACCAGGGCTCCATGTGCAACATTAGCACCATATAAAAGCGAGACAAATTTTTCATCCGGTTTATTATGTATCTTTTTAATATTCTGAAGACTAAGTGTAAAGTTTCCATTTGTTTCAAACAAAACAGATACTATGAATTTTTGTTACATAATACTTGAAACTATTCTAAAACTGTTTTATTTATAATAAAGTTAATCAATGGCTAATAACTGTATAGTCAAAATAAGCTCTAATAAATTCACCCTTAAAATCTAAAGGTTTGTTTTCAGACGAAAAGAGCAACTAGAAAAGTCAGCAGCGTATTAGCAAAATTAGTTTAAGATCTGCGGTTTCCAAGCAGACACAGAAAAGCAAAGGCATGTTGCCCCTCCTCTCCGGAAGAACGGAACCTGGAAAACCGTGAAGGCACCAGAGGCGCTGGCACACGACTCACTGAACCTCTCCGCTGGGCAAGCCATGGGGGTGCAGTGGTTAAGAGCGGCAGTTCGAATCCACCAGCAGGTGGGACCATTACTCAGGTTTCTGCTCGGAAACCAAGTAAATGCTCATTTCAACTGCAAAATTACCAAGTGCACGCGGCTTTAATCGCTTACTCAAGGCAATGTCAGTTACGAGTTATAATAATCAAAGAGCTATCTATGATCGAGGAACTTAGAAATGCAGTGCAAGTCACATAATCTCTTCCCCAAAAGGTAACTCTACTCTAAAGACATAGAATACTCGCACCCAGAGGAACGTGGTGCCAGTCTTGGCTTCCTAGCGTTCCCTATTTTCCCGTAACCAATATAAATTAGAGCTCCACCCTACTATCGGATCGCTCCCACTCTTAATTGGTATTGGGGTGCGCTATGCAATCAATTAAACACAGAGCAATGAATGATAAGATGGCAAGAGAAATGGGAGAATAGAGAGGTTACGAGTCTGGCCGCAAGGTGCTGCAAAGGGCACGGGAGCCAAGACCCGGCCAAAACGGCTCTGCCCAGGGTGACTGCGGAGGGAGTCGTGAAGTTTCTGGAAAGGGCGCGGCGGGAGCCGGGCGGGCCACTGCAGAGGAAGAAAGCGCGCGGAGAAAAGGTCTAGGTAACCCCTCTCGGCGGGCCGGGGACGCAGGCAGCCAGGCGGGGCCTGGCCGAGGCGGGGAAGTCGGGTCCTGCGGCCGTACGGGCTCAGACATAAACAAAGAAGTGGAGTCGAGGCTCGCGGGGGCGCCTCCGCCAGAATGTTCGTGGCGCCCAGCCCGGGCGACCGGGAGTCCAAAACGCGGCCTCCGGCCACTCACCAAGATACGTTTGAAGAGATTACTCTCCTTGGGCGGCAGCTGCACGTTCGGCATCGCGGCCGGCGGGGAGGCAGGGTGCCGGGGCGCTCCGTGTCGCTGCGGGGTCGGCACCGGGACGAGGCGGGCCGAGGGCGATGGGTCACTTCATTGGCCTAGAGTTGGGACTGGGCAGCCAGGGCAGGGCTGTTTGCCAGGGCTGACAATGGAAAGAGGAGGCGGTCTAGGTAGGACACTATCGGTCTGGACCCGGTTTTCGGCGAGCGGCGGCAGCGGCGACTCCCGCGCGCTGCAAGATGGCAGCCGGGGCCCGCCCCCTCGAGCTGGACGGTGTGCGCATGCGCGGGGCGCCGCGGCTTGGAAAAGCGCTGAGGGATGGTATCCGCGTTAGGTTTCCGGGCGCGAACAGTCCCCAGAATCTCGGGGTCCCGTGGGTCTGTTGCACCGCTTCCCTTCCTATGACTTTCACTTTTATTGTGCTCTGGTTATTAGGCTTGTGGCCGAAGATAGTGCTCGTCATTTCAGAATACTGTATGGTTATTTTTGCATTTCTCCCCGCTCAGAAACTTATACAATGCTCAACCGAAAGTAGACCCTTGATGTAAGAGTAACTTGTTTCCTTCTTAATCCCCTCACTTTAGACTGTAAGCGAAGTCTTTTCTTTTCAGTGCGGATCAAAGAAATATTCACAACGTATGTGAGGCCTTTGGGCTGGTCTTGGAACGAGCTAACTGATGATATGAAAGCACGTCTCAATGTCAGGAAAAAATACTCCCAGCAGTTTAGAACACCTAACATTTTGTCTGGGGATTATGATGGTGTCTTAGTCATCCTGTGCTGCTCTAACAGAAATACCAGAAGTGGATGGCTTTCAAAAAGAGAAATTTATTTTCTCACAGTCTAGTAGGCTAGAAGCCCAAATTCAGGGCATCAACTCCAGGGGAAGGCTTTCTCTTTCTGTTGGCTGTGGAGGAAGGTCCTCGTCGTCATCAATCTTCCCCCAGACTAGGAGCTTCTCTGCGCAGGAACCCCGGGTCCAAAGGACATGCTCTGCTCCCGGTGCTCCTTTCTTGGTGGTATGAGGTCCCCAATTCTCTGCTTGCTTCCCTTTTCTAGGTGGTGCAGGCCACACCCTAGGAAAACTCCCTTTACATTGGATCAGAGATGTGACCTGGGTCAGGGTGGTGTGACAATCCCACCCGAATCCTCTTTAAAATAAAATTACAATCACAAAATGGAGGCCAACCACACAATTCTGAGAATCATGGCCCAGCCAAATTGATACACTCATTTTTGGGGGGACTTAATTCAATTATGATGGTTTTAGGGGGCCATTGATCCTACAAGTCCACCTAGTGTCTCCTCAATGGTTTCCCTCCTTAGAAGCCATATAATAATTGCAGAAACAGGATTCCAAACCCAGGAGTTGCCAACTCTGGGACTCAGATCACTATACCTACAAAGAAGGCAGCATAGTAGTATACAATGTATGCGTCTAGAAAGATTCGCATATACACTGGTGACAAGAATTACCACGCATATAATGTGGGTTAATATTAAACCTGTTGCCGTCAAGTGGATTCTGACTCACAGCGACCCTATAGGACAGAGTAGAACTGCCTGATGGGGTTTCCAAGGCTGTAATCTTTATGGAAGCCAACTGCCATATCTTTCTCTCATGGGTTAATATTAACATGTATAAAAATATTAGATACACAAATTTATACATGGTCTGGATCTTAATTTGTGCATATGAGACTGTAAGGGTAATTGATGCATAATTAAATTTAACTGTCTATAATCAGAATAGGAGCCCTGATGGCACAGTGGTTCTTAACCCCTCAGCTGCTAACCAAAAGGTTGGCAGTTTAAACCCACCAGCTGCTTCTTGGAAACCTTATGCGGCAGTACTACTGTGTTCTATAGGGGTGATTCCATGGCAACCAGTTAGGGGATAACCAAAATTGGGGCTTCTTTGATTTTCTTCCTCTATGAATCAGAATCAACTGGATTGGCAACGGGTTTGGATCTTTTTTTAGCATGGTTAGTTGGGGATGGGAGAGAGCACCATAGAAGTCTTTTAAAATACGGAGGGGACTTATTACAAAGGGTGGAGATCCAGGTTGTCTATTTACGCTAGAGGAGGGGTAACCGGAGGAGCCTGGGCAGCACAATGGGTAAGGGCTCAGCTGCTAACCTAAAGGTCCAAAGGTCAACAGCAAACCCACCCAGAAGCTCCTTGGGAGAAAAAACCTGGTGATCTGCTCCCTTAAAAATTACAGCCTGGGAAATCCTATGGTGGCGCAGTTCTACTCTGTCATAGAGGGTTGCTATGAGTCAGAATAGACTTGACCGCTCACAACAACAACAAAGCGGGGAGGGGAGGGATGGGAAATTGAAAGGAATGTCAATTGTGTTGCTGGTAGTTCTCATTCTGAACCTTACAGTGTATAAAAGATGTAATGTATGTGCAATCAGAAAGCCTGGATTAGCCAGTGGCTATAATTTTATTACAACTTCCTGTTTAGTCTGGAGCAAATTTTATTTCCACCTTGCAACAGAAAATGGGGTTATAATAACATTATTGTAATCCGTTTCACAGCAGGGTTATGTGAATTTAATGCTTAGTCATTTCAAAGCATTTGGGAAAAAACAAGTGCTCTGTAAATCTGAACTCATTTCTCCTTCCGATAGTTTTCTCTAACTCTGGTGAAAACTGCCTCTCAGAAAAGATGCTGAAGCCTCTTGGGGGGCCTGGTGGGCATCCACCCAGAGTTCTTTCCTGATGATTAAAACAGGTGTACCCCCTGTAAAATCATGCCCAGAATAAAGTAACAGTAACATCATCTGTAAAATCCCTAATAGTTCCCAAAGCATTTTTTTTACGTACATGATATGGGCCAGTGATTCTCTTGCTAAGCCTTGTACAGCCAAGGAGAAAAGAATCTGGAAAAGTATTTTTCCACCCCATGTACATAGCATATCTTGAACAGCCAGCTGGCAGGGGAAAATCAAATAGTTTGCTGCTATTTCTACAACCAATGTAACCATGTAATTAAAGGCTGATAGGAAAGGAACTTAGATTGCATAACGCATTACACCTCAGACTCCCTGATGTTTCTGCTCTCTTCTACCTTCCTTGCTCTTGTTTCTGAGGAAGAAATGGCACTTTCAGTCCTCCATTTAAGGGCTCCATCCCACCCCCTTTTGCTTTTCCAGATGTTTATTCATCAGTTATTTGCATTTGCTCCGCTATTTGCATTTTGTCCCTCATTGTATAATTTATGTTCTAGTGGGAGGAGACAGACAATAAATATATAAGCAAATAAGCAAGATCATTTCAGACCATGAGAAGTCCTATGAAGGAAATAAAACAAGGTCATGAGGGCATTGGAGGTGGTGGAGGGGACTGCTTTAAACCCGGTACTCAGGAAGGATCTAGAAAGACCTCTGTGAGGTGGTGATAACATGTGAACAGAGACCTGAAGGCAGGGCCGGGGATTAAGGTATGTGAGGGCCCTAAACACTGATAATCTGTGGTGCCCCTTCCTCTGCTTACACACACATTCGAACAGAATATGTGAGTTATATATAAAACCAAAACCAAACCAAACCCAGTGCCATCGAGTCAATTCCCATAGAACAGAGTAGAAATGCCCCCAAAGGGTTTCCAAGGAGTGGCTGGGGGATTTGAACTGCCAACTGTTTGGTCAGCAGCCGAGCTCTTCACCACTGTGCCACCAGGGCTCCAAGTTATATACACATGTATATATATGTGTATGTGTGTATTTATATTTATATATTTATATGGTGTGTGTTAGCTATCTATGATGTAACTTCTTTATAAATGCAACTATAATATTAGCGATTGTATGCAAAAGTGGTATATGCCATTTTAGTGGAATGAGAAGAACTGATTATAAAATTTGTAGTGGATGCGAGGTACCAAGATTTTTATTATATACCACTTTTTCTACAAAAAGAATATTCCACAACATAGAAAATGAGTCAGTGAACTTAGTTGTTTCAACAGTTGATGTAAAATTCTGTTGACCTCCCACAACGAAAAATTGACTTTCACCAATTTTGCTTTAAACAGCTCATACTACAATTCTGATGCTTGTTTTGTAATAAATGCTGCCATTATAAATGAACAAATAAAAAGATGTCATAAAAGAAAATGTAATGATCAAAAAACAAATATTACAACAAATTACTGTATTTTATTTTTAGATAGATCTTTCATCACTGACATGTTATAATTAAAAATATTTCTTTCTATTCTTTGTTCTTACACATTCTTCAGTGATTTCATAACAATTAAGCTACCAAACAATATCTACTTCCGTACATAATAAAGATAATGAATCAAGTCTTTCTTGAATATTGTTGTACCTGAGGGTTTTTGAGTTTCTTAGGGATGAAAATGAGTATTCTGTTGTGCAATTTGTGATCATTAAGTTAGAAAGGAGCCCCGGTGGTGCATGATATGCATAAAGCCATTTCAACATTGGAAAATATACATTGTATTTTATCTTTTATTGTGGAGTCATACATGCCTACATGAGGAAAATTTGTCTTTCCTGAATCTGTAAACTTAGTTCTCATGTAAGAAGGAAATTGTCGTACTTTTCATTAAAGGTTTCTGTTTAAGTCATTGGGATAAGCCTGCAGTAATTTCTTGGATGCTTTCATGCATTCTTCATCAGGTATATCCACATTGTTTAAGAAGGAAAATCTATTTGAAAGAACTTCATACACTTTTGCCATTCTTCTCATGCAAGATTCAAGTATGTCAATGATGGTGTATTATGTGTTTACACAAAATTGATCTCTGGCACTCATTGATACTTCTGGAGCACTTTTACTTGTTTTTACTTCATTTACTTGTTTCTTTCTAAAGCTTCTGCAGTAGTGAACTGCTTGATAATCAGCATTTGGCACTATTTGTTTTGTTGTGTTTTCAAAAGTTTCAAAATCTCTTAAATTATGTAAACACCCTATTGATGACTGGTAGAGATCTGTGCTTGTTCTTTAAATTTACTTCTGAATCTTGGGGAGCTTGACTCATCCAATGAAAATGCTGCAATATATTATTCCACATAACCAACATAAATACATACTCTAATGTTTGCATTTTGTTGGTGATGTTTTCAGCTTCTCTTTTGGTATCTCCCTTTTGTATCCAGTCTTCAGCAATATTTTCTAAGGCATCTAATATCTGGGTGTTATGATTCCAGGATTGCACTTGTTGCTATAGCATATGCTTTCCAACATGTATTAGAAAGACATCTTAATACTTGATCATTGCCTAACTATCTTTTAAGAGCTGCCCATCAGTGAGTAGGGGTGGCAAAAAGTGTGTAGAGTAACTGAACCGTAGAAAAAAATGTCAGCTGCTTCTGGACAACAATCTACTGTGCTATGTCCTACAAGAGTAAGTGAATGTGCCCCTGGACAGAGGAAAAAAAATATAGAACAAAATTCTAACCCACAAAAAAAAAAGGCCAAACTTACTTGTCTGACAGAGACTGGAGAAACCCTCAGAGCATGGCCCCTGGACACCTTTTAGCTCAGTAATGAAGTCACTCCTGAGGTTCACCCTTCAGCCAAAGATTAGACAGGCCCATAAAACAAAATGAGACTAAAGGGGCACACCAGCCCAGGGGCAGGGACGAGAAGGCAGGAGGGGACACGAAAGCTGGAGAATAGGGAACCCAAGGTCCAGAAGGGGAGAGTGTTGACATGTCGTAGGGTTGGTAACCAATGTCACAAAACAATATGTGTACTGATTGTTTAATTAGAAGCTAGTTTGTTCTGTAAACCTTCATCTAAAGTACAATAATATAAATTTTAAAAAAAAAGAGTAAATGAATGCATCGTACATGGTATGAAAATGGCATATTCATTACATTCTAGAATTATCTGTTGCATGCCCTTATAAGGACCTGACATATTGGCAGCATTGTCATAGGACTGGCCTCTGCACTTAGAAAAATCAATTTTGCAAACCTCACTTAAATAGTGAAGTCATTGATCTGCAATTTTTTCACCGGTATGACTTTTCAGGCTAATAAATATGGCAGTTCACTCGACAGGTTTTCCATCTGTTGAGAGACATATCTTAAAACAAAACTTAGCTGATCTGTATGATAAAGATCAGGAGTGAAATCTACAGACAAACTGAAATATTGAACTATACTTATTTCACTAAAAATAGTTGATTGAACTTTATCACTTATTAAGTTTATTCAGTCTTCACTTTTTTTAGACATATGCGATGTCTAAAACCATATTTTGAGATGTGAACTGCTAAAAATGGATCAAACTGAACAACAAGTTCAAGTAAACCCAAAAAATTTCCATTTTGTGGGGACCCAAACGCTTCATTTCTTCCTTGAAAAGGTAGTCCACATTCAGCGATTGTTATAATGATAGCAACAACATGTTGCAAAACATCTTTCCAGTACTGACGTTCTTCATTAATTTGTGTTTCCAATTCATCAGTTAAGCCATGTCTTTAGTTTAAATATGACAACATATGATCTCTGTGAGCTGAACTGTTTTCATGTTTATCAATCATATTTGAGTTATGCCAATTGCTAAATCCGTAGCAAATCAAGAATTAAATGATTTAGGATTGAATAGTTTACAAACAAAACAATATACAGAGCCAACTGATAGAGAATACAGTAGTCACTCCCTCTCATAATTTTCACCGTCAGCTTTGCACCCAAGAGATATATTCTGCTACAGAACCTTGTTTGTTTACCATCCAGAAATTTTCGACGTGAATTTTCAAGTGGTCCATTGTGATATTGACAATCACTTGACCCTCTTTCAATCCAATAATTTACATCATTAGAAGAGAAATTATTCTACAAAGCAGGATCCATATTTCTGTTATTTACAGGGTCTGCAGGTGTGACAATTTCAGATTCTAAAATAGTTTCACTTTCTACACCATTATTAATTTTTTTACTACAGCAAGGAATAGATGCAATGTGGAACAAATTCGGTTATATTTGTATTGCTATTAGTAATTTCAGCACTAGTGATACTAGTACAATGATTTGCATCCATTAAACTTGAGCATTCAACAAAAGTCTCTTCTGATTATGTTTTAAAAAGGAAGTTAATTTTGGAATTGTCTTTAGGGATCGACAAATCCTTTTCTTTTTGTCTTCTGCAGGCTTTCGTTTTTGCACTCCACTTAGTTGTTGCCATTTCATTGGATATAAAATTATGTCACTTTTGAAATTTGGTTCTACCGTAGCAAATAAATTTGAATAACTGAAAATAAATAAAATTTATAAAATATTCAAATTTGGATGTTAATACAAAAATTTATACTTGAAAATTAGTAAGCAAAAAAATTGATTTGCAACATGTAATTTTGTTTTTCAGGTCTGAGACAGTCAAAAGAAATAGTACTTACAAGGCAGTCAGAAATAATTTCATTTGTTTGTCATAAGGTTTGTTGGCGGGCCCTTCGTAGATCTCCACGTGTGTTTTTCGTCTTGAAATAATACTTAAAAATTTGTACACTCACTTTCCATCCTTTGATGCTGTGTCTTCATAGTTCGTTGGACTATTGCTGATACCCAACACGGGCAAGAGCAATTACAAAGAGTATGATACAAATACAAGAATATGCTCAATCTGGAGACGTGTTTGGGTTAGCTTTGGGCAGGGCCAGATACATCACGAGTCATGTGATTATAGAGTCGCTGGCGTGCTCTTATGTGGTCAATGAATGAGAACTGAATGTGAGGTTATACCGGATTGGTCTGAAATGAAGAGAAAAATATAATTGATATTGTATACAAAATTTATGAAATGGTATTAATTTCATTTAGTGCCCTGCCAGTTCCCTTCCACTGCAGTGCTCACTTTTCCTTGTGTCCTGTCTGCTTGGCATCTATGGTCTTTGCTTTGGACGACTGGTGCCCCATGCTTACCTTGCTTTTGGGTAACCTGTTGCTGCCTAAAGGGTGAAAAGGGAGCTAACAAGGTGAAAGTTGGGGCAGCATATTCTAGGAAAAGGGAACCAAGCGCAAATGTCCTAATGCAGGAACAAGCTTGGCCTGGTCAAGGAGTAAAAGGGACAGTGATAACTTCAGGTTCAAGTGTGGCTGGAGTACAGTGCCATGGATTTTGGCTGAAAAGGTAGGCCAGGTTGTTCAGGGCTTGTTGGCTCTGGCAAGATGGTTTGATTTGGTTTTATTCCAAGTTCAGTGGGAAGCATTGAAATATCTTAAGCAAGGAAGTGATGTGATTTGTTTTATTTTTTAAAAGGTCACTCTGACTGGATAGGAAAGAGGCAACTCTATTTGTTCCTTAAGATTTGGCTTCTGCCAAGTGTTCTCTGAGAAGTGTTCTTGAAATACCACCAGTTCATTTGTTCAATGCTTATTATTGAGCACCTACAAAGTGACAGTCTTCTAGGAAACAAAATACTTGCCCTTATGGAGCTTACAGTTTAAGGATTGCCAAGTGGCCAAATCCAAAGACTTTCTTAGTCTCCTTAACCTCTCAGTAGCATTTCACACAGTGGAGCATCCTCTCTATAACTTTCTCTTCCCGAAGAATCTGGGATTTCTGCCTGTCTCTCTTTCTAATCATTCTCTGTGTCCTCCATCAACTCCTCTTCTTTCTCCTAAATGTAGATTTTGTAGATGATTCTTCCTTCTTTTGCAACAACAGCAGTAAAACATGTTCAGTGAGCACCTGCTGTGTGCTAGGCAGCACGTATAGAACTAATAAATTCTGCTCCCATAGCTTCCATTATTAACACAAGCAGATGATTCCAAATCTGTCTCTAGTTTCAAGCTCTCTTTTGATCTCCTCGCCTTCATGCCCATCTAAATATCTCATCTGGATGTCCTATTAGCATTTCCTATTTGAACAGTATCTTAATTTCTTAGTGCTGCTGTAACAGAAATACCTCAAATAAGTGGCATTAAAGAACAGAAATTTATTTTCTTACAGTTCAGAAGACTGGTTCTTGTTAGTTGCCATCAAATCAGTTCAGACTCATGATGATCCCATGAGTGCAGGGTAGAACTGCTCTATAGGGTTTTCCAGGCTGTGACCTTGCAGAAGTGCATTGCCAGGCCTGTCTTCTGAGGCACCTGTGGGTGGGTTCAAACTGCCAACGTTTCAGCTAGTAGTCAAGGACTTAGAAGTTCGAATTCAGAGTATGGCTCTGGGGGAGTTCCTTCTTTGTTTGAGCTTCTAGTAGTTGGCAATCCTTGGTTCCTTGGTGATCTTCACCAGACAGCTATCTTCTCCCATTTGTGCTTGCTTGTCTCTGTGTCTATCCTAATCTTTATATCACTCAGAAGTTATTAGGTTTAGGACACACCCTGCACTGATAGGGCCTTATTGATGTAACAAAGATACCCCTATTTCCAAATAGGATTACAATCACAGATATACAGGTTAGGATTCTGTCTTAGTTGGGATTGCTAGAGGAAGAAAACCAGTGAGTCATGTTGTGATGAAATGAGTACTTTTGCTTCAATTCTTTGGAAAAACAGCTTAAGAGATTTTTTCCCCTAAGCCCTAAGAAGTTACCTTTGCCCTAGTTCCTACCTAGACTATACAAATGACATATCTGTAGCCTATTATGCAAATAAAATGTTTGTAGCCTGCTATGCAAATGAAGTGTCTCTGGCCTACCAAGGGGGGATTGGTCAGTTTGTGGCCTCTGCTGGTAGGGGCTGTATTTTGAAATTGACCAGGAGTTGTGTATATATGCAGCCAACCCCACAGAGGTTTTGAGACAGAAGCAGGAAGAGCAATGATAGGAAGAAGCAGAAGGAAGAAAGAAGAGAGGAGAAGCAGAGAGAGAAAATGGAAGAAACCTCCTGAAAGAGCCATATAACACAAGTCAAGGGCTGTAACATTGAAGATGTCAACAGGCCCAGATGGGACACAGCAGCAGAGTTGAAGGCATCAGATGGCTGGGCTGAGGGGAGCCTGCCCTCAGGGGGCTGAGAGGAGGCCTGCACGACTGAGAGTTGCTGAGAGAGCTGTACTGCACTGAAGAAGGGAGATTTTGCCTACACGCTTCTTGAGCTAGATCCTGAATTATAGCCTGTTGATTCTGATTCCAAGTTGTACCCCAGTTGCTTCCTTAATAAAGCACTTAACTGTAAGTATGGTCTGTGAGTTCTGTGTGCCCATTGCAACAGATTATTGAACACAGCAGAGAAGTAGTGCCATGGGAGGGACGGCTGGTGTCAGAATTGGTAAAAAGTTTGGAGAGTGTCTTATCTCCACCTCATAGGAATCAGCTTTGTGCTGATGATTCGTATTATCCCCCATGAAGTCAGACAGGTTCTGATGACATTAGTACTACCATCTTACACGTGTGTGTGCGTGTCTGTGTGTGTGTGTGTGTGTATATATATATATATATATAAAGAGGAACCCTTGTTGTGCGGTGGTTAAAGTGCTCAGCTGCTAACCAAAAGGTCGGTGGTTCGATATATGTATATATATATCTATATCTATCTATGTACATATACCAAAATACCAAACCCATTGCCATCGAGTCAATCCCGACTCATAGCGACTTATAGTTGGAATCAACTTGACATCAGTGAGTATATATATATGGAAGTGACTTGACAGCAACAGGTTTGGTATTTTAGTATATAAAACCCATTGCCATTGAGTCAATTCTGACTCATAGCAACCCTATAGGACAGAGCAGAACTGCCCCATAGGGTTTCCAAGGAGCGGCTGGTGGATTTGAACTGCTGACCTTTTGGTTAGCAGCCATAGCTCTTAACCACTGCACCACCAAGGCTCTCTCTCTGTATCTCTCTGTCTCTCTGTCTATATATGTATATATACAGAGATTTACTTAAAAGAAATGGCTCATGCAATTGTGCGGGCTGGCAAGTCCCAAAATCTGTAGGTCAGGTGACAGGATGAAGACCTCTGCTGGCTCATGAGATGGCAGGGACTGGCAAATCCAAAATCTGCAGGTCAGGCAGCAGGCTGGAGACTTCGTAGGCTTACGTCCCAAGATCTGGAGATTAGGCCACGAGAAGAGAGCAGAGTCAAGAGAGAGGGAGCTCTGCTAGAATATCCATTCCTATTCTGGAGTCAGACCTCACCCACAAGAAAACTCCCTTTCAACTGATTAGCTAATCACAACAGATCACATCATGCAAGATGATCACATCACATCACATCACATCACATCACATCACATCACATCACATCACATCACATCACATCACATCACATCACAGGTAGTCCCTGACTTACGACGGGGTTCTGTTTCAACAACTCTGTTGTCAGTCAGTTCTGATGTAAGTTGAATACCTCATTTTCTTTTTAGTTTTCATTATTATTATGCTTTATTATCAATATCTTTATCAATCCAGCAGTGTTTTGAACAGTACATCATAAAACTGAACATCTGTGAGTGAACATCTGAGAATAACTTCAGCAAATTACACACTGCAGCATATTACTAATGATAAGATGTACCAAAGAAAAGGATAGCTGTAAGTGCAGTTTATAGTAAATCAAATATGTTGTAAGTCAGGCACTATCTGTACATTACATTACATTACATTGCATTACATTGCATTATGTTATGGAATAGCAACCAGTCCGGAATCTGGCCAAACCACTGAGAATGGTAGCTTAGCTAAGTTTACACGTAAAATTAACCATCACAGAGTCCAACACACATTTTGTGGGGACACAATTCAATCTATAACAAACAGTCAAAATAAAATTTATTTTATTTATCTTCCCATCAAATAAGGCTAAGACCTGGCAGCAGTGTCATTAGGGTTGGTGCCACCCAGTGTAGTAACTCATGGCGTCGCCCCCATCAGGGGTGGACGGGACAGACTGGTGAACCCTACCTGGTGGGTACAGCAGCCACCTCCCCCTCTCCCCGCAGGGCCAAGGGCTGCTGTGCAGGCCCCCTCCCACCTACCTCCCCCACAGCTCCATCCCTTCTCTCATCCACCAAGGTACCCTGACTGGGGGGTGATGGGGGCAGTAATGAGTTACTGCACTGGGTGATGGACGATACCAACCTTAGTGACACCACTGCCTTGTCAGCCCCTCCCCTGGTATCCCCAAAGCTAAGGACCCTGGGGTCATTTTGGTGTCACCCCCTCTGACAGTGTTGGGGGTAGCAATCCGCACCTACCCAGTGACTCAATTGAGTCCTGACTTCTCTATTTTTTTAATGACATCGCCACACTTGTAGTTACCCTTAACAGTTTAGAATCAACTTTGACTGCTCTTTCTTATTCCCACATCCAAACTGCCAAGTATTTTAGATTCTATATATGGCATGTTTCTCCCTTTTCTCTCCTCCTTTCCATTCCTGCTCTACCTTAAAACTAACTACTATTGCAAAAGCTTCTTAACTGGTCCGTCTAGTTCCAGGCTGTCTCCTCCCTGTTGTATTATACTCATTGCTTCTAGATAAAAGACATTAGTCTTTTCTAATCTCAGACTCTAAATGGTGTATCAAAACTTTCAGAGGCCCCTTGTTGTCTAGAACTCAGTCTCTGTTCTCCAATTTTTCTTTCACTTTGCCCCTACGATTACCTACATCCCAGTAGAACCACTGGCTGTTTCAGGCCTGGTACTTTCTAAACTCCATACTTTTGTTCAGTCTGATAGTTGTATCAGAAATTGTACCCTTATCTTTATCTTTTTAAACCCTTTATCTCAAATGACTTTGCTTTCATAAAGCATTTCCAGGTGTTCTTGTAGATAAGATCTCTCCATCCTATTAATCCACAAAGCACTTTGTCCATCTTTTATGTCCATGTCTTATTCTGTTTTGCGTTTTATAGACTGTAAATTAAGGATATCAGTGGTTCAGTGGTAGAATTCTTGCCTTCCCTGCAGTAGACTCAGGTTCCATTCCCAGCCAACGCACCTCATGCATAGCTACCACCCATCCAACAGTGGAGGCTTGCTTGTTGCTATGATGCTGAACGGACTAAGACAGACGAGGAAGAAAGTTCTTGTGATCTACTTCTGACTATCAGTCAGTGAAAACCCTGTGGATCATGACTGCCTGATCCTCAGTTGATCACGGGGATGGCAAAGGACCAGGCAGCATTTCATTCTGTTGTGCATAGGGTCCCCATGAGCTGGGGGCCAACTCAAGGGCAGCTAACAACAACAACAGATTGTAAGGTATTTGAAGGCACTGGTTCTCAACCTTGGCTGCACATTTGAATCACTTGGAGAGCTTAAAAAACTACTGATGGGGCAAGATGGCGGTCTAGGCAGAAGCACCACGCCGTCCCTCCACAACAAAGATCCGAAAAACTAAGCCAAACAGAGAATCAACAATCCTGAAACCCTAG
>NW_004443980.1:14789041-14856120 GCF_000243295.1 Trichechus manatus latirostris
AAAATATTAAAAAAAAAAAAAAAAAAAACTACTGATGCCTGAGCCCCACGTCTATAAATTCTGATTCAGCTGGGGTGGGGTGGAGTCTGAGCATTACAGCTTTTCAAATTTCCCAGATGATTGTAATGTGCAGCCAGAGTTGAGAGCCACTGCTTGAAGGCATTTTCATCCTAATCCAAGCCTAAACATGCCACCCTTTCACTCAAGGATGTAGATGAGGCACAAACACCCCTTATCAACAAGATTCAATTTTGAACCCTGGGCAAAGGCCACCTATTGCTGACAGGGCCAAACAGTGGATTTAGTCTAGAATTGGCACCAAATAAAGTGTATGTGTCAGCACAGAAACATCTTTACACAAGAACTGTCAGAATTATGAATAATAAATACTACTGTGATTCTCAAAACCACTATCAAATGTAAGCCTCCCCAGTCATCTCACCTTTTGTTGTACTCTTACTGTTTGTTTGTTTGGCTCTGTGCTTTCTCTCCAATGTCACCACCCACTGCTGTTCTCTGTGCCACACCTTTCCATTCTGCTTTATCCTTGGCTTCCTTCCCAAGTTCTCTCTCCACCTCCTTGCCTCAATTGATACTCAACTCTTCACCAAGGACATTAACTCCCATTTTGCATCTCCCTCTCCCTACTTAACAAAGCAATTGTTGGGGAACCGTCAGCATTCTTTTCATCCCATTGCCCCTTCCAACCCATAATACTTCGCATTCATTGAAGAAAAAAGGAAATTTACTTTGAGTCTATGCCCCCCCTCCCCCAGATCTATCAATCTCTTCTCCTTTTCCTCTTGGTCGCTATCTTTCATTCATTCATTTGCTGAATGAAAACAGTTGTCCTATCCACATCAACTCCTAGCATCCATTCTGGGTGATTCCAGTATCTATGCGGATGATTCAAAACCCTAGCCTTACAGTTCCTTGGCCTCATTTTCAAAGATTTTCATCTTTACCCTATTTTTGCCACCTACTCCCATGGCCAAATCTTATAATCATCAAGAACTGCCCCACTTCTTAAGTCATAAATTCCAACAATATATTCTCTTCTTTTTCTAATTATTTTTAAACCAGAAGACATTTATCAGTGTTCTTTTAATTCAAAGGAAGCTTGTTACAGCAGGAATAACATACATGTCATAGAAGGTGAGATCCCAGCTTGTGGGATTGGTAGCCTGTCAGGGTAGTGCTGAAGAGCCCTCCTTTTGCCATTGCATTGAGGGTCCAGCATCTTGCCTCTAGTGTGAAGCCAAGAAAGGAAACCCAGACACTGTTTTCATGAAGGCGTGAAACACACATCTGTAATTTCTGTTTGTTGTTGTTGTTTTGGCTTTAAGAACAGAAATTTATTTTCTCACCGTTCTGGAGGCTAAAAGTCCAAATCAGGGTCTTGACTGTGTTGATTCCTTCTGTGAGCCTCTTGCCTAGTTCTGGTGTCTGCTGGTGATATCTGGCATTCCTTTGCTTGTAGATGATCCTCACATGCCTTCTGTCTTCCCCTGTGTGTGTGCATCTCTTCTGCTGTTTTTTTTTTCTATTGTATTTATTTTGTTGTCATTGTTGAGAATATACACAGCAAAACATACACCAATTCAACAGTTTCTACATGTACAATTCAGTGACATACATCTATAATTTCTGACTACAGTGACTCCAACTAGATTCTTTTTTGGAATGGTCCATGTTGTAATGACAATCTCCTATCCTTCTTTCAACAAACATTTGTTGATCCCTTACTACACTAAGTGCCATTCACTCTTCAAGATGCAGGAGGTCTGAGCTAGCTCACTCACACCCATATTCTCGATTCACCAATTCTTCAACTGCATCTGGCTTGCCAGTTTCTGGAGCACACCCTTTTCTCCCTATATTTTCACTCATTCAACCCACATTTGTTGAGTATCCATCTGTACCCACGCTTTTTCTTATTTCTTCCTGTCTCAGAAGAAGCAGTGCCCAATGGCCTATGCAGAATTACTTCCTCCATCTGTGCTTAGGAAGGAATAGCTCTCCAGTCCCTGGGTGGCACAAACCATTAATGTGCTTGGCTGCTAATCAAAAAGTTGGAGGCTCAAGTCCACCTGGAGGCACCTCGGAAGAAAGGCCTGGAAATCTGCTTCCAAAAAATCAGCCATTGACTACTGGGGTCTTAAAAGCTAGCAAGCAGCTATCTAAAATACATCAATTGGTCCCAACCCACCTGGAGAAAAGGAGAATGAAGAACACCAAAGACATAGGGAAAATATTAGCCCAAGAGACAGAAAGGGCCACATAAACCAGAGACTCCATCAGCCTGAGACCAAAAGAACTAGATGTTGCCTGGCTACCACCAATCACTGCCCTGACAGGGAACACAACAGAGAGTCCCTGATGGAGCAGGAGAAAAGTAGGGTACAGAACTCAAATTCTAGTAAAAAGACCAGACTTAATGGTTTGATTGAGACTGGAGGGACCCTGGAAGACATGGCCCCCGGACTCTCTGTTAGGCCAAAATTAAAACCATTCCCAAGGCCAACTCTTCAGACAAAGATTAGACTGGACTATGGGACGTAAAATGATACTCATGAAGAGTGTGCTTCTTAGCTCAAGTAGATACATGAGACTAAATGGGCAGCTCCTGTCCGGAGGCAAGATGAGAAGGCAGAGAGGGTCAGGAGCTGATTGAATGGACCTGAGAAATCAGGGGTGGAAAGGGGGAGTGTGCTGTCACAGCATAGGGAGAGCAACTAGGGTCACATAACAATGTGTGTGTATAAATTTTTATATAAGAGACTAACTTGAATTATAAACTTTCACTTAAAGCACACGCACACAAAAAAATCAGCCATTGAAAACCCTGTGGAGCACAGTTCTACTCTGAAACACATGGGATTGCCATAATCGACTCGATAGCAACTGGTCTTCTTTGAGGACTTTGCTCTCCTTACTCGCCCTTCTCTTTTGAATTGCTGCAATAATAACTTTTATGAGCACTTATAGTGTACAAGGCACATTATGCAATGTGCTGTTTCTTATTTAATCCTCATGAAAACCCTATAAGAAAAATACTATTATATTATCTCATTCTACAGATGATAAAATGGAAGTTTAAGAAAGTAAATTTACCTAACATTACAAAAGAAGTAAAGGCCATCTCCCCAAAGCTCAGGCATTTAGCCACTACACTTAACTTACCTCCTTCAACATACTAACTAGTTTCTATGGGACCCAGCCAGCTCCCTGCAATTTCTCATGTTTTACAGCCAGTGCTCAAAAATATCTTTGTTGAACTGATCATCTTCTTGCAGCGTGTATCATTAAAAAAAAAAAAAAAAAAAACCATTGCCATCAAGTAGATAGTATCTTACATATAGCCAATAGTCAGAAACATTTTTGTTTAACTGAACTGCAGTTGTTTTTACCTGCTCAAGAATAAATGAAATCTTATCATCTTTTGCAAAAGATATTCAGAATTTAGGACTTGCTCTCCAAACACGAAAAACCAAACCCGTTGCCCTCAAGTCAATTCCGACTCATAGCAAGCCTATAGGACGGGTAGAACTGCCCCATAGGGTTTCCAAGGAGCAGCTGGTGGATTCAAACTGCCGACCTTTTAGTTAACAGCCGTAGCATGATGTAGCTCTTAACCACTGTGCCACCAGGGCTCCACTTGCTCCCCAGAACTTTAAAATCTAGTAGGAAAAATAGATTGCTAAGTATAATACAAAAAAAAAAAAAACCCATTACCGTTGAGTCGATTCTGACTCATAGTGACCCTATAGGACAGAGTAGAGCTGCCCCGTATGGTTTCCAAGTTGCGGCTAGTGGATTCCGACTGCTGACCTTTTGGTTAGCAGTGGAACGCTTAACCACTGCACCACCAGGGCTCCGAGTATAATACAAGGAAGGATTTTTCAATATTACACTAGAGATATAATTAAGGTTGTATGGGAGCTTAAATGAAGGAGAAATTAACTGTGACTAAGGTATATCACAGAAGTGAATTTTAAGCTGATCTGTAAAAGATGATGACAGCTGGAATGATGTCTCTTTTACTCACCTTTGAACCACCAGCACTTAGTAGAGTGCTTGGCACATAATAATCTAAACATAAACCAGTTGTCATCAAGTCAACCCCAACTCATGGCGACCCCGGTTGTGTCAGAGTAGAACTGTGCTTCATAGAGTTTTCAGTGGCTGACTGTTGGGAAGTAGGTCGCCAAGTCTTCTTCCAAGGCACTTCTTGGTGCACTCAAACCTCCAGCCTTTCCGTTAGCAGCTAGTACATTTGCAGTACCTAGGGACTCCAGGCACATAATTGTATTAAAAAAATACTGGTTAGATGAATAAAATTTCAGGGGATTGCACTTAAGGCAGAGGAGTCAGTATTGTCAGGAAGAATTGGGAAAGATGTTGACATGGGCAAAAAAGATTACAGGGTGTTCTGTTTGGCAAACTGCCTTTCTTTGCCTTTGAGCTGTATTACAACTGTGGTAATTTGTAGACCACTGATAATAATGAAATGATTCTTGTCCATAAAAATGCTGATTGTGTACAATGATGATGCATGTGGTTATTGCCCTGTATTTACTGACCAATTTTTCATCTATTTAATGAATTCATTTCAACATTTCTTATGGTATATTTATGTGTCTTCTCTTGTGATTTTCCTTTGACCAATTATAACTCTTACTGGTTTTCTCATTAATTAATAAGTTAAATAAAATGTTTGGCATGTGTTTTCATTTCATATTTGTATGAGAGTCATAATTTTACCTTTAAAAAAATATATCCTTTAGGGCAGTGAAACTATTTTATGTGGTACTATAATGGTGGATACAGGACATTATGCATTTGTCAAAACCCATGGAACTGCACAACACAAAGAATGAATCCTAAAGTCAACTACGGACTTTGGTTAATAATAATGTATTGATATTGGTTCATTAATTGTTACAGATGTACCACACCAATGCAAACTGTTAGTAATAGGGGAAACTAGGGGGAAGGGAAAAATATGGGAACTCACTGTACTTTCTCCTCAATTTTTCTGTAAACCCAAAACTGCTCTAAAAAAATCATCTATTTATTAAAAAAAAAAGCAAAACCTATCTCTTTTGATTTGTTTCTTTTCATTACCTCTCTCTAAGACACACTTTACTTACGTTTTTATTTGTTGTATTGATATTCTTATAAAATGTTCTCTTACGCCTTTACAGTATAGATTACATTGTATGTCTCAATGTAGACCATTTTAAATCTAAATTGGAAAACACTTCAATGTTTAGAAAGGATATTTGAAGTCAGGAGAAAAAGATGAAAAAATAAAATTTATTGAAACAAATATTTGAAAATGTGAAATTCTAAACTAAACGATTAAAAAAAATATTTAGTATAAATAGAATGATGGAGGAGATGAAATTTCTGAGAAGTGGTCGGAGACAACACTAAATGACCTTGTTAACAAAGCTGAGTCCAACCTAAGCTAATATCACCTTAGGGGGAATAAGAGGTCAGTTAGCCTTGACCTGCTTTTGCTTTTTTTTTTTTTGGGGGGGTGGGGAGTAAAAGGAAGACAGTAGTTTGGCTTTTCAAGGTTTCTTAAATTTACTTGGTTCTGAAAATTAGGGTCGCTATGAGCCAGAAGTAGTTCTGGTGGCTCAGCAGTTACGAGACTGGCCACTAACCAAAAGGCCAGCAGTTCGAATCCACCAGCCACTCCTTGGAAACCCTATGAAGAAGTTCTACTCTGTCCTATAGGGTTGCTATGAGTCGGAATCAACTCAACAGTAATAAATTTGGGTTTCTTTGGTTTATGAGTCGGAAGGAGTACTGGTGGGGCAGTTGTCAAGCACTGGCTGCTAAGGGAAAGGTTAGCAGTTCCAGCCCACCAGCGGCTCCATGGGAGAAAAATGTAGCGGTCTGCTTCCCTAAAGATTTACAGCCTTGGAAACCCTATAGGGCAGTTCTACTCCACCCTATAGGGTACCTATAAGTTGGAATGACTCGACAACAAAGGGTTTGGTTTGATTTAGTAGTTTCAATACCAGCAGGTGGCGTATTTATTAACATTTTTTTCAAGCTAAGAAAAATTTGAGAACCAATCTGAATAACTAAAATTAGAAATGTTGCCTTTTCGCCATTCCTATTCTGCTTCTCTCAGGAGAATATAAGAATACAAACAGAATAATCTTTGTTTTGCCATTGCATTTTGCTATTGCATTAGGGAGAATTTGAATTTTGTATCAAGTTACTAAATAATTCACTTTTTCTGCAGTACGATATATCTGGTTAAAATCTCAAACCATTGCCAATCTTCACAATTAGGAATGAAGGTGTCAAGAGTTTTGAAACATGATGGATGTGATCAAAGGACCTTAACCCCGGGGAACCAGAAAGCCAGGTGCTTTCATAGAATCAAGGTGCTGGTAGCCACAGTGTGTCATGGCTTGTGTGCTGGGATATTTTGTTGTTTTCAGCGCTTCTGAAAATTTCCTAGATGGGACCAGAGGGTCCAATTTAGCCTGGAACCAATCTCTTCTCCCATACTGATCTCACACCCCAAAGAATACCCGGGGCTAAGAAGACCTGATGATCTGCTTCTCTCAGGGAAAGCTGGAAGTGGAGACTTGATTGAGTTGGAATCCCTGCAGAAGGGCTCAAATCAACCTCTGTGTTAGTAGTCTGGGCACAAAGTATCCTCAGAATCTTTAAAACAATCTGAGGGTCTTTGAAAGGAAGCTAAATGAAATTCCCTAATCCTCACCCTTTGTGATTTTAGCTGAACTTGCTCTAAAAGCATCTTGCAAATGGCCTCCCGTATTTTGTTTTAGCTTGCTCCAAGATGGAGGAGAAGACAGGGGTCATTTAGGCTTTCAGAGGAATACCAAATTCTCTGTGCTCATTACAAATTCATTCAACAAAGTAACTGCTTATAGTCAATAAACCTTTTTATTACCATTTCTGGGAATTTTATCCTATCATATATCAGACATTTTGAAAGGAGTAGAAGGTATTTAACTTCGTAAAATGCCCTTTCATAATAGTGACTCTTATAAGGGTTTTCAATCAAACGTTATAGCTTTCTTTTTCACAATAAAACTCATTGCAACACTTCGGGAACTACAAGATACTATATAGAGAAAAATAAAGATTACCTGTAATTCTACTGGACTTTTGAATATATACACATCCCATGTTTTATAAATGAAATAGTTTGTTGGTTTTTTTTTAACATGCTCTTTCACTTAAACATGTATTTTGAACATCTTCACATATTAATAAATATAGATATACCACATTATCTTAAAAAACTATGGCATTTATGCTAATTTTTTATAACCTAAAGCTGCTCTAAAAAAATAAAGTCTATTAATTAAAAAACATGACTTGGGGGAGCAGTACTTATACTACCAAGTATAAATTTCTCTAGGGATTTTTTAAAATTAAGGAATAACATATACAGTGCATAAATTTTTGTATATATCACAGTGAATTTTTACACATATAAGGCTTTTTATAAGACAATAATGTGTTATATAATTTTTAAGTTATCTATCTGTATACACAAATCAAAATGGAGAATTAAATGACTTCGTTGGAAAATTTAAGAAAATTACTTATGGGAATCCTTTGGAATTTGCTCCCTACTGAAACATAAGCTCCATGTGAGCAAAGATTTTTGTCTTTTATGTTCTTTGCTGAATCTCCATACATAAAACAGTGAGTAGCACAAAACTGGTGCTTAATACTTACTGAGTGAATAACTGAATGTTCCTGGGGGAGGAAGCGGAGTCGTTTATTGGTTTTGTTTTGGAAGCAGTATCAGAATTGAAGGCCAGAGACCATTGAGATAGACTACCTTGATTGACTCTTGGCTCTATCACTTAATAGTTATTTTACCTTGGACATGTTACTTAACCTCTCTCTACCTTAGTTTTCTCTTCTACAAATTGGGTATTACAGGGTTGTTGTGACGATTAAATGAATTAATAGATTTAAATCATTTAAAATAGTTTCTCGTATGTGACAAGTAGGTAATAAATGTTAGATATTATTTTGCATGTATGGCTAACTCTCCTCATATATGTGGTTGTAAAATATCCCTGTGAAGTCGGTAATATAGGCTATTTCACAAATATTGTAAACTTTTTTTTTTTTTAGTTTCTCATTTGATACTTTGTACATAAAGTGTTCCATGACATCGGTTTCATTCACCACAATGTGTCAGCACTCTTCCCATTTCTGCCCTAGGTTCCCCATTTCCTTTCTTCCTGATTTTCTACCCCTTCCTGCCATCTCATCTTTGCTTTTGGGCAAATATTGCCCTTTCGATTCTCATAAAATTGATTGTTCTAAGTAGTATGTTCTTCTTGGGTGTGATTGTTTATTTTATGGGCCTGTCTATAGTTTGGCTGAAAGGTGGTCTCTGGAATGGCTTCATTTCGAGGTCACAAGGGTATCTTAAGGCCATGGTCTTGGGGGTTCTTCAGTCTCTGTCAGACCAGCAAGCCTGATGTTTTTGGGGAATTAATTTTTTTTGTTCTAGTATTTTCTCCCACTCTGTAAGGGGCCCTCTGTTGTGATCCCAGTCATAGCGCTCAGTAGTGGCAGCCGGGCACCATTTAATTCTTCTGTGGTTCATGTGGTCCATTAGTCCTCTGGACTAAATGCTCCCATGAGTTTTTGGTTTTCCTCACTCTCCTTCACTCTGGATGGTAAGAAACCAACAGATGGCCGCCAGCAAGCTTTTAAGACCCAAGGTGCTACTTACCAAAATAGGACGCAGAACTTTGTCTTTATGAGCTATGTTGTGCAAATTTACATAGACGCCCCTGAGTCTATAGTCCTTCGCCTTGGAGCCCAAATACCCTCGAGGTATTTATTTATGTCTAAGAAGTTGTCCTGACTGACCCTTGTGTGCTCTATTGTCTATATTAATATATAAGCAGCACCTATGGTTAATAGCTTGTCTGCTAACCAAAAGGTCAACAGTTCAAATCCACCAGCGCTCCCTGGAAACCCTATGGGGCAGCTCTACTCTGTCCTATGGGGTTGCTATGAGTCAGAATCGACTGGACAGCAATGGGTTTTTACAGTTATGTATGTAGAAACATCCACCACCAAACCTGTATCTGCAGGTGGGTTATGTTGTAAATCTTGATCTCTTCACCAAAACCATAGAGAACTTCTCTTCTGGGTTTGCGTGTAAGTGTAAAAACCAAAGCTCCACCTTTGGGGGGGACACAGGGCGCCTGCCAGGGGAATAAACTACAACTCCCAGGATTCCTTGGTGGCGCCCCCTGGGAGTTGTAGTTCATTCCACTCCCCCACCGATCCACTATGCCCTGGGCGGCTACTCGGAGAGGTGTGGCGCAGGATTTGTCTCCTGAGTTTTTTTTCATTGCGTGGTTGTTTTTCTTTTGTAACTCCTGTTAGCACAAGACTAGTTTTCTGGGGACTGGTTGAGACGGAGGAGGTCCCGGAAGCTAGCGTTACCCCGGAAGGAGTGAACTAGGAAGTGAAAGTGATCCCGAGTCTGTCGGGCTGAAATGTAGCGGGTTACAGAAGGTTCCGTTTCATAAAGAAATCTAACGTCGTTTCATCGTTTTCTTAGGTACTCAAAATTCTTTCCTGATCTTAAAAAGGGCTTTTCCTTTTCCCAGTTTTATTCCTGTTGTCTTAAAGTCCCTCCTCATGGAACCATTCTGTGTCTTAAGCTGAGTTACACAGAATGGCTTACACGTGCTGCTCCAGCGCGGAAGTAGGGGCTCGGTGTCAGTTCTCATGTGCCGACATTGAGAAACGTTCCTAGAGTCTCAAGAGTAATCCTGTTAACTGTGGTGGGTGATGGAGAAGACTTGCTGTTCTTAGGTATGGATAACCGTAGAAACGTCTTGGTTTGCTTTTCTTAACTTTGAGGTTCATGACCTTCAGAGTCATTCTACTATGGTTCCTAAGATGGACGTTTTAGCCAGAAGTATTCTAACGAAAAATTTGTTTGCCATCCGTTTATTTTGTCCGTTATCAAATACCTGCACCTCCTCCGATGTGCTGGAGACTAGATGTAAAGAGACCCAGAAACTTCTCCTAGGGGAGTGTAAGAGAGATGTGGATACTGGGGATCACAGCCCTGCTGGCCCAGTGATTGAGAGCTCAAGCTGCTAACCAAAAGGTTGGCAGTTCGAATCCACCAGGTGCTCCTTGGAAACCCTATGGGGCAGTTCTACTCTGCCCTATATGGTCGCTGTGAGTCTGAATGGACTCCACAGCAGTGGGTTTGGGGGTTGGTGCCTTCATCCACTGTGCCTTCTGAATATGACTCAGTATTTTAAAGTTTATCAGTAGAACTCTGCAAACTTTGAATATTTTAGAGACCATTCAGTGTATTTTATTTCCTAGGAGATAATGCTATCTAAGTTAGCAGACTTACAATGATCAAATGAACTCATAAACAAATGCACCTACTACATGCTAGGAACATTGGAGACAATAAATGTTGATTCTGATACATTTTGACCTTTATTTCAACTTTAAACTCTGCATTTTAGGGGCAAAGCAATTTTCTTAGAATGTTTTATCTTTTCTCTTTCTTACTCAAAAAAACTATTTTCTGTTTTAGTTAGCTTTTAATTATTGGAGGGGAAGAGAACAGATAACTATTGTACACAGCCAGTTTGACTTAACCTGTAATTTATTTAATTAACTGTTTTTTTTTTTCTGTTTATAAAAGTAGTATGTGCTGTATGTGTGGAAGACTTGGAAAACACTGAAAAATAGAACCAAGCAGAAGGTATACATAACCACACAACCTAAAGATCATCTTATTAACATTATGGCATGTTTCTTTATTCGATTTCCTTTTTCACACTCTATATACCTTTCTAGGACCCCTGTTGGTGCAGTGGTTGAGCACTTGGCTGCCAATCGAAAGGCTGGTGGCTTGAACTCACCAGACACTCCAAGGGAGAAAGTTGTGGCAGTCTGTTTGCCTACAGATTTACAGCCTTGGAAACCCTATGAGGCAGTTTTACTCTGTTCTCTAGGGTCACTATAAGTCAGAATTGACTCGATGGCAATGAATTTGGTTTTTGGCTTGGATCTACCTTTTTACATGTATGCAGTATATTGTAGAATTTTTTTAAAAACATAATTGAGATTAAATGGTTTTGTATTGTGCTTTCTCACTAAATATAATTATTGTCATTGTCCTATTTTCACCAGTTCTATTACTTACTTGGCCTGTTAATATTTGAAGTCTTCTTCCTTTAGGATATCAGCTGAAAGGGCAGCACATTTGAAGAGTAATCGCTGAATAGATAATGAAAAGCACTGAACTCTGAACAGACCACCTGCACTCTAATACCACCTCTGCCTCTGTTCAGCTGAATGAATGATCATGATTGAATTACTTGACTTCTTTGGAGCTAAAATGAAAGAATTAGACAAGATAATAGTCAATATTTCCTTCAAGCTTTAGAAATGTATGAATAGGTAATTAAGTTTTAAGATTATTTCATACCTTTCAAGTACTTGTTCACATACTCAATTCTAGATTCTGGATACTTTCTCGAAATTAGCTGATTTAACCCGTTCTTCTGATAAATTAGTTATAAACCCGTTGCCATAGAGTCGATTCCGACTCATAGTGACTCTACAAGACAGAGTAGAACTGCCCCATAGGGCTTCCAAGGAGCAGCTGGTGGATTCGAACTACCAGCCTTTTGGTTAGCAGGCAAGCTCTTAACCACTGCACCACGAGGGCTCCTAAAGGACTACTAAAGTCCCTTATAATAGGGAAAAACAACCTCAGTCACCTTCATTGGCGGTATACTAAAATATGTTTGTAAGACTGGCTGATAAAGTAATAAATGGTTACTGATACAGGGGAGAAGAGTGACTATTCGTTTCTCAGATCGGTGAGAGACAGTGAATCATGGAAGCTATGAATTGAAAGGACTATACCAAACCCGTTGCTGTCTAGTTGATTCGGACTCATAGCGACCTTATAGGACAGAGTAGAACTGCCCCCATAGTGTTTTTAAGGCTGTAATCTTTATGGAAGGAGACTGTTACATCTTTCTCCCATGGAGCGGCTGGTGGGTTCGAACCACCAGTCTTTCAGTTAGCAGCCAGATGCTTAACCACTGTGCCACAAGGCCTCCTTGGAAGGACTCTAAGGTTATTTAATCTAGTGTTCCAAGTTTAAATCCCTGCTAGGACCAGGATTGGAGAAAAACTCATTAACAACCTGCAATATACAAATGACAAAACCTTGCTTGCCGAAAGTGGTCAAAGACTACAGCCTTAGTTAATTGGGTAGGTGAAAAACAAAACAAAACAGTTTTTTTCTGTTTAGTATTTTATTAGTCAGAGGATTGAAGAAGTATTTTCATTTTCTGAGCAGGTGAGTTTTACAGCTGTTTTTGGAGTTGACTGAGGCAGCGAGCTAAATATGATTTCTTGATGTTCCATCCAGCTTTATTATACCATTTGTCCATAGATTTGATTTTTATCACATTGTGTTTATTATATTTCAGATGCTGAGATGAACCATCACCTGTGTGTTTGGCTCTTTAGACATCTGTCACTCGATGGTTACCACCAGCATCACATCCGCCTTCGTTCTCAACAGTTTAGACAGATACATCTTGACACAAGGATGTGGATTTTTAGACAAAACAGGAATTACATTCTTCATTCTCTGTTAAGTAAGAATTCGTCCAGAAGATACTGTCATCGAGACACCAGGATGCCATGGAAGCATAAAGCACTACAGAAATATATGGGGGACCTCAACAAGGAGTACCTAAAACTTGATCAGTGTTTGCACCATATCGCTGTGAATGAAGGTGATCGAAGGTCCTTGAACCAAAGGCATGCTGAATTGGCACCACTAGCAGCTATTTATCAAGAAATTCAGGAGGCCGAACAAGCAGTTAAAGAATTAGAATCAATGTGTGAAAGTAGGTAAAAGATATATGTGTGTAGAACTACAGTATTGCCTTTTCAATTTAAACTTTATTGAACTCAGTCCTTTTAAAAACCTACAAGTAATAAGCTCTACACTTGGAAAGGATAGGACTCTATACTCTGCATGCTTGACTTATTTCAGCTATTAAAGATTAGCTACTATGTGATTGAGCTCCTTGTGCTTGCTAAAAAGTTCCTAGGGTCTGTTCGACTCAATATTAACGTTTTCAGAAGGTTTAATTTATTCAAAAGACCTGAATTGAGCACTGTCGTAGGTACCAGGGACCCAGAAATATAGTTCCTGCCCTGCCAAAGGGCTTACACAATCTACAGAGAGAGACTATATATACTTTTTATATTTATTTCTGTATTATTAATAGTGTGATACATACTCTGTTAGAGGAGGGTACAGGGTTCCATAGAAGCAAATAGGAGAGGCACTCAAACCAGACAAGATAGGTCAGAAACCTGGATGAGACTACACCATAGTTGAGTAACAAAGCTTTGTGTTTCTTTCGTGTTGTATGCCTTGAAATTTTTCTTTGATTTTTTTTCTGAATATAGTTTTAGAGTTAGTAAAATTTCTATATGTTTAATGAATGGAAATATTTCTAAGACAAACAGCTGATAGATTTCTTAGAACCATGGAATTATCCATTGTCACCATGATCAAATAATAAGCCTAAGTGTCTTCACTGTTACTTCACTTTGAGCACCAAACCAAGTGTCTCCATTCAGACAAGGCTCCATTCTCCAGCAGTTTACACACTACCAACCTGGTGTTTAAGAAAACCAATTTCACCTGCTTTTCAGATCTTGAACCTTTTAAAATCTGGGTATGTATATCCTTGGGTTGCCACTCTACGATTTTGAGGTTGATGTTTTTGTGTGCCATCAAGTCGATTCCAACTCCCAGCAACCCTATAGGACAGAGTAGAACTGCCGCATAGGGTTTCCTGGGCTGAAATCTTTATGGGAGCAGATCACCAGGTCTTTCTACCACAGAGTGGCTGGTGGGTTCGAACTGCTGACCTTTTGATTATCAGCCAAGTGTTTAACCGTTGTGCCACCAGGGCTCCTTGGATTTCAAGGTGGAGTTATCTAAATACTGGCTGTATATTTCATGTAGAAGTTTAATTAAAGTAATTTATTTCTAGGAATTTGGTAAGGTTAATTCAGTGATTCATTTAGTCATTTAGTCAGCCAGCATTTACTGAGGGCTTTTTATATGCCAGGAGTCCCTGGATGGTATAAACAGTAATGTGCTTGGATGCTAACCTAAAAGTTGGAAGTTCAAGTCCACCCAGAGGTACCTCGGAAGAACAGCCTGGTGATCTATTTCTGAAAAATCAGCCATTGAAAACAGCTGATAGATTTCTTAGAACCATGCAAGTATCCATTGTCACCATGATCACATAATAAGCCTAAATGTCTTCACTGTTACTTCACTTTGAGCACCAAACCAAGTGTCTCCATTCAGACAAGGCCCCATTCTCCATACTACATACAAATGAAAGAATGTGATAAATGCCAGATTCACAATATAAATAAAGCACCATAGTGACTCAACAAAGGATATAATTGATTCTGTCAGAAATGGGTGGGGTAGACTTTTTAAATAGGCTTTGAAGAATGATTAGAATTTCTCTAAAGAAAGAAGAATGAAGGACATTCCGGACAGAGGGAACAGTATGTGCAAAGCTAAGGGAAGGTGAGACTGTAGCAGTTTCAGGAAATGGTAGTGGACTGCCATGTAGCGTGTAGTTTATGGTGCAGAGGGACAGTGTCTTAGCCTGTTAAGTTTGTGATGGGCCTTGATGTCCTGCTAAGGAGGTTTTAGAATCCACATAAGTGTAGATACTGTGAAAGTATACCACAGATAGGGGAGCCTTCTAACCAGTGGAGAGGTGTTTATTAATTTTTTAAGGCTTTATTAAGATTATAATTCACACACCACAAAATTCACACATTTTAATGGCTTTAAGCATAGTCACAGAGTTATGTAGCCATCATCACAGTCAATTTTAGAACATTTTCATCACCTCAAAAAGAAATTCTGCACCCCTTATCCATCACCCTCCAAACCCCCCTTCCCTGCCAACCCTGTTGTTAGTTGCTGTCGAGTTGATTCTGACTCTTGGCGACCCCATGTGTGCAGGGAAAGCTGCTCCATAGGGTTTTTAAGGCTGTGACCTTTCAGAAACAGATCACCAAACCTGTCTTCTGAGGCACTTTTGGATGGGTTCGAACCGCCAACTTTTCAGCTAGCAGTGGAGCTCTTAACTGTCTCTGCCATCCAGGGACTCCATGGGTAGCACATAGTAAGTGTTAAATGTTGCAAGTGTGGAAGGTGCAGAATCCAACCAAGCCCTAATGACTTTCAGGAGTAGAAAAGAATTGAAAACAGACTTCTTTCCTTTCTAATTGTGATTCTTCATTTCTACTTTTAATTTTTTCTTTGTAATTATGAAGAAGCAAACATTTCTGCCTCAAGTTGCAGCCAGCAGCACTGACAAATGAAGTCTCTAGGCATCTAAAGCAGTGGAGTCTGAGGCCCTGGAAGCTACCATCCTTGACCACTATTTCATTGTTACCTTACTTTGTAAGAAGTCTATGCTTTAATTTTCTGCTTTTGAAATGATGTGAAAAGGATTGTTTACGTAAAGCAAAGGTTGCAGAGATGTGCTTTGTTTGACACAAATGGTAGTTTTTGAAAATGTGGACCGCATATGAACATATAAAGCTCAAGAGATTTCAAAATTTTAAAAGTTCTTATTTCTGACTTTTTTTGAAAAATTGGAGGATCCAGCCATGCTAAACCCACATCACAGTGCACTGAGTAATGGCTGCCATCTTCAGACAAGATGTGGTCACTTCAGTTTGCTCCAAAATTTATCTTATTTGGGTTTAGATTTTTAATTACCAGTTCCGTTTTGAACCTTCTGTTTAATTAATCACTGGTTTCTGTAATTATCGTTGTTCTTAGGTGCCATCGAGTCGGTTCCCATTCATAGCGACCCCACATACAACAGAACAAAAAATTGCCTGGTCCTGCGCCATCCTTAACAGTTGTTGCTGTGGTTGAGTACATTGTTGCAGCCACTGTGTCAGTCCGTCTCATTGAGAGTCTTCCTCTTTTTCGCTGATCTTCTACCAAGCATGATGTCCTTCTCCAGGGGCTGGTCCTTCCTGATAACCCGCCCAAAGTATGTGAGAAACTCGCCATTCTTGCTTCTAAGGAGCCTTCTGATTGTACTTCTTCCAAGACAGATTTTTTCGTTCTTCTGCCAGTCTGGGGTATCTTCAGTATTCTTCGCCAGCACCATAATTCAAAGGCATCACGGTCTTCTTATTCATTGTCCAGCTTTCACGTGCACATGAGGCAATTGAAAATACCATGGCTTGGATCAGGCGCACCTTAGTCCTCAAAATGACATCTTTTTAACACTTTAAAGAGGTCTTTTGCTGCAGATTTGCCCACTGCAATGTATCGTTAATTTCTTGACTGCTGCTTCCATGGGCATTGATTATCAATCCAAGTAAAATGATATCCTTGACAACTTCAGTCTTTTCTCCATTTATCATGATGTTGCTTATTGGTCCAGTTGTGAGGATTTTTGTCTTCTTTATGTTGAGGTGTAATCCATACTGAAAGCTGTGGTCTTTTATCTTCATCAATTAGTGCTTCAAGTCCTCTTCACTTTCAGCAAGCACGATTGTGTCATCTGCATATCACAGGTTGTTAATGCATCTTCCTCCAATCCTGATGTTGTATTCTTCATATAGTTCAGCTTCTCAGATTATTTGTTCAGCATACCAATTTAATAAGTATAGTGAAACGATACAACCCTGATGCCACATTTCCTGATTTTAAACCATGCAGTATCCCCTTGTTCTGTTTGAACAACTGCCTCATTGTCTATGTATGGGTTCTGCATGCACATAATGAAGTGTTCTGGAATTCCCATTCTTTGCAATCTTATCCATAATTTTTTAAGATTCACACAGTCGAATGCCTTTGCATAGTCAATAAAACACAGATAAGTATCTTTCTGGTATTCTTTCAGCCAGATCCATCTGACATCAGCAGTTACATTCCTCATTCTAGGACCTCTTCTGAATCTGGCTTGAATTTCTGGCAGTTTCCTGTGAATGTACTGCTGCAGCCATTTCTGAATTATCTTCAGTGTAATTTCACTTGCATGTGATTTTAATGATATTGTTCAATAATTTCCGCATTTTGTTGCATCGCTTTTCTTTGGAGTAAGCATGTAAAGGGATCTCTTCCAGTCAGTTGGCCAAGTAGTTGTCCTCCAAATTTCTTGGCATAGACAAGTGAGCACTTCCAGCATTGCATCTGTTTGTTGAAACATCTCCATTGGTTTTCCGTCAGGCCTGGAGCCTTGTTTTTCGCCAGTGCCTTCAGTGCAGCTTGGACTTCTTCCTTTACTACCGTTGGTTCTTGATTGTATGCTGTCTCTTGAATTGGTTGAATGTCAACCAGTTCTTTTTGGTACAGTGACTCTGTATTCCTTCCATCTTTTTTTTTTGTTTGTTTGTACATTAGGTGAAAGTTCACAGAGCAAGTTAGTTTCCCATTCAATAAGTTGTACTTAAAGTGTTTCATGACTTCAGTTTCATTCCACATAATGTGTCAGCACTCTACCCATTTCTGTCCTAGGTTCCCCATTTTCTTTCATAGTGCTTTTCTGCCCCCTCCTGCGTTCTCATCTTTGCTTTTGGGCAGATAATGCCCTTTTTTAAAAAAAAAATTTTTTTATTGTTGTGCTTTAAGTGAAAGTTTACAATTTAAGTTAGTCTCTCATACAAAAATCTATACATACATTGTTATGTGACCCTAGTTGCTCTTCATATTCTGTGACAGCACACTCCTCCTTTCTACCCTGGACTTCCCATGTCCATTCAACCAGCTCCTGACCCTGTCTGCCTTCTCATCTTGCCTCTGGACAGGAGCTGCCCATTTAGTCTCATGTATTTACTTGAGCTAAGAAGCACACTCTTCACGAGTATCATTTTATGTTCCATAGTCTAGTCTAATCTTTTTTTTTTTTTAATTTTTTTATTGTATTTTAGATGAAGGTTTACAGAACAAATAGTTTCTCATTAAACAGTCAGTACACACATTGTTTTACGACATTGGTTAACAACCCATGACACGTCAACACTCTCCCTTCTTGACCTTGGAGGACCTTTTTTTTTTTTTTTTTTTTTTTTTGGTGAAAATATACATAGCCAAAGGTACACCATTTCAAAAATTTCTGCATGTACAATTCACTGATATCGATTACATTCTTCTAGTTGTGCTGCTATTCTTGCTGTCCTTTTCCAAATTGTTCCATCAGGATTATCTTCAACTCACTGCCCCCTAGGCTTCCCATCAAACCTTTTGAGTTGCCGTTGTCAATTTGATCTCATATAGGTAATTGTTTTCTTTTTTTGTACTTTAGATGGTGGTTTACAGAACAAATAGTTTCTCATTAAATAGTACACATATTGCCCTATGACAATGGTTAACAACCCTACGACATGTCAACACTGTACCTTCTCAACCTTGAGTTCCCTATCCCCAGCTTTCCTGTCCCTTCCTGCCTTCTAGTCCTTGTCCCTGGACTGCTATGCCTCTTTAGTCCTGTTTCATTTTATGGGGCTGCCCAATCCTCGGCTGAATGGTGAACCTCAGGAGTGACTTCACCACTGAGTTAAAAGGGTGTCCAGGGCCATACTCTTGGGATAGTCCAGTCTAATCTTTGTCTGAAGAGTTGGACTTGGGAATGGTTTTAGTTTTGGGCTAACAGAGAGTCCGGGGGCCATGTCTTCCAGGGTCCCTCCAATCTCAGTCAAACCATTAAGTCTGGTCTTTTTACTAGAATTTGAGTTCTGCACCCCACTTTTCTCCTGTTCCGTCAGGTACTCTCTGTTGTGTTCCCTGTCAGGGTAGTCATTGGTGGTAGCCGGGCACCATCTAGTTCTGGTCTCAGGCTGATGAAGTCTCTGGTTTATGTGGCCCTTTCTGTCTCTTGGGCTGATACTTTCCTTGTGTCCTTGGTGTTCATTCCCCTTTTCTCCAAGTGGGTTGGGACCAATAGATAATGCCCTTTTGACTTTATATAATTGATTGTTCTAAGGAATACCTTCCTCTCAGGTGTTATTGTCTGTCTTATGGGCTTGTCTGTTGTTTGGCTGGGAGGTGATCTCTGGGAATGGCTTCCGTTCCAAGACAGAGGCTATCTTAGGGCTGTAGTCTCAGGGGTTCCTCCAGTCTCTGTCAGACCGGCAAGCTTGGTCTTTTTTGTGAATTTGATTTTTTATTCTACAATTTTCTCCTGCTGTGTGTAGGACCCACTGTTGTGATCCTAGTCAGAGCAGTTGGTAATGGTAGTCAGGCACCATCTAGTACTTCTGGTCGCGGGGTCATGTAGTCTGTGGTTCATGTGGTCCATTGGTCCTTTGGACTAATTGCCCCCTTGAGTCCTTGGTTTTCTTCACTCTCCTTTGCTGTGGATGGGAAGAGACCAATAGTTGTATCTTAGATGGCCACTCGTAAGCTTTTAAGACCTCAGGTACTATTAACCAAAGGAGGATACAGAACATTGTGTTTAAGTGCTATGTTGTGGCAGTTGACATAGATGTCTCCTGAGTCTATGGTCCTTTGTGTTATAGCCCAGGAAGTTCATCCCACAAAGTGTTTGGACCCTGTTGGCATAGTGGTTAAGAGCTCAGCTGCTAACCAAAAGGTAAGTGGTTCAAACCTACCGGCTTCTCCTTGGAAACCCTATGGGGCAGTTCTACTCTGTCCTGTAGGGTGCTATGAGTCGGAACCAACTCGACGGCATCTAACAACAACAAGAGGTTTCCCTGACTATTCCTCTTGTGTGCTCTATATGAGCTGCACCTATAGTCATGTATGTAGAAATATCCACCACCAAACATCAGTCTGTCAGTGAATGTTTCCTTACATCCTCCAACAACTCTTGGAGTATCTACCTATTTGTCCATTTGTAAATTATTGTTAATGCTGTTGCTGCAGGATCGTCTAAGGTGTAGTAGGTACTATAGATGTTCTTTATTCTTGTATTTCTCTCAGTGTCGTCTCTTGCCTTGGTCATGTTGTGCTTACTTCCCCCATATTATATATTGTCTTTCCCTTCACCAATATTACCTTGTGTCTTTTATCTGTTTGGTAATTTTCCTTCCCTCTCCCTCCCATCAATTTATTTTTCTCCTGTGTATAAACCTTTTGTTGTTACTTTATAATAGTGGTCTCATACAATATTTGCCCTTTTATGATTGACTCATTTCACTCAGCATAATATTCTCCAAATTAATCCATGTTGTGAGATGTTTCGTGGATTTGTCATTCTTTATCATTGCGTAGTATTTCATTGTATGTATGTACTACAGTTTATTAATCTATTTATCTGTCGACGGGCACTTAGGTGTTTCCATCTTTTCGCTATTGTAAATAATGCTGCAGTGAACATGGGTGTGCATATGTCTATTCGTGTCACAGCTCTTAAATTTCTTATGGGTATATACCTAGGGGTAGAAATGCCGGATCATATGGTATTTCTATTTCTAGCTTTTTGAGGAAGCACCATACCGTTTTTCAAAGTAGTTGTAGCATTTTGCATTCCCACCAATAGCATATAAGAGTTCCAGTCTCCCCAACCTCACCAACGTTTGTTAGTTTCTGTTTTCTTTTTTTTATTAATGCCAGTAAGGTCAGGATGAGATGGCATCTCATATAGTTTTTTTTTTTTGTTGTTTGTTTGTTTTTTAGTTGTTGTGCTTTAAGTGAAAGTTTACAATTCAGGTTAGTCTCTAATACAAAAATTTATACATACATTGTTACGTGACCCTAGATGCTATCCGTATACTGTGACAGCACACTCCTCCTTTCCACCCCGGATTTCCTGTGTCCATTCAACCAACTCCTGACCCTCTCTGCCTTCTCATCTCGCCTCTGGACCGGTGCTGCCCATTTAGTCTCATGTATCTACTTGAACTAAGAAGCACACTCTTCACGAATATCATTTTATGTCCCATAGTCCAGTCTAATCTTTGTCTGAAGAGTTGGCCTCGGGAATGGTTTTAGTTTTGGGCTAACAGAGAGTCTGGGGGCCATGTCTTCCAGGGTCCCTCCGGTCTCAATGAAATCGTTAAGTCTGGTCTTTTTACTAGAATTTTTGTTCTGCGCCCCACTTTTCTCCTGCTCCGTCAGGGACTCTCTGTTGTGTTCCCTGTCACGGTGGTCATTATTGGTAGCCAGGAACCATCTAGTTCTTCTGGTCTCAGGCTGATGAAGTCTCTGGTTTATGTGGCCCTTTCTGTCTCTGGGGCTGATACTTTTCCTTGTGTCTTTGGTGTTCTTCATTCTTCTTTGCTCCAGTTGGGTTGGGACCAAATTAATGCATGTTAGATGGCTGCTTGCTAGCTTTTAAGACCCCAGACACCACTCACCAAAGTGGGATGCAAAACATTTTCTTAATAAACTTTGTTATGCCAATTGACCTAGATGTTCCCTGAAACCATGGTCCCCAGACCCCTACCCCAGTTACTCTGTCCCTCAAGGTTTTTGGTTGTATTCAGGAAACTTCTTAGCTTTCGTTTAGTCCAGTTGTGCTGACTTCCCTGTAGTGTGTGTTGTTCTTCCCTTCACCTAAGATAGTTCTTGTCTACTATCTAGTCAGTGAATAACCCCACCCTCCCTCCCAACCCTCGTAACCATCAAAGAATGTTTTCTTCCGTGTTTAAACCTTTTCTTGAGTTCTTATAATAGTGGTCTTACACGATGTTTGTCCTTTTGCGACTAATTTCACTCAGCATAATACCTTCCAGATTCATCCATGTTATGAGCTGTTTCACAGATTCATCATTGTTCTTTATTGTTGCACAGTATTCCATTGTGTGAATATACCATAATTTGTTTATCCATTCATCGGTTGATGGGCACCTAGGTTGTTTCCATTTTTTTGCTATTGTGAACAGTGCTGCAATGAGCATGGGTCTGCATATATTTATTCGTGTGATTGCTCTTATTTCTCTAGGATATATTCCAAGGAGTGGGATTGCTGGATAGTATGGTACTTCTATTTCTAGCTTTTTAAGGAAGTGTGAAATTGATTTCCAAAGTGGTTGTACCATTTTACATTCCCACCAACAGTGTATAAGTGTTCCAGTCTTTCCAGAACCTCTCCAGCATTTATTATTTTGTGTTTCTTGGATTAATGGTAGCCATGTTGGGGTGAGATGATATCTCATTGTAGTTTTGATTTGCATTTCTCTAATGGCTAATGATTGTGAGCATTTCCTCATGTGTCTCTTAGCTGCCTAAATGTCTTCTTTCACGAAGTGCCTGTTCATATCCTTTGCCCGTTTTTTAATTAGGTTGTTTGTCTTTTTGTTGTTGAGATTTTGCAGTATCTTGTGGATTTTAGACATTAGACGCTGACTGGATTTGTTGTAGCCAAAATTTTTTTCCCAGTCTGTAGGTTGTCTTTTTACTCTTTTGGTGAAGTCTTTTGATGAGCATAAGTGTTTGATTTTTAGGAGCTCCCAGTTATCTAGTTTCTCTTCTGGTATTTGTGCATTGTTACTTATCATTCGTATTCTGTTTATGCCATGTATTAGGGCTCCTAACATTGTCCCTATTTTTTTCTTCCATGATCTTTATCACTTTTGATTTTATATTTATGTCTTTGATCTATTCTGTATTAGTTTTTGTGCATGGTGGGAGCTATGAGTCTTGTTTCGGTTTTTTGCGGATGGATATCCAGTTGTGCCATCACCGTTTGTTGGAGAGACAGTCTTTTCCCCAATTAACGGATTTTTGGGCCTTTGTCAAATATCAGCTGCTCATAGGTGGATGAATTTACGTCTGAATTCTCCATTCTGTTCCATTGGTCTATGTATCTGTTGTTGTACCAGTACCAGGCTGTTTTGACTACCGTGGCAGTATAATAGGTTCTAAAATCAGGTAGTGTGAAGCCTCCCACTTTGTTCTTCTTCTTGAGTAATGCTTTACTTCTCTGGGGACTCTTACCTTTCCATATGAAGTTGGTGATTTTCTCATGTAGTTTTGATTTGCATCTAATAGCCAATGATCATAAGCATTTTTTCATGTTAGCCACTTGAATGTCTTCTTTGGTGAAGTGTCTTAACATATCCTTTGCCCATTTTTAAATTGGATTGTTTGTCTTTTTATTGTTCAAATGTTGAAGTTTTCTATAAATTTTAGAGATTAGTCCTTTGTCAGATATGTCATAGCCAAAATTTTTTCCCAGTCTGTAGGTTCTCTTTTGACTCTTTTGAAGAAGTCTTTTGTTGAGCATAAGTGTTTAATTTTTAGGAGGTCCTTCCGTTTTCTTTTGATGCTTCCTGCGTTGTACAGTACTTTGCCCATAAAATCCTTCAGTATTGCAACTCGAGGTGCGAATTTTTTCTTCAGTTCTTTCAGCTTCAGAAATACTAGGCGTATTCTTCCCTTTCGGTTTTCTAACTCCAGGTCTTTGTACATTTCATTATAATACTTTGTCTTCTGAAGCCACTCTTTGAAATTGTCTGTTCAGCTCTTTTACTTCATCATTTCTTCCTTTCACTTTAATTAATTTTTTTGACCTAGATCTCCCCTGTAAATATGGTCCCCAGACTCCAGTCGCAGCTACTCTGTCCCTCAAAGTGTTTATATGTGTCTGGGAAACTTCTTTGCTTTTGCTTTGGTCCAGTTGTGTTCCTTTCGCTTTAGCCACTCTCTGTTCAAGGACGAGTTTCAGAGTCTCTTCTGACATCCATTTTTGTCTCTTTTTTTTTGCCTTATAATAATATATAATTACATAATAATATATTTATTACATAAATATACAAAATAATATATAGATATTTTTATAGATATTCAAATCACCAGCTTCTTGGGGCAAGAGCATGTTATTTTAAACATTGAGTTTTTTGGATATGCTTAGTAAATACTTGTTAATCAACATTCTCCAACTATTCTAACTGTTCTTTTTGCATAATCCCTTGCCTTTACAACTGAAACAAAATTTAGCAGGCAAAGATGAGGTGGCTATTTGAGAATTTCTCAGTACTTTAAAACTTCTACCATTATTTCTGTTTTTGGTTTTCAGGCCTAAATAAACAAGATGAAAAGCAGTTACAAGAACTTGTGTTAGAAGAAAAGCAAACTATTGATCAAAAAATCAACATGTTATACAATGAGGTATGTTTTAGGAGGTAGGCTAAGCTCAACAGTGTTAATATAAAGGGATACTGTTCTGGTTAGACGATGCTTTGGTGCTCAAAGTACTTTCCAAACACTAGCTTATTAAGTCTTCTCTTGTAATGAGTGACTGTTGTTCTTGCTGAACAGTACTTTGGTGCTCAAAATACTTTCCAGACACCAGCTTATTAAGTCTTTGTGGCTATTAATTGAAAGGTTGGCAGTTTGAGCCCTCCCAGAGGCAATTTGAAAGAAAGGCTTGATCATCTGCTTCCAGAAGGTCACAGCCATGAAAACCCTTTGGAGCACAGTTGTACTCTGACACACGTGGTGTCACCATGATGGAATCTACTTGACGGCAACTGATTTTTTTTTTGTAATAAGTGGTTAAGCTGAACTCAGTGCTGTAATTTGCTGCAGAATGAGATGGAAGAGATGGTGATGTCAAAGAATAAAATAAACACCCCTAGAGCTAAAAAATATTGCAAAACTGAGTCTGTTAACTTGCCAGGTAAGGAAACACATACCAGTGAAGAAGTTTAGTTCAACCTGGAGGAAGAATCAGGGATTTTTAAGTTCTAGAAAGGGGTAGTTCATGATGGTTGTGTTAAGATTGAAAATTTGCACTCTGGATAGGATGGAACGAATTCATAGGTATAGGCATAGTTGGTTAACGCAAGTTTTTAGCTAGTTCTAATAAGGGTCTGAACCCACCCAGCTGCTCAGCGGGAGAAAAACCTGTCTCCCATAATGATTACAGCCAAGAAAACCGTATGAGAAAGTTCTGCTGTGTCACATGAGGCCACTATGGGTTGGAATCGACTCCACAGCACCTAACAACAAGTAAGGTTCTGGCATACTAGGGTCTTTCAAGGCTCATAATACTTTATTAGTGTCAGCTAGTATGACCAGTGGAGCCCTGGTGGCACAGTGGTTAAGAGCTCGACTGCTAACCAAAAGGTCGACAATTCGAATCCAGCAGCCACTCTTTGGAAACCCAGTAAGGCGGTTCTACTCTGTCTTGTAGGGTCACTAGGAGTCAGAATTGACTCCATGGCAACGAGTTTGATTTTTGTTTTTTTTTAGTATGACCAGCTATGCTGAAACAGAAAATTCAGTTTTGATATCTCCTAGATAAGTAAATGGGAAATTTTTCTTTTGATGGTGGTTTCTCTTCCTTCTAGTTCAAAGTATGGGTTGTCTACAGAGTCAGTGAAGAACATGGTGCTGTATACCAGCTTGTCATCCTCCTGTCTTCAGTCTCCCCTACTCAGGAAGTCCAGGAAGGGGTTTTTGAGTGGCTAGTGGTGGTGAGATGGAGGTGTCAGTTATTTTTATCACTGATCTGACCAGCTCATCAAAGGCAGAAGCAGGATGTCTGACTCTTAGTCTAGTATATTCTCTCCCACAGGCTGTATAATTTCCAGCAGAGATAGAATATTTAAAAAAATAATAACAAAGGCAGAAGAGAGAGGCAGGGAGTCCCTTGGTGACACAAATGGTTAAGTGCCCGGCTGCTAAATGAAAGGTTAGGGTTTGAGTCCAGAGGTGACTCGGGAGAAAGACCTGGCAATATGAAAAATCAGGCATTGAGAACCCTATGGAGCAAGTTCTACTCTGCCACATATGGGTTCACCATGAGTTGGAATCAACTTGACGGCAACCGGTTTGGTTTTTTTCAGTTTTAGGGAGAGACAGGACATTTAGGTGCTTTTAGTTTGATTTAAAAGACCTTTTAATAATAATAAATTCCTTTTTCTTCCTAAGAGGAAAGTTAGTTATTTTCTTTACTAGGAAACTGTTTTTTTTTTCCTGAGAAACTCTATTTGAGCCTTATCTTAGGCGTCTTCAACATACTCTTAAAAGAGTGACTCTGTGGAAAAGGCAAGGCATGGCATGGTGTCTGCTGACGTTTATGGCAGGAGTGAATAAACAATCATATTACTCAAAGTCTGTTTTCCCCAAATGAAGACATTCAAAGCTTTATTTAGATGAAAGAAGCTAGTGTTCAGAAGTAATTATTAGCAGCAAAGTCTGAAGAAAATCTAATGGAACACTTTGTACTTTGATCTAAACTTCTGCATTTAAGAAAATTGAGATAATATGAGAGCACTGACGAAAATATCCTGACAGTAACTTCGTTGTTAACATGAATCTAGCATTTATTTTAGGTCTAATATCGTACTTATTATAGCATTTTAGGACTGGACCTCATTGAGATGTTATATCATTTTGTTAATTACTGATTTCTTAATGTTTTGGGATCTTTTATGTAACTTCAAGTAATAAATAGTACCACCAAAAAATCTAACTCATTGCCGTCAAGTTGATTCTGACTCATAGCAACCCTGTCGGACAGAGTAGGACTGCCCCATAGGGTTTCAAAGCCTGTAAATCTTTATGAAAATAGACTGCCGCATCTTTCTCCCACGGAACAGCTGGTAGGTTCAAACCGCTGACGTTTTGGTTAGCAGCCAAGCGCTTTAACCATGTGCCATCGAGCCTCCTAAAAAATCGTATACCAAGGAAAATATACACACCAATGCTGATTTTCTTTTTTTTCTTTTCAGCTTTTCCAAAGTCTAGTGCCAAAGGATAAATATGATAAAAATGATGTGATTTTAGAGGTAACATCTGGAAGAACTACTGGAGGTCAGTAAAATATATATATTTTTTATTCAATTAACTTTTATTTTTAATGGTTGCTGTCTATTTTTTTTTTTAATTTTATTTATTCTGTTGTTGCTGAGAATATACACAGCAAAACATAAACACCAATTCAACATTTTCTACATGTACCATTCAGTGACATTGATTACATTCTTCGAGTTGTGCAGCCATTCTCACCCTCCGTTTCTGAGTTGTTCCTCCCTTATTAACATAAACTTACTGTCCCCTAAGGTTCCTATCTAATCTTTCAAGTTGCTGTTGTCACTTTGATCCCATATAGATAGTTCTTAAAAGATCATAATGTTTAAGGCACACATTTTTTTCTAGTTAAGCTAAACTATTATTTGGTTTTAAGAAGACTTCTGGGGATATTTTTGGTTTAAGGTTTAAAGATTATCTCAGGGTAAAATAATTTTTTCAATGACTTTAAAAGTACTTAAATTTTACCATGATGTGACATCACTATAACTTTAAGCATCCTTTCAGCGTGTTTAACTTTGATAATAGTTAGTCTTCAGCCAGAGGGCCTTCACCTACGGATGGCTCTGTTAAAAACTTCCTGTGTTGACTGAATGTTCTTTGTATTTCCTTTTAGGTGATATTTGCCAACAATTTACCCGGGAAATATTTGACATGTACCAGAGTTATTCATGCTATAAACACTGGAACTTGGAACTCCTGAATTATACACCAGCTGATTATGGTAGGTGTATTGAGTATGTTATCAATAGAAGATGCTGAAAATTATTTTACTTCTGATCTTGACTAAAACCATGTTGTCGCATTTTTAAAAACATTTCATCTGTGTCTGTTAAACACTCACATAGGCTCATCAGTCACAGCGGCTTAATAAAGTAGGGCTCTTAACTGGGAGAAGAGGGTGGGAAGGAGGAAGCATCCCCACTAGAAGGGGTATCAGAACTCGAGAAAAATCCCCCTGTGGAGAATAGCTATATACCTTGCCTTGAAAATCATTGCTCTCTACTATTCAGAGTGAAGAAATACTAAGGTTTTTGCTTTAAAGAACTTCATCAGTTATATGATACAATTACTAATGCTAAGATGTAAAAAAAAAAAAAAAAATGCAACAGATGGTCGTAAGTGGGGTTCATCATAACTTGAATGCGTTGTAAGTCAGGGACTACCTGTACTCAAGTATGTTAAATCAGAATATCTGGCTGTAATTCTCTTTTTTTTTCCCATTTTTTAAATCCATCTGTAAGTTTTATGTGCTTGTTATATCGTGTGATACACTGTAGTAGCCAGAGGGGTCATCAGTAATAAATTACTCATTGCCGTTGAGTTGATTCCAACTCATTGCAACCCTATAGGACAGAGTAGAACTGTCTCCTAAGGTTTCCAAGGAGTGACTGGTGGATTCGAACTGCGAACCTTTTGGTTAGCAGCCGAGCTGTTAACCACCGCGCTACCAGGGCCCCAATAATAAAGTTACAAAATATCAAAGTAGGGAAAGAGAATTCACATAAATTAAACAATGGAAGGAGATAAAAACCAGTATAGGCCATAAATAAGTTGTATTTGGTACAGGTTCTAGATACAGCCAGTGGTCAGGGAGGAGAACTGTCAGTAAGAGCAGAGGGAAGGAACAACCTGAGCTGAGCATAGTGGTGGGAAAGAGCTTGGTGTGTGTGTGTATGTGTGTGTGTGTAGGACAATGAGGAGGCTGATTCACCCACAGTATTTTCGTGATAAGGAGCTCTGGTGGCACAGTGGTTAAAGCACTCGGCTGCTAACCGAAAGGTCAGTGGTTGGAACCCACCAGCTGCTCCATGGGAGAAAGATTTGGCAGTCTGCTTCCTTAAAGATTTATAGCCTAGGAAACCCTATGGGACAGTTCTGCTCTGTCCTGTGGAGTTGCTATAAGGTCACTGTAAGTCAGAATCTTATATGTTTGTGATGGGAAGTAATAGAGAGTAGATTTTAGTGGGTGGATTTTGAACAGTCTTGAAAGCTAAACAAGCCTTGATTGATAGGAAATAAGCTGCTGAAGTAGCTCCTGTTGCACGGTGGTTAAGCGCTTCGAAGCTGTTTCAGTCATCTAGTGCTGCTCTAACAGAACTACCACTAGTGGATGGATTTAGCAAAAAGAAGTTTATTCTCTAACAGTCCAGTAGGCTACAATCCAAAATCAGGGCATCAGCTCCAGGAAAAGGCTTTCTCTCTCTGTTGGCTCTGGAGGAAAGTCCATGTCATCAGTCTTCCTTTGGTCTGGGGGCTTCTCTGCACAAGAATCTCAGGTCCAAAGGACGCGCTCTGCTGCCAGCACTGCTTTCTTGGTGGTATGAGGTTCCCATGTGTCTCTGCTCGCTTCTCTCTTTTATATCTCAAAAGAGATTGCATTCAACCTCATCAGTATAACCTCATCACAGTGATAGAAGTTATAACACATGAGGAGATCACATATGATCTCATCATAGTGGTAGAGTTTACAACGCATAAGGAAATCACATTAGATAACACAATTATCTTAATACTGGGAATCATGACCTAGCCAAGTTGCTACACACATTTTTTGGGGGACACAATTCAATCCATGACAGAAGGTAACTGAAAGGGTGGTGGTTGAAATCCACTAGCCACTCTATGTGAGAAAAGACCTGGCAATCTGCTCCCGTAAGGGTTTACAGCCTAGGAAACCCTATGGGGTAATTCTGCTCTGTCACATAAGGTAGCTATGAGTCGGAATCTACTCAATGGCACCCAACAACAGCAAAGAGCTGTTGATTTTATTAATAGGAGTACAGTATGATAAAAAAATGTTTTTAAGAAGATTATTTGACAACAGTATGAAGGGTGGATTACAGAGGCTAGATTAAAGGCAGATGCAAAGAGGTTATCAGAGTAATCCAGACGCGACTAAAAGTTAGAATTGGGAATAGGGATACATGTGAGAGGCCTTCAGAGGAAGAGTGACAAAAATTAATAACCAGCTGGTTACGACAGGGGCCGTTGCTGGCCCACTATGTCCCATGTGCATTGTGGGTTATTTGACCCTCATAACCCTATGAGATAGGTGTTATTAATCCCATATTAGATGCAGATCTAGGCTTAGAGAGTAAGTAACTAATCCAAGATCACATAATAAACAGTGGTAGCCCTGGGATTAACTTTAAGTCTGTCTGATGCAAAGCCACTCTACATCCCATTAGTCTATTCTGACACAAAGGTGATGAGCCGTGGGGATTCTAATCTTTCTAGCCAGGAAGATTGGGATCTTCATTCATACCATTGAGTGAAATAGAAATTGGAAGGTAGAGCCCATTCAGGAAGAATAATGACAAGTAGTAATTTTTGAATTATTAAATTTGAAGTTACAGTGGGCATCCATTTAGAAATGATCCAGTAAATGCTGAAGTTGTGTAACCAGAGCTGTGGTGAGAGAATAGAATTGGTGAGGGATATTTGATATTTGATAGCTATCAACACAGAGGTAGTATATGATACTGAGAGAATAAATGAGGGAGAGGCTGGAGAGTGAACATTTAGGTCACCAAACCTTGGAGAATGGCCCCATTTAGAAAGATAGACCAGTTGGCAAAAGAAAAAGAGGAGTAGCAGCCAGATAAGCAGAAAAAGAATGAGGGTAGTATAATATTACAGAAGCAAGAGAGGACATACTTTCAAGGGGAATGTAATCAGAAACCCATTGCCGTCGAGTCAGTTGTGACTCATAGCGACCCTATAGGACAGAGTAGAACTGCCTCATAGTGTTCCAAGGAGCGGCTGGTTGATGTGAACTGCTGACCTTCTGATTAGCAGCCGAGCTCTTAACTACTGCACCACCAGGCCTCCTAATCAGAAACAGCAGTACATAAATAGTGGGAAATGTCATCAGTGACCTCCGAGATGTGTATTTTGAATAGGACTTTCAAGAATGAAAGAGAGATGAGCTTGATAACCTGAACAGAGATTCTGTTCCAGATAAGGAGAGCAGTCTGAACAATGATTGGGAAACCTTTCTTTTAGACACACTGACTCACTGTCAGAGTAAAATACGGAGATTTTTCAAAGTAAAAAGGCCTTTTTTTAAAAAAAAAGAAATTTAACTTGTTTCACATATGTACCTGTGATGATTAAGATTACATGTCAACTTGGCTAGGCCATGGTTCTCAGTGATTTGGCAGATATTATGTAATCATCCTCCATTTTGTAATCTGATGTGAGCAGACAATCAGTTGAAAGGGGAATATCCTTGGGGGTGAGGCCTGCATCTAATATATACATGGATTTTCTGGCAAAGCTCGCCCTCTTTTGATCATGCATCCAACTCATCATCCTCTGACCTCTGGTTCTTGGGAGATGAGCCAGCAGCCTGCTGCCTGATCTGTAGATTTTGGGATTTGCTGGCTCCCGCAACCTCATGAGCCAGCAGCCTACTGCCTGACTTGCCAATTTTGGGTTCATCAGCCCCTACAACCATGTGAGTCAGGAGAAGCCTCCAGCCTGACCCACGGATTTGGGACTTTCCAGTCTCCATAACTACGTGAGCCATTTCCTTGACATAAATCTCTCTCTGTATATTTATATATACACTTCATTGGTTTTGCTCCTCTAGAGAATCCAGCCTAAGATAGTACCTTTAAAATGCAAAACTAAGTACAAGCCTCCGTTCATTGAAATTATAACTACTTAGGACAAGAAAAAGATATGGCTGGGGAAAGACTAAAGTAGAGAAAGGGGAAAAAAAGCACCTGCCTTATTTTATATACAGTCATGCATTGCTTAATGTCCACAATACATTCTGTGAAATGTAATTTGGGCGTTGTGCGAACACCATATTACTTAGCAAAGTATATTCACTTCCTCAGCCTCTGTCTCCCTCTCCAGTCTCCCCAGTTGAATGGCTTTTCCAGGGCACCTTTCTGATCTTCTTCTTTGACCCCGACCCCCCACTTCATGCCCTTTCCTAAGCTGTCCCGTATCCTGGCCGCACTGACCTGATTTGGAAGAGCAGCTGCTCACTGCGCACCTTGAGTAGGCTGTGGAGGTTCTTCCAAGCGTGGCAGCCACTCAGCCACTCAGCCACTCAGCCACTCAGCCCAACCACTCAGCCTGACTTGTCGAGGTTCATTGACTGCCAGTGACTTGACCCGCATCTGCACCGGGCTCGTCTCCCTCTCTCTTTCCTTCCTCTTCCCTCTGCTCCTTTCTTCTTGGGTCCAGACAGCCATATATATTTAGCTGTATGCTGTATTTTCACACAAATAACATGTGTCTTCTACATTTGTTTGCCAACTGCACCCTCCCCCCATGAGGTATTTTCATAAGCACGCTATGCTAATATTTTTTTTTTACGGCAACATGTAAAACAACATTGGCATAGTAGCCTTATGAAAATAGCTTGTGTGGGGAGGGGCACAGGTGGCAAACAAACATAAAAGGCACGTGTTATTTGTATAAAAATACAGTATTCTTAGCCATATTCACTGTATGTACTTAGCAAAGCTATGCAGTTGGCCCTCCATGTCGTGTATTCTACATCCATGGATTTAACCAACTGCAGATCAAAAATATTTGGAAAAAAAGTTCCAAAAAGCTAAACTTGAATTTACCACGCGTCAAGCACTGTGCTGAGTCCACGAGAGTGAAATGATATATAGGCATAGCCTGCTGTAGTTTCCTGCCATTTCACAGATCCTCAGTCTCTTCCCAGCACTTGTTTGAGCTTGCAAAGACTGGGAAAGCATTAAGTGTTAAATGTAAGCATGAACAACTATTTACATAGCATTTTACGTGGTATTAGGTATTATAAGTAATCTAGAGATGATTTAAAGTATACGGGAGAATGTGCATAGGTTACATGCAAATACTATGCCATTTTATATAAGGGACTTAAGTATCCGTAGATTTTGGTTTCTGCATAGGGGTCCTGGAACCGGTCCCCCGTGGATATCAAGAGATGACTGTATAGGACCACAGACGTATATGTGGTCAGATGTTGCCCAAACAGACGTTATGCGGCACATGACTGTATTTTATGTTTTATATATTGATTATGTATATATCAAGATATAGATTGTTAATCTTCAGTTGAAGTAAAGAGGAGTTAATTCACAGATACCCATGGAGATTCACATAATGCTAAAAGCTGCGGTTAAAAAAAAACAGTTTCTAATCAATGTCACAGAACATTATGTGTAGAAATTGTTGAATGGGAACCTGTTTTGCTGTGTATACTTTCACCAAAAATACAATAAAATATTTTAAAAAACAGTCCATGTCTATAAAAAAAACTCCATAAATATCAATCCTATTTTTTTGTTGTTATGGAGTAAAATATCAACCCTTAAATTCCAAAAAAGGAAAAAAAGAAAGAGTTTCATGTAAAAATTCATGTATCTAATGACTTTTAAAGTCTTATGGTTTTGTAACTAGAGTAAAGCTAGGAATAGGAGTCAACTATTGATGATCACAAAATAGTCTTTGTGGAAGCAGTGGAGTTAGTGCCTCTTGATATGTAGTGTAGGTCTGACACTACGTTATTTTATAAGCTTGGCATCCAATGAATGGAAATGTTTTCCAAGTTAAAGGAATTCTGTGAAATGCATTGTTTTACCTCTTCCCCTATAGATTAATATTTATAATTATGTTTTGTTATTCTCTATTCGCCAGCTGAATTCAGGGAAAGGTCACTTAAAATAATAGTAACAATAATAGTGACTTCTATGCCAACTGCTAATGCTTGACGGCTAAATGTCAACACTGTGCTAAATGCTGTATGTGTATTTATCTCAGAATCTCCTCACAACAATCCTTGGAGAGTAGGTTGAATTCGGGGCTGTGTCTATGCCTGCAGTTCCTTGAAACACCACTCACATAATCTGCAATATGAATGGCTCCCCCTTTGGATGTGCAGCGCTGCAGCCCTGTATTATTATTATGTACAAATAAAGAAACTAAAGCATGTAAAAGTTAAGTAATTTGCCCATGGACACACAGCTAGAAAGAGGTGGAGCTTGAATTTGAACCCAGGGAGCCTCAGACTATTTTTATATACAGTAAAGTAGAAGCCTGCTCCCATTCAGCTCATACAAATTCAGATATTTACATTCAACATGAAGTATAGTGTTGGTGGGGCAGGGGGATAATTTTGAAAGTACAGAGTGGAAAAAAAAAAGTACAGAGTGAGAGAGTGTGTGTGAGATGGGAAATTAGATTTATCGTGGACTCAGTCTGTCTCAGTTCCTGGGTCTGTCTTTTATAGTCTGACCATCTTATAGGAGCCCTGGTGGCCTAGTGGTTAAGAGCTCGGCCGCTAACCAAAAGGTTGGCAGTTTAGATCCACCAACTGCTCCTTGGAAACCCTATGGGGCAGTTCTGTTCTGTCCTATAGGGTCGCTATGAGTCGAAACCGACTCAGTGGCGCCTGACAACAACAACGAGTCGGAATCGACTTGACGGCAACAGGTTTTGGTTTGGGTGGATCACACTGAGTGTAAATACTAAACAGTTAAATTTTTCATATCACCTGTCTCCTAAATGCATGGCTTCTTCATCTGGTGTTCAAGAGGATAAACAGTAATCTGTTCCACTGCTGTCAGAAGACCACCTGTCTTGGACTTGTTTTTATTGTCAAGTGCCGTCAAGTTAGTACTAACTCACAGTGAACCCAAGTACAACAGAAGAAAACACTGCCCAGTCCTGCACCATTCTCACAATTGTTGCTATGTTTGAGCCCATTGTTGGAGCTACTGTGTCAATCCATCTCATTGAGGGTCTTCCTCTCTTTCCCTGACCCCCTATTTTACCAAGCATGATGTCCTCTGGGGACTGTTCCCTCCTGATAACATGTCCAAAGTATGTGAGATGAAGTCTTGCCATCCTTGCTTCTAAGGAGCACTCTGGCTGTACTTCTTCTAAGACAGATTTGTTTGTTCTTTTGGTAGTCCATGGTATATTCAATATTCTTTGCCAACACCGTAATTCAAAGGCATCAATTCTCCCGACTTCCTTATTCATTGTCCAGCTTTCGCATGCATATGAGGTGATTGATCAGGCTTGGATCAGGTGTACCTTAGTCCTAAAAGTGACATCTTTGCTTTTTAACACTTTAAAGAAGTCTTTTGCAGCAGATTTGCCCAATGCAGTATGTCATTTTATTTCTTGTCTGCAGCTTCCATGGGTATTGATTGTGGATCCAAGTATAATGAAATCCTTGACAACATCAGTCTTTTCTCTATTTATCATGATATTGCTTATTGGTCCAGTTGTGAGGATTTTTGTTTTCTTTATGTTAAGGTGTAATCTATACTTAAGGCTGTAGTTTTTATTTTATTTTTTTGTTCATTGTTGTAGTTTAAGTGAAAGTTTACATTTCAAGTTAGTCTCTTATACAAAAATATATACATAGTTATGCGACCCTAGTTGCTCTCCCCATACTGTAACAGCACACTTCTCCTTTCCACCCCTGATTTCCCATGTCCATTCAACCAGCACTTAACCCTCTTTGCCTTCTCATCTCACCTCCGGACAGAAGCTGCCCATTTAGTCTACTTGAGCTAAGAAGCACACTCTTCACAGGTATCATTTTATGCCCCACAGCCCAGTCCAATCTTTGTCTCAAGAGTTGACCTCAGAAATTGTTTTAGTTCTGAGCTGATAGAGGTCTGAGGGCCATGCTTTTTGGGGTTCCTCCAGTCTCAGTCAGACCATTAAGTCTGATCTTTTTACTAGCATTTGAGTTCTGTACCCCACCTTTCTCCTGCTCCATCAGGGACTCTCTGTTGTGTTCCCTGTCAGGGCAGTCATTGATGGTAGCTGGGCACCATCTAGTTCTTCTGGTCTCAGGCTGATAAAGTCTCTGGTTTATGTGGCCCTTTCTGTCTCTTGGGCTAATACTTTCCTTGTGTCTTTGGTGTTCCTCATTCTTCTTTACTCCAAGTGGTTAGGACCAATTGATGCATCTTAGATGGCCGCTTGCAAGCTTTTAAGATCCCAGACATCACTCACCAAAATAAGATGCAGAACTTTTCTTAATAAACTTTGTTATGCCAATTGACCTAGATGTCCCCTGAAAGCATGGTCCCCAGACCCCTACCCCTGCTACTGTGTCCCTCAAAGTGTTTGATTATATTCAGGAAACTTCTTAGCTTTGGTTTAGTCCAGTTGTGCTGACTTCCCCTATAGTGTGTGCTGTCCTTCCCTTCACCTAAGATAATTCTTGTCTACTATCTAGTTAGTGAATAACCCTCACCCTCCCTCCCCACCCTCATAACCATCAAAGAATGTTTTCTTCTGTGTTTAAACCTTTTCTTGACTTCTTATAATAGTGGTCTTATACAATATTTGTCCTTCTGTGACTGACTAAATTCACTCAGCATAATGCCCTCCAGTTGTTCTTTATCGTGTAGTATTCCATTGTGTGGATATACCATAATTAGTTTATCCATTCGTCGGTTGATGAGCACCTAGGTTGTTTCCATCTTTTTGCTATTGTGAACAGTGCTGCAATGAACATGGGTGTGCATATATCTATTTGTGTGATGGCTCTTATTTCTCTAGGATATATTTCAAGGAGTGGGATTGCTGGATCGTATGGTACTTCTGTTTCTAGCTTTTTAAGGAAGTGCCAAATCGATTTCCAAAGTGGTTCTACCATTTTACATTCCCACCAACAGTGTAGAAGTGTTCCAGTCCCTCCACAACCTCTCCAGCATTTATTATTTTGTGTTTTTTGGATTAATGCTAGCCTTGTTGGGATGAGATGATATCTCATTGTCGTTTTGATCTGCATTTCTCTAATGGCTAATGATCGTGAGCATTTCTTCACATGTCTGTTAGCCGCCTGAGTGTCTTCTTTGGCAAAGTGCCTGTTCATATCCTTTACCTGTTTTTTAACTGGGTTATTTGTCTTTTTGTTGTTGAGGTTTTGCAGTATCTTGTAGATTTTAGAGATTAGATGCTGAGCGGATTTGTCATAGTCAAAGATTTTTTCCCAGTCTGTAGGTTGTCTTTTGACTCTTTTGGTGAAGTCTTTTGATGAGCATAAGTGTTTGATTTTCAGGAGCTCCCCATTATCTAGCCTTTCTTCTGGGGCCTGTGCATTATTACTTATGGTTTGTATTCTGTTTATGCCATGTATTAGGGCTCCTAGCATTGTCCCTATTTTTTCTTCTGTGGTATTTATCATTTTTTATTTTATATTTAGGTCTTTGATCCATTTTGAGTTAGTTTTTGTGCATGGTGGGAGGTATGGGGCTTTTTTCATTTTTTTGCAGATGGATATCCAGTTATGCCAGCACCACGTGTTAAAGACACTGTCTTTTCCCCAATTAACGGATTTTGGGCCTTTGTCAAATATCAGCTGCTCATAGGTGGATGAATTTATGTCTGGGTTCTCACTTCTGTTCCATTGGTCTATGTGTCTGTTGTTGTACCAGTACCAGGCTGTTTTGACTACCATGGTGGTATAATAGTTTCTAAAATCAGGTAGTGTGAGGCCTCCCACTTTGTTCTTCTTGAGTAATGCTTTATTTATCCCAGGCCTCTTCCCTTTCCATATGAAGTTGGTGATTTGTTTCTTCATCTCATTAAATAATGCTGGTGGAATTTGGATTGGGATTGCATTGTATCTGTAGATCATTTTGAGTAGAATTGACATTTTCACAATGTTGAGTCTAACTATCCATGAGCAAGCTATGTTTTTCCACTTATGCAGGTCTGTTTTGGTTTCTTACAGTAGTGTCTTGTAGTTTTCATTGTATAGGTCTTTTACATCTCAAGTTAGATTTATTCCTAAGTATTTTATCTTCTTGGGGGCTATTGTAAATGGTATTGATTTGGTGATTTCCTCTTTGAAGTTCTCTTTGTTGGTGTAAAGGAATCCAATGATTTTTGTATGTTTATCTTGTATCCTGAAACTTTGCTGAAATCTTCTATTAGTTCGTGTAGTTTTCTTTTGGATTCTTTGGGGTTTTCTGTGTATAAGATCATATCATTTGCAAACAGATACTTTTACTTCTTCCCTACCAATTTGGATGCCCTTTATTTCTTTTTCTAAGGGCTGTAGTTTTTGATCTTCATCAGTAAGTGCTTCAAGTCCTCTTTTCAGGTTGTTTCATCAGCAGTGATGTCTCTTGGTCCATGTACTCTTCTGAATCCAACTTGAATTTCTGGCAGTTCCCTGTCGATATACTGCTGCAACTGTGTTTGAATTATCTTCAGCAAAGTTTTACTTGTATGTGATATTAATGATATTGTTCAATAATTTCCTCATTCTGTTGAGTGAGTGCTTCTAGCATTGCATCCATTTGTTGAAACATCTCAATTAATATTCGGGCAATTCCTGGAGTCTTGTTTTTCACCATTGCTTTCAGTGCAGCTTAGACCTCTTCCTTCACTTCCATTGGTTCTTGATTATATGCTACTTCCTGAAGTGGTTGAACGTCGACCAGTTCTTTTTGGTACGGTGACTATGTATATTTCCCATTTTCCTTTGATGCTTCCTGTATTGTTCAGTATTTTCCCTATAGAATCCTTCAGCATTGCAACTCGAGGCTTGAATTTTTTCTTCAGTTCTTTCAGCTTGAGAAATGTCTAGCATGTTCTTCCCTTTTGGTTTTCTAACTCTGGGTCGTTGTACATTTCATTTTAATATTTTGTCTTCTCGACCTGCTCTTTGAAATCTTCTGTTCAGCTCTTTTACTTCATTATTTCTTCCACTCGCTTTAGTACCTCTATATTCAAGAGAAAACTTCAGAGTCTCTTCTGACATCTGTTTTGGTCTTTTCTTTCATTCTTGTCTTTTTAATGACCTTTTGCTTTCTTCATGTATAATGTCCTTGATATCATTCCACAACTCATCTTGTCTTCAGTCATTAGTGTTCAGTGCGTCAAATCTGCTCTTGAGATGGTATCTAAATTCAGGTGGGATATACCCAAGGTCATACTTTGGTTCTTGTGGACTTGTTTTAATTTTCTTCAGCTTCAGTTTGAAGTTGCATATGAGCAATTGAAGGTCTGTTTCGCAGTTGGACCCTGGCCTTGTTTTGACTGATGATATTGAGCTTTTCCATTGTCTCTTTCCACATATGTAGTGGATTTGATTTCTGTGTATTCCATCTGGTGAGGTCCATGTGTACAGTCACCGTTTATGTTGTTGAAAAAAGGTATTTGCAATGAAGAAGTTGTTGGTCTTGCAAGATTCTATCATGTGATGTCTGGTATCGTTTCTATCACCAAGACCATATTTTTCAGCTATCATTCCTTCTTTGTTGCCAACTTTCACATTCCAATCACTGGTAATTATCAATGCATCTTGATTGCATGTTTGATCAATTTCAGACTGCAGAAGTTGGTAAAAATGTTCAGTTTCTTCATCTTCGGCATCATTGGTTGTGCGTAAACTTGAATAATAGTCATATTAACTGGTCTTCCTTGTAGGCGTATGGATGTTATCCTATCACTGACAGCATTGTGCTTCAGGATAGATCTTGAAATGTTCATTTGGACAATGAATGCTTTACCATTCTTCTTCAATTTGTCATTCCTGGCATAGTAGACCATATAATTGTCCAGTTCAAAATGACCGATGCCAGTCCATTTTAGCTATGGGTCGGAATTGACTCAATGGCAACGGTTTTTTTTTTAATGCCTAGAATATTGATTTTTATGTGTTGCATTTTCATTTTTGATGACTTCCAGTTTCCTAGATTCATACTTCATATGTTCCACATTGTGATTATTAATGGATATTTGTAGCTGTTTCTTCTCATTTTGAGTCTTGGCACAGCAGCAAATGAAGGTCTCAAAAGCTTGACTCCATCCACGTCATTAAGGTCAGCTCTACTTTGAGGAGGCAGCTCTTCCCCAGTTGTCTTTTGAGTGCCTTCCAACCTGAGGGGCCCATTTTCCAGCACTATAGCAGACAATGTTCTGCTGCTATTCATAAGGTTTGCACTGGCCGTCTTTTTCAGAAGTAGACCGCTAGGTCCTTCTTCCTAGTCTGTCTTAGCCTGGAAGCTCTGCTGATACCTGTCCACCATAAGTGACCTTGCTAGTATTTGAAATACCTGTGGCATAACTTCTATCATCACAACTACATGCAAGCCCCCACAGTATGACAAACTGACAGACAAGTGGTGGGTTGGACTTATTAAGAGGCAGTATATCAATCTAATAAGATACTTTCCTAAGGCATTTTCAAGGATAATCTAAAACAGTATCCAATTTTTGCCTAACGTGATCTTATGGATTGAATTATTTCCCCCAATAATGTGTCTTGTAAATCCTAACCCCTGTAGTGGTTATGGAGCCCTAGTGGCGCAGTGGTTAAGAGCTATGGCTGCTAACCAAAAGGTTGGCAGTTCGAATCCACTGGCTGCTCCTTGGAAACCCTATGGGGAAGTTCTACTCTGTCCTGTAGGGTCGCTATGAGTCGGAATCGACTGGATGGCAGCAGGTTTTGTTTTTGTTTTCTTGGTAGTGGTTATAATCCCATTTGGGAACGGGTTTTCTTTGTTACGTTAATGAGGCAGTATTAGTGTAGGGTGTGTATTTAGTCAATCTCTTTTGAAATATAAAAGATATAGACCAAACAAACAGCAAGCAGAAATGGAAGAAGAGAGATGCCAAGCCACATAAAGATCACCTAGGAGCAGAAGCTCAAGAGAGACAAGGACCTTCCTCCAGAGCCAATAGAGAGAGAAAGTCTTCCCTAGAGCCGACACCCTGAATTCAGACTTCTAGCCTCCTAACTGTGAGAAAATAAATTTCTGTTTGTTAAAGCCACCCACTTGTGGTATTTCTGTTATAGCAGCACTGGATAACTACAACACGTGCTGCTTCGGAACCTAACTGGACTAGATCTGAAGGCATGGTACTGTGTCTTCATTAGAAGCATGTTGGGGGATTCTGGGAAGATGGCAGCAGCAGTGGCAATTTAGTTTTCAATCTTTTTGAATCACCATGTTAAAACAGACAGAACAACTAAATAGCAAAACTTCTAAGAACTTGGGAGCAGCATTTATACTAAAACTGGCCACAGAACCCCAGAATATAAGTGGATGGGGCAAACCACCAACAGCCACAAGGCCTACATGGTATAAGCACCTGTGTAGGAGGAAGAAGGAAGCAGTGAGGTGACATCTGATAGACTTGAAAAAATGGGGAATCTTCCAAATAACTAACAGTTATTCTTTAGAATTTGAGGGAATTAAAGCCAGGAATCGCACACCATTACACAAAAGCAACAGTAAAGGAACTCCGTGAAGTTAGAAAAGTCTTCCTGAACTCTGCTTGCCTCATTCTAAAACTTCAGGAAAGGTAATTTCACATGAAAACGAGCAACAGAAAAGTATCAAGATTGTCTTAGTTTCCTAGTGTTGTTGTAGCACAAATAACACAAGTGGGTGGCTTTAAAGAACAGAATTTTATTTTCTTACGCTTCTGGAGGCTAGAAGTCCAAATGAGGATCTTGGCCATGTCAGTTCCTTCTGTGAGCCTCTCTCCTAGTTTCTGGTGTCTGCCAGTGATTCTCGTGTTCCTTTTCTTATAGACGGGCCCTCACATGGTATCTGTCTTTCCCCGTGTGTGTGTCTCTGTGTCTGTTCTGGTTGTTTTACAACTCAGAATTGATTAGGTTTAGAATCTACCCTATACTTGTATGATTGGTTGTATTACATTAGATTGCATTATTGAAGATGATTTCATTACAGTCTATTACATTATAGAAAGTAATCAGGTCTGCCCAAGGCTAACTGATTTAATCACGTATAACTGCTCCATAATAGCAACTAGACTAGTGTTTGGCCAAACAGGTAGGAACCTAGACTAGCCAAATTGACACATAATATTAACCACCACAAAGGTCAAATTCCAAACAACAATATGTGAGAAAAATGAGAATTAAGAGAAGAATAACATTCCTACAGACAATCAAAGTGCAAAGATGTGTCCACAAAAAGATAAACCTACTGTTTTAAAACAAATTAAACGACATTAAGAAAAGTATATAGGGTATAAAAGAACCTCAAAGTCAGGATTAGACAAATTTAGAAATGAAACGACAGACCCAGGAAAGAATTAGAAATAAAAATATCATATCAGAAATGACGAATAAATTAGAAGGAACAGATGAGCAGTAAACAGAAGTTAAAAAGAGGGTTGTTTTTAATCAGAAAGAAATGAAGGAAGAGAGGAAAAGGAGTCAAGAGAAAATAGCAAGTATGGAAGATAGGCAAAGAAGATTATGTGATTTTAAGAGTCAGAACAGATACTATATTAGTTATCTGTTGCTGTGTAACACATCAGCCCAAAACTTAGGAACTTTGAAGCAACAAGTACTGTTTAACTTCACAGTTTCCAAGGGTCAGGAATGTGGGAACGGCTGTATGTGTGGCTCTTAGCACAGGATTTGTCATGCGGTTGCAGTCAGGTCATGGGCTGCTGTCATCTCAACACTTGACTGGGGCTGAAGAATCCACATCCCAGCTCACCCCTGTGGTTGTTGGCAGATGTCGGTTTCTCACCACGTGGGCCTCTCCTTAGGGGCTTTCTCACGGCATGCAGTGTGTTCTACCCAGAGGGAGTGATGCCAAGAGAGAAAGCCAGCACCCAAGACAGACACTACGGTTCTTCATAACCAATCTCAGAACTTGACGTAGTGTTGCCTCTGCCATATGCTATTGATCGTACAGACCAGCCCTGGTATACAGTGGGAGAGCAAACCATACAAGGGTGTGAATACCAGGTGGTGGGGATCATTGGGTGCCATCTTGGAGTCTGGCTGCCACAAATATACTAGTACCTGTATTTCAAGAAAACGCTCCTGAAATTAAAAAAAAAAAAAATGGAAACCACATGTTTAATGAGCACATCTGAAATATCCAGCCGAACAACCAACATTAAGACATATTCTACTAAAATTATTGGACTTAAAAAAAAGAAAAAAATCATTTGGACATGTAGAAAAGAGAGTATGTGACTTAAAACGGAAAGAAAGTTAGGCTTTCATTGGACTTTTTAAAAGCAGCACTTTGTGCCAGAAGGAAATGGAGTTCACTCAAGGATTTCATAATCAGCAAAACTGACTTACAAGTATAAAGGGCACAAACTATTATTAGTATGCAAGAATTGAGGAAATATTCTTCCCATGAGCCCTTTCTGAGGAATCTATGAGAGAACAACTTTCAGACAACTAAAATGACTAGAGAGTGATCGTAAGGAGTAGGGTGAGCATTAAGTACATGGTTACCTCTAGAACTAGGACTAATCGAGGGCTAAGAGGGAGAGTATAGTATGTAACAACTATAAGCTCTAACAACATAGATACAGCATAGCCATTTGAAAAATGGGGGGAAAATGGGGAGAGCACATGCAAAAAAGTTTTAACGTTTTCACTAATTGTATTTGGTAGTAAAACTAATACTGTTATTCTGAGACTTGTGTAATAAGGTATAAAACAAATGAGTAATTATGGGCTGTCCTAATGTTAACATTCTCTCTGTCCTTGAGAACTGGCGTTCTTGATATGGAAAAAAAGACAGAAAAATGTAATAGAGAGGAGCTTGACTAAAAGCTCTGTAGTCTTGAATTTAAAGTGAAAGTATCACTTGTCAAGAACTGTGGGTCTGAAATTTTGCCTTACTTGCAGGCCAACAAGTTCACCTGCCACAGTTTCATGGGTCAGAGACAAAGGACAGTTTGTTGCTCACGGCAGTACCAATAGCCAGGGCATCAGCATTTTTGTGCTGGTTCTCTGAGCCCCAAAACACACAGGGCAGTGTGAAGAGGACAGATGGTATCTTGCATTACCAGAGAGAACACTGAGCTTAGGGAACTCTAGCCTTTTTTAATAAGCAGTAAGCATGCCTGCCTATTGCTCTAGAGAGAGACACTGTCTTTATCTTGTAAGGCTATAAGCAAACTGCCCTTCGCTCTGGAGAGAGACATTATCTCTATCTGCCAAAACTTTTTGCTATATAAACACCCTTAGAAAGATAGCCTGGAACAAAGGGCAGTCACTTGTAAGATGTGCACAAATACTAGAGATCCATGGAGAATTGTCTCCCAACATCAATATGAACTCATGAGGTATTTCCTACTTCTTTCCACTGAAAGCAGCCCAGGTGGCACAGTGGTTAAGAGCTTGGCTGCTAACCAAATGGTTGGTAGTTCGAATCCACCAATCACTCCTTGGAAACCCTATAAGGCAGTTCTGCTCTGTTCTGTAGAGTCACTATGAGTCAGAATCAACACCACGGCAACGGGTTTGGTTTTTTTTTTTTTTGGTCCACTGAAAAGACCTAGAAAATATGACCAACCCAGTAGCAGTGAACATCACTAGTGCCCAGACTGTGAGCTTGAAATATGATTTCTCTCTTAAAGGAACCAGGGCTTCTTGAAGAAATGACTAATTATAGGTCTGGGGCAAGAAATGTTCAAGATGATCCTGGAATATCTTATTATACCACAGCAAGAAAGTTATTAGATAACTAGGGACATATCAGAAGATCTTAGGTGCTAGCTTGAAGAGGCTCTCATTGGCCAAAGATAGGACAAGTTGAGCTTCAGTAATAATAATTACAGTTGATTTAAACATGCCTTAAATCCTTGAGTTCATAATGATATTTAAAAAAAAAAAATTTTGGTTCTCTTAAGAGGATTAAAAGAACCCCAGATTCATTATAATGTGAAATATATTGGTAAAACTGGTAAAGTGACAAAATCAAGCATTTAGCCTGCCTCTCCTGTATAACTGTTATTTTTGTTGTTAGTTGCTGTTGAGTCAATTCTGACTCATAGCGATCCCATGTGTGCAGGGTAGAACTGCTCCATAGGGTTTTCAAGGCTGTGACCTTTCAGAAGCAGATTACCAGGCCTCTCTTCTGAGGCACCCCTGGGTGGGTTTGAACCGTCAGCCTTTTGGGAAGTAGTCGAGCACTTAACCATGCGCTACCCAGGGCCTCAGTAATCAAACAGTAGATAAGAGAAAGTGTCTCTTCATGAATGTATTTTAACTAGTAAATGAGAAAGAAATGACAGAATTAGACTCCCACCATTTTACAACCCCTAGTGATGCATCAAATGCTGTCAAGATCATAAAAAGAGAGACAACCAGACATTGCATGCCTCTTGTAGTATTGCCAAGGGGCTCGAGCTGGAGTCTGATCCAGTCTTTGGATCCAGCTGCCAAATGGCAGCAAGTACAGAGGGCAGAGGAACAGATGGAATTGTCCCAAGAGTGTGCGATCAGCAAAATCCAGACTGTGAGAAATTCTGCAGGTCAGACAGCTCAGGTGCTTCAACAGATAATTTGTAGGAAATTAAAGAGATAATTGACAAAGTTGTGGATAAGAGATTTAAAAAACATCAAATATTTTTAAATGGACAGGACTAAACTATAGTGCCTAGGGATGCACATTTAGGTAATGCTATTATAATAAAAGTAATCACTATGAAAGTCAGGATAATGTTTACTCTTAAGGAAGGGAGGAGGTTGTGACTGGGGTGGGGATATGGGAGGGCTTCTGGGGTGACTGGCAAAGTTCTTTTTCTTGACCTGGGTGATGGTCATTTAAAGCATTTCATTTGGATTCATGTCGGTTTCTTTATCTGTATATTATTTTATAATAAAAAGATGGGGGGAAAACATACTAGATAAGAAGAAGCTAGTCTGGGTTTTAATATTTTTTTGTGTGATAATCTTCCTGCTCCACAGATAAGCAAGAGCTAAATTTCAATAGATTTTTGAGAACCTGGAAGGACTTATAGAGTTATTCGACATTATCAAATTATGTTATTGAGCGTTCTCTCATATATGGCACCATATTAGCCTAAGACTGCATAGAGTAGTTCAGTGTAGACAAGGTACCAGTATCCTTTTTTTTTTCGTAATAGTATTTTTTTTCCAGAATATAACAGTAAAACATGTTCATTATTTTAAAAAATTAGAAATAAAAAAGTATAAAAAATAAAAGATCTCCTGTTATTCCGTTATGCAGAGATAACCATAAATAATATTTTTATGTTTCCTTTTATATGTTAATACATGTACATTGGGAAAATATACAGTTTTGTACCTACTTTATTTCTTATCTCAGGCTCTATACTTATATTCAGGCCTTAGGTTGATTACATATAGGATCATGATCCCTTTCTAAGTAGAATTTATTAGATTTGGATTTTTTTTTCCCTAGGTGGGCTACATCATGCAGCTGCCCGAATTTCTGGTGATAATGTCTACAAGCATTTGAAGTATGAAGGTGGGATTCACCGAGTTCAACGAATTCCCGAGGTTGGCCTGTCATCAAGGATGCAGCGTATTCACACAGGAACAATGTCAGTTATTGTCCTTCCTCAACCAGATGAGGTAACCTCACCAGGAGGCATTGAAAACTCATCTATGTAAACAAGGAGTATGTGGAGAAGGCTTAGCTTTTAGGAAAATCTGTTATTTTCATGGTTACAGATTAAACTTCACAGTCTCGAATGGGAAGTCTTAAACTCTTCTGCCTGTAAAGTTGCCACTTTTACCCATGAATGTGATATTTGTTTGTTTGTTTTTTAAAATAGAAGTCACTTTTTTTCAAAACAACAATTCACAGACCTTCTTTAATGTTGTTGCCTAAGTTCTATCTTAAAAAAGAAAATTGATTCCATAGATAATATTACATCACTGAGGTCAGTGATGTAATATCTCTGAAAGGTTTGTATGTCTTATGAGTTGAATACAGCCATCTTCCCTATTTTTTTTTTTTAAATTTAACATGGAGAAAGTTGAAAGAATAGTACAATGAAAGCTTGTACACCTACTCCTCACTTACCGACATGGGTAGGTTCCAAAGACCGGGTCATTATATGAAAATTGGCATTACATGAAAATGAAGGATAGCTACATCACATCACAAAGTGGAGGATGACTGTATTATTACATAACCGCCAAATTATATCATTACATAACTGCCAAACCACTGAGAATCATGGCCCAGCCAAGATAATACATAACCTTAACCATCACAGCCAGCATTACTCTCGCCTTGCACCTCAGCGTTCATTACTGCCAAGCAAAGGTTGTTAATGTGCAAAATAGTCGGATAGTAGAGCTTTTACTGTTGGCATACATGCAAAATGTCAAATAACGAGATAGTCGATAAGTGAGGAGTAGGTGTATAACTTTTTCTGGAATCAGCAGTTGTTAACATTTTGCCACATCTGCTTAATTCCTGGTGTGTGTTGTTGTTAGATACTGTTGAGTCGATTTGCAACTTGCATCAATTCCATGACACAGTAGAACTGCCCCATAAGGTTTCCTAGGCTGTAATCTTTATGGAAGCAGATCACCAGGTCTTTCTGCTGTGGAGCCCTGAGTGAGTTTGAACTGCCAAACTTACAGTTAGGAGCCGAGTGCTTAATCGTGCCACCAAGGCTCTTTGCTTGATTTCTGTACATATGTATGTACATTTCTTTAATGAACTCTAAAGGACATGGCAGACATCATGAGACTTCACCCCCCAAATCTTCAACATATTTCTTCTAAGAATAAAGAGGATATTCTCCTATGCAGTATAAGCACAATACCGTTATCTGTGAAAATCGGCAATAATCCTGTAATATTATCTAATATTCTGTCCATTTTATCATTTCCCCAGTCATATTTTTATAGCTATTTTTAAAAACCAGAATCCAATCAAGTTTCACACATTGCAGTTAGTTGTTATGTCTCTTTAAGTCTGGAACAGCCTCCCAAGTTTTGTATTTTTTTATGACATTGACTTTTTTAAGAGTTCAGAGCAATTATCTTGTCGAATGTGTCACATTCTGGATTTATCTGATTGTTTTCTCATGGTGCTATTTAACTTGTTGTTTTATCCCCTGTACTATATTGAAATTTATATCTAAATGTTCTGTTCCATTCCGGTTACAAGTTTTGAACAAGAATACTTAATAAGTGAAGTTATATTCATGTTGCATCTTATTAGAAGGCACATAATGTCAAATTGTCCCACTGTTAGTGATGCTTAGTTTGAGCATTTAGTTAAGGTGGTGACCACAAAAATCTCTCCATTGTGAAAGTATATTTTTCCGTTTGTAATTACTAAGTAATCTCTAGGGTACATCTATCCTGCTCCCAGTGCCTTTTATCCATGGTTTTTACATCAGTTGGTGGTCCTTCTTGGAATCAGTTATTTAGTTTGTTGTTGGAAAATGGTGAATTTCTAATTCTGTCATCCCGTCTGCCATTTATCTATAAAGGACATTATAGACTCCTGGATTTATTTTTTAGTTCAATGAATTATTATTCTTTTTTGATGCTCAAATTGTCCAAATTTGTCCAGTAGTATCAGTGGACAAACTTGGGAAATATATGTTTTTAAATCACAAGTTCGTATTATTATTACCAATTCAGATTTAATAGTAACAGAGTTCCTCCTCCTCAACTTCTTGCATTTGTATTTATATCTCTTTCCTCTTAGAATAAGGAGCCCTTGTGGTACAGTGGTTAAGCTCTCGGCTGCTAACCAAAAAGCTTTCGGTTAGAACCCACCCAGCCATTCTATGGGAGAAAGACCTGGCGATCTGCTTTCATAAGGATTAAACAGCCTGCGAAACCTTATAGGGCAGTTCTACTCTGTCGCAGGGGATAGCTCTTAGGATCAACTCAACGGCACACAACAACAACAACCCGTCAGAGTAAAACTCTTATTTCTTAATCTCTCTAAATATATATTTACTTAACTCGCTTTATTATTCAGTATACATAAAATAGTTCAAAATTACAATACCGACATTACTAACGGTAAACTACTGAGTAAAGTTTAAGATTTCTGTCGTTACAATATATGCCACCAAGAATGCATAGTCAGAGCACTTGTTCAGAGAGCATCAGAAATTCTTGTTTTCTGTGTGGCTATGCCATCAATATGATAAATATTTCTGTTCATGTGTTTCTGCTTGTATTCAATTTTAAGATACTATTTTTCTTTCCTCGTTTATTTAATTTTAGTTTTGGCATATATAAACATTTAAAGCAGCCCTGGTGGCACAGTGGTTAAGCGCTTCGCTGCTAATGAAAAGTTCGGTGGTTCCAACCCGCTCCATGGGAGAAAAATCTGACAGTCTGCTTCTGTAAAGATTTACAGCCATGGAAACCCTATGGGGCAGTTCTAGTCTGTCCTGTAGGGTCGCTGTGAGTCAAAATTGACTTGACAGCAATGGGATGGGTTGTAAACATTTATATCATCCAGAAATCAAACCATAGAGTCGTCTTGCTTCCATCCTTATTTCCTTCTATTCTTTTTTTTTTTCCTCTGTGTTTTTGAAAGTTAAACTCATTTAATGGAGGCTCCACTTTTCTAAAAGAACAAGGTCATGTTCTTTTAATTGGTGTTTAAAATTCTTTTTGTTACTAAGTCATTGTTTCTATGTTCAGAATTCTCCAAAAGTCATGAGGTAGTTTCTGTCACATTTGGGAGACAATGGTATTTGATATTCACATACTTGCTAACTAACTACTTAATACACTATAACCATATGAAATGGGAAATTACTCTTAATTTCTTTAGTGCTTAGTGAAAATTTAAGGTGGCCAACACTAGCATATTTTAATCAAAAATGTGTATTATAATCTTTGCACTATAATAATCTTCCTTCTGTATAATCTTGCTTTTTTGGCACAATTCACTGTATAGTACTTAGAGGAAAAATACAAAGAACTACCAACTGAGTGATATTTTAGATTCTAACGTTGACCCTGTTATTAGTGTACTTTTCAAAGAGAAAAATCACCCATAATGTCTGTCATTCATACAAGTAAGTGATGTATATCGAAACAAAATGTTCGACTTCCCTTCAAAAACAGCAATATTTTGTAACTTTATTTAGTCATATACAGGTACACACAGATTTTTTTTTTTTTTCTTTTTAGTATGTTCTGTCTTAGAATGGGTGCCCTGGTGGTACAGTGGTTAAAAACCTGGCTGCTAACCAAAAGGCCGGCAGTTTGAATTCACCAGCCATTCCTTGGAAACCCTATGGGGCGGTTCTACTCTGTCCTGTAGGATCGCTATGAGTCGGAATCAACTTGACAGCAACGAGTTTGGGTTTGGTTATCTTATGATGAAACTTACAAAAGATTACTTAACTCAGTTATCTCAAAACATCCTAAGTCAGTGTTAAAAAATAGCATGCCATTGGAATAGAGAGTTTGTGATTCTTTCTTTTTTTGTAAGTTATTTCTCCTCTTAGTCTAATGGCTATGACTTCTTTTAACACAAAACAGTACATTTTATTTGAAAAATCTTGGAATAAATTTAGTATTAAAGTGTTCACTAAGTGTAGAATTACTCGTACCACACCTTTTGCTCTAGGTAGATGTGAAAGTGGACCCCAGGGATTTGCGAGTAGATACATTTCGAGCCAGAGGAGCAGGAGGACAGCATGTTAATACAACCGATAGTGCTGTCAGACTCGTCCATATCCCCACAGGTGAGCATGTCCCTTTGCTTGTATACTTTCAACCTTTTTTTCACACCTTATAAAACTTAATTCAGCATTTGGAAGAAAATAATCCTATGTTAGTGTCTGGTTCCTTGCACCCTTTAAAGATGACCCTGCAGTTGTGGATCTAAGGCCCCTGTCTTAGTTACCTAGTGCTGCCATAACAGAAATACCACAAGTGGGTGGCTTTAAAGAACAGAGATTTATTTTCTCGTAGTTCAGGAGGCTAGAAGTCTGAATTCAGGGCGTAACTATGGGGAGGGTGTTCTTTTTTGTCTGTTTCAGCTTCTAGTAGTTCCTGGGCTTGTAGATGCATCCACTGTGTGTGTCTGTGTCTGTCTCCATATGGCGTCTTTCCCCTGTGTGTGTCTCTGTGTCTGTTCTCGTATTTTTATAACTCACAAGTGATTAAGTTTAGGATCCACCTTACACTGGTGTGGCCCCATTAACATAACAAAAGAAAACCTTTATTTCCAAACAGGATTATATCCACAGGAATTCAACACATGTTTTAGGGGGGCACAATTCAGTCCATACCACCGTTCTTCATCCACTTTCTGTCATATGTTGTATTTGAAGATTACATATGTCACCTAGTTTCATTTCAGATGGAGTTTGTGTTTGTTTTGTTTTTCTTATTGTTTTAGTGTGATTTTCAAAAGAAAGACGACCATCTTGAAATCAGATGTCAGTTTTAAATTTTAAATTAATTTTCAGCCAATTATTATTGCTTTACACAGTTTATAGTACCAAAAGTTGAAACAACCCTAAATGCACAATAGGATAATTTTATAGTTTCTCTTAAGTTTTATTGATTTTTATTCCATAAAATATTAGAATATACATATAAGCAAAAGAATATGAAACATCTATAACCATACCCAGTAACTATTATTGTATTTATCTTTGGTGTATCCTTTCAGATAATTTTCTTCTCTATACATATCTAATATATCATTTTTCCCCTAAAATAAGGTTATATATTTTGTAGCCTACCATAATTTATTTAAGCAATTCACAGATTGTTGAGTTTTAGGGTGTTTTCAATTAATGCCTGTATTGTTCAATATTATTCTGTATTATAAGCAGTCCAGAACAGGAATAGTTATCTTAAAATGAATTTAAAAATAAAAATGAGGCAAAAACTAACTTAAATTCTAACAATTGATCCAAAATATTTCAAAACATATTAATGGGTTTAAAACTTACCCTGTGCAGCAATAAATTACCTGCTTTTAAAAAGATGACTGATCATTGTGTTTCCAAACTTACCTTGGGCCAAATTATTTAACTACTTGGATCTTGTTCTTTGATATAAATGAGGCCTTGAGGCTTACCTTTAAACTTCCCCTTTGGGCGAGGCATATCAAAGTCTACTAACTCTTTTTTTAATTGTTGAGGATATACACAACAGAACATACACCAATTCAACAGTTTCTACATGTATAATTCAGTGACATTGATTAGATTCTTCGAGTTGTACAACCATTCACACCCTCCTTTTCTGAGTTGTTCCTCCCCCATTAACATAAATTCACTCCCCTAAAGTTCCTATCTAATCTTTTGAGTTGCGGTTGTCAGTTTGATCCCCTATAGATGGATCTTAAAAGGGCATAATGCTCAAGGCAGATATTTGTTACTAGTTAAGCTAAACTATTGTTTGGTTTTAAGAAGATGTCAGGGAATATTTTTGGGTTAAGGTTTAAAGATTATCCCAGGACAATAATTTCAGGGGTTCATCCAGCCTCCATTGCTCTGGAAAGTCTAGCGTATGTGAGAATTTGAAATTCTGTTCTACATTTTCTCCCTTTTGATAAGGATTCATCTATAGAATCTTTGATTAAAATGTTCAGTGATGGTAGCTGGGCACCATCCAGTTCTTCTGGTCTCATGGTGAAGGAGGCAGTTGTTCATGGAGGCAATTAGCCATGCATTCCATTTCCTCCTATTCCTGACTATTCTTCTTCCTCTGTTGCTCCAGGTGAATAGAGACCAATTGTGCCTTGGATGGCCACTTGCAAGCTTGTAAGACCCTGGGCACTACGCAACAAACTAGGAGGTGGAACAGGAGCACTAAACACGTTATTAGGCCACTTAACTGGGATGTCCCATGAAACCATGACCCTAAACCTCCAAACCAAGGAACCAAATCCCGTGAGGTGTTTGGTTGTACATAAGCAGCCTCAGCAGCTACTCTTTTTTTTTTTTTTGGTCATTGGTGTGAATGTATCTGTCACACAACTTTTGCCAATTCAACTTTTTACAGGTGTACAACTTATTGACAGCAATTACAGTAATCGGCTGTGTAACCCTACCTGTAATCAGTGTAATTTTTCCATCACTGTAAACCGAAACTCAGTACTCCATATGCAGTAACCCCCCTTTTTCCCTCCCTCCCACCCCTGATAACCATTAATAAATTTTGGTCTCTGTACAGTTGCTTATTCTTGTCCTTTTATATAATTGAGGTCATACGATATTTATCCTTTTGTGACTGACTTATTTCACTTAGCATAATAACTTCTAGCTCCATCCATATTGTAGCATGTATCAAGACTTCATTTCTCTCAAGGCCTGCTAACTCTAATGAATCCATGTAGTTATGGGTAGGTGATATCTTGAGGCCACTTCTTCACACTTCGTGTATTGTTGTGATTTCAGCATCTATTTCAAGAAAAACTCAGTCTTTTTCCCAGTTCTTCCATTCTGAGACCCTTAGAAGGGGAGCTATGTCCTGGCTAGAATTGAAAGTCAGCACTCTAGGCCATTCCTCCATTTTCTCCATGCCGATGGACTCTGAAGAACTGCATCTTTTCTATCCTAGTGCCTCTATATAAACTCTGTTTTTTACCATAAGAAAATACGTAAATGTTTGTACAGGGAAAAATTACTTTTTGTGGGGGTAGAACTTACCCAAACAAAGATGAAGACAAATGAATAGTTTGTGCTGTGAAGCAGCCTTGTCAGTTGGTTACCAGCTGGTGAATAAAAGTGGGCGTCTGTGAGTCTTCCACTGCTGTCCTTCGATCCCATAGATTATCAGTAACACCTAACTCTTCTAAGGTAAATTTAATCTTTTACATCAATTTGTCGTTTTAAGGTTAACGGATTTTTTTTGTTTGTTTGCTTTTTGTTTTATACAAGAGATTAGTCCTTTTTTAAAAAAATAATATTTTGTTTTCAGTGAAGGTTTACACAGCAGTTTAGGTTCCTATTTAACAATTTCTACACAAGTTGTTCAGTGACATTGGTTACTTTCTTCATAATGCGTGAACGTTCTCATTATTTCCCTTCTGATTGTTCCATTTCCATTAATTACTGCCCCCCTTGCATTCTCATCTTTGTTTTAAGGTTAACAGATTTTTATTATTCCTTTGGTTATATATAATTTATTTCATCTAATCTAATAAGAAACCATCAACTGAAGGACACATCACTATTTTATTACCATGATAAAAAACACTACCAATTAAGCTATGACATGCCAGTGATTGTAAGATACATCCCAACTGAGAGATGCTAAAATGTGAAAAAATGTATTTTATAGATTCTATAAAATACTGTATTTTGTTCCCATTTATGATCACAAATCTTTTAAATAATGTGTTTAGTTATTCAGCAAATATATATTAAACGTCCACATTGTACTACCCATTTGCTACCTAGAATTTTGGAATCTTCTGTAGAGTGTTGAAACAACACTGATAACATCTATTTTCTCTAAAACCCTTTTATAAAGTTCTCTACCAACCCCAGCACCTTGTGGTTTCAACAGCTCTTCTGTTACTCAGCATACTTTTTTCTTTTCCAAATCCTTTATTTCTGGGAGAGTACGTATGATTAAATACACCTTTATAGAACGTGTATTAAAATATGTAATCAGGCCATTCCCTTAGGAATTACTGAGCTGCTAAGTAATAGCTGTAGGCTGATTGTTCTAATCTGAGCCAGTAGATATGAATAGATAGCAGGTGCCTAGGCAGATATCAGTAAGAGTCAGCTGACAAGAAGAGGAATTTGGAGGAAAGCTCCTGAAAGTCTAGCTATCTTGAAATGGGAGTTTTCATATTCTTCGGGGGTGGTGAAAGGAAGATACCAAATTTAAGAGATCTCCAGGCAAGTGCGTGGAAGATGGAGGCAAGTAACCCCCAGCCCAACCATGTGGCTGCAGTAAGGCTGTCAAGAAATAAGTTTACAATAATAGAGGCAAAACCTTTATGCTTAATTGGAGTACTAGCAGGTATAGACTGTAGCATATTTAGACAGGGAGAAAACAGATAGTTTGAGAGTAGAGTTTTATGGAAATAAAAATATCTCGAGCAAAATATTTACTACCTTCATCAATGTAACTGGCCTAAGCTGAGAGGAGTTTTTTGGGGGGAGGGGAAGAGGTTCAGAAAGAAAAATGCCTTTTTCTTCTAATGTACCTGAAAGCAAGATTGGACACAGACCTTTAGACAAGAACAGCACAGCCTGAACTCTCAAGGGTCACTACTTGGGGGCTAGTTTCAAGCTAGGAACTGACTGTGAAGTAGGCCAAACCCACCCAAATCCAGAATAAGGCCAGCTAAAACGTGTATGGCTAGATGTGCTGATTAGCTGGATTTAGAACTTTTAGACAACTCAGAAACATACTCACTATAAACTCTTCTTTCTTAAGACTTTAAGTAGCTCCTTTCCGTTGGTTTCTTTATACGAAGTTATTTTTACAACTTCTACTATGTGTGTATCTGTGACTTAAAGGGGACAAATTCTGGAGTAGGACAGAGAAGGAAGCAGCACCTCATAGGGGTGTCAGTGGCTTGCACTGTTGAGCTGCAGAAGTGTCTGAAGGAGCTAAGACGTAGAGGCCGAGCTCTGGGGAATGGAGGTATGCGCCACCATGCTGCTTTCATCTTCCCATCCAGGGAGTACAACAGACTCTCAAGAACCGTCTGCAGCTATTACCATCATACCCCATGTATGGTTTCTGAATGTGCTAAAACAGAAACATATTTTTTCTTTGTAATCTTTGCCTGATTAACCTTTCCCCTTTAATAAGCTCCTCAGTTCTATATTAATTTGGCCTGTGGAGGCTTCACTTTACCTCTGATCCCTATCATTTTTCAGGGCTGGTGGTAGAATGCCAACAGGAACGATCACAGATAAAAAATAAAGAAATAGCCTTGCGTGTGTTGAGAGCTAAACTCTACCAGCAGATTGTTGAGAAAGACAAGTGTCAACAACAAAGCTCTAGGAAACTGCAGGTAAGATTAATTTAGTGTAATAATTTAATAACTGTACGAAAACTCCTTGTGCTATGTAGAAAGTGTAGTGTTTGCTCCTGCTTGAATGTAAATGTCTGAGAGCATAGGGGAACATGCTCGTTTGCAAATGAATGATGAGATGTGTGTAAACTAAAAATTATTTCCCAGTTGTTTCCTCCAGTGGTTCTAGCCTAACTGTCTTAGGAGAAAAGTGGATTAAAATAATAATAGAAGTAATTCTTTGGAAATTAATAGATTTTCAGATTTTTAATTTAAAAATCTATTCTTTTATTATTACAACTTACGTAGGATCAAAAATAAATGGCACTGGAAGAAACTGGTTACAAGGTGTCATGGATTGAATTGTGTCCCCCAAAAATGTCTGTTGGCTTGACTGGGTCATGATGCTCAGTACTGTATGATTATGTAACCTGATGTGATTTCCTTATGTGTTGTAAACTCTTATCACTATGATGGGGTTATACGTGATTTCCTGATGTGTTGTAAACTCTATCACTATGATGAGGTTATACTGATGAGGTCTGCAAGATTGGATAGTGTCTTAAACCAGTCTCTTTTGAGACATAAAAGAGAGAAGTGAGCAGAGACACATGGGAACCTCATACCACCAAGAAAGCAGTGCCGGGAGCAGAGCACGTCCTTTGGACCTGAGGTTCCTGCGCGGAGAAGCTCCTGGACAGGGGAAGACTGATGACACGGACCTTCCTTCAGAGTTGAGAGAGGGCCTTCCCCTGGAGCTGGTGCCCTGAATTTGGACTTGTAGCCTACTGGACTGTGAGAGAATAAATTTCTCTTTGTTAAAGCCATGCACTTATGGTATTTCTGTTATAGCAGCACTAGATAACTAAGACACAAGGATTGCTGTTATGGAATCTGGGGACAAGGGGCTGTGGGAGATTTATCTTTCGCTGGGTGGCTTTCAGATGGTTAAGCACTCAACTACTAGCTGAAAGGCTGGTGGTTCGAACCTGCCAGAAAACAGTCCTGGTGATCTGTTTCCAAAAGGTCACAGCCTCGAAAACCCTGTCGAGCTTCTGCACACGTGGGGTTGCCATGAGTTGGAATCGACTCGACAGCAACTAACAACATACCCTTTTATACCTTTTGAATTTTGTATTATATGTATATACAGTATTATTTATTGCAATACTTAAATAATAAATTCTAAGCAAAATGAATAAAGATAATCGTTTTTAATAAACAGTGTTGCATGTTATAATTCTGAGAACAGTGAAGGTTGTCTCAGAGAGGTTAGCAGAGAAAGCAGAATGCAGAAATAATTGTGCTTTTGTGTTATTTGCAGGTAGGTGTACCTACAATAAATTAAATTTACTAGGATGATGAATTGTATAAACCTAAACATTAATTATTCTTCTCACTTAGATGCCCTAGTCTTCTCACATTTTTGCCCTTCTAGCTTTCCTTACCCACATTCTAACTCGCAAGAAGTAAAAGTGACAGGTTAAATCGTCTGTTAATCCCCTATTTGATAATCCCAAATTGTGGAGCAGCATCAGTATCTATATTTGCAAATACGAAATGTTCAGTTACAAACTGTAATTTCTTAGCAACTAAATGATAACATAAACACCGCGAACCCTGGCACTTTTGAATTAATAAAAGACGTTAGGATTTCCTTGCCATTTTACATTTGGGTGCTAGGGATTCCACATAGTAATTTTTTAAATTAATATTCAAAATTGGCCTTTTGCAGATTGTGTGTATCTTCCTTAGTAGTCTGATTTGAGAGGCCAGAAAAGACCTCCCTGTCCCCCTCTTTCCAAAATCACTTGTCTACCTGCCTAAAATTTCTTTTCTTTTTTTTAATTGTGCTTTAGGTGAAAAGTTTACAGAGCAAATTAGTTTCCTGTTTGATAGTTTGTACATAAAGTGTTTCATGACCTTAGTTTCATTCCCCACAGTATGTCAGCACTCTCCTCATTTTTGTCCCTGTTCACCCATTTTTTTTCTTCCTGATTATCTAGACCTTCCTGTCTTCTTATCTTATAATTGATTGTTCTAAGGAGTACATTCCTCTCCAGTGTTATTGTTTATCTTATATGCTTGTCTATTGTTTGGCTCGGAGTTAGTCTCCAGGAATGGCTTAATTTCGAGGTCAGAAGGGTGTCTTAGGGCCATAGTCTTAGGGATTCCTCCAGTCTCTGTCAGACCAGCAAGCCTGGTCTTTTTTGTGAATTAGATTTTTTTGTCCTACAGATTTCTTCCACTCTGTCCAGGACCCTCTGTTTTGATCCCAGTCAGAGCAGTTGGTAGTGGTAGCCAGGCACCATTTAGTTCTTCTGGTCTCAAGGTTGTGTAAGCTGTGGTGCATGTGGTCCATTGGTCCTTTGGACTGATTGCTCCACTGAGTCTTTGGTCTCCTTCACTCTCCCTCACTCTGGATGGGAAGAGACCAATAGTTGTATCTTAGGTGGTCGCTAGCAAGCTTTTAAGACCCTAGACGCTACTCACCAAAGTAGGATGCAGAACGTTGACTTTGTGTACTATGTTATGCCAGTTGACATAGATGTCCCCTGAGTCTGTGGTCCTTTGTCTTCTAGCCTAGGAACTTTATCCCACGAGGTGTTTGGTTATGTCTAAGAGATTTCCCTGACTTTACCCCTTGTGTGCTCTATATGAGCGGCACCTACAATCATGTATCTAGAAATATCCACTACCAAACCTATATATGCTGGTGAGTGTGTTCCCTTACATCCATCCTCCCATGCCTCTTGGCATATCTATCTACCTATTTGTCCATTTGTAAATTATTGTTTGTTAATACTATTGCTGCAGGATTGTCTAAGCTATAGTAGTTACTGGAGTTGCCCTTTACCCTTATGTTCCTCTCAGTGTCCTCTCTTGCCTTGGTCCTACTGTACTGACTTCCCGCTTATATTGCCTTTCCCTTCACCAATATTAACTCGTGTCTTCTATTTAATCAGTAATTTTCCCTCCCTCATCCTCCCGTCCCTGGTAGCCATCAAAGAATGTTTTTTCTTTTTTTCCAGTGTGTAAATCTATTGTTGTTACTTTGTGGTAGTGGTCTCATACAATATTTGCCTTTTTGTGATTGACTTATTTGACTCAGCATAATGTCGTCCAAATTCATCCATGTTGTGAGATGTTTCGCAGATTTGTCATTATTCTTTATTATTGTGTAGTGTTCCATTGTGTATATGCACCACAGTCTGTTAGTCTGTTCATCTGCTGATGGGCACTTAGGTTGTTCCCATCTTTTTGCTATTGTGAAAAATGCTGCAATGATAGTGCATATGTCTAATCATGTCACAGCTCTTATTTCTTTAGGGTATATACCTAGGAGTAGGATTGCTAGATCATACAGTATTTCTATTTCTAGCTTTTTGAGGAAGCACCATACTGTTTTCCAAAGTGGTTATACCATTTTACATTCCCACCAACAGTGTATAAGAGTTCTGATCTCCTGGCAACCTCACCAACACTTGTTACTTTCTGTTTTTCTTTTTTTTTTTAATTAGTGCCAGTAGTGTCGGGGTGAGATGGTACCACATTGTAGTTTTGATTTGCATCTCTCTAATAGCTAATGATTGCAAGCATTTCTTCATATGTTTGTCAGCAGCCTGAATGTCTCCTTTGGTGAAGTGTCTATTCATATCTTCTGCTCGTTTTTTTAACTGGATTGTTTGTCTTTTTATTGTTGAGATGTTTAAGTTTTCTATAAATTTTAGAGATTAGTCCCTTGTTGGATATTTTGTAGCCAAAATTTATTTCCCAGTCTGTAGGTTCTTTTGACTCTTTTGGAGAAGTCTTTTGTTGAGCATAAGTGTTTAATTTTTAGGAGGTCCCATTTATCTAGTTCATCTTGTATCATGTGTGCATTTTTAGTTATGTTTGATACTTTATTTATACCATATATTAGGGCCTGACATTTCTTAATAGGGATTTCTAATGCTTAGAAGTTTTTGTTTAACCAATATATACAGTGGCTGTTATATGGAAGGCATTATACTGGGCCAGGTTCTTAACCCTGGCTGACTTAAATCATCTAAAGGGCTTTGTAGATGCCTAGGACTTACCTCTAGAGATTCTGATATAATGGATCGGGGGTGCGCCCCGAGCATCAACATGGTTCTTTAGGATAGCAGTTTCCACACCCAAATGATGGTCAGAATGGATGGCCCAGGAAATGTTTTAAAAATACTTAATCTGTGACTACTCAGTATATCCAAGGTTGGGTTTAGGAATTGTAATTTTTCTTAAATTTCCCTGATAATCAGCCATGTTTAGGAATTCAGTTTCACATTGCTTGCTTTAGAAGTTAAGAAAATGAATTACGGAAACGTCTTTTTTGTTTTTGTATTAATCTTAAAAAGTGAAAGCAGATGAGAGAAGGTGTGGTGCTTTGGAGAGGTGGGGGAGATGAGCAGACTAAGATGAATACAAATAACTCTTGCCTAAGGGAAACAGGAGACTGTGCTGTGAGGGAGATTACCAGCACAAGGGGTTTCAAAGGAGGGAAATAACACTTCCAGTTTGTTAGGACCAGGAAAGGCAGAGTTGGTAGGAGATTTGTTAGGAAAGGACATTCCTTGAGATAGTGTTTTAGCAGAGTTAACAGATATGTAATAATGATATGGTATAATAAGCAGCATGTTAGAGGTTCATATAATTTTCAGAAATATCACTGGGGAGGTTGGCCACATTATGAAGTGCCTTGAAAGCTGAGTTGAGTTGTGTCTGCTTAGTAGACAAGAAGGTACCAAAGAAAATTTAGCAGAAAACCTTGCTTTAGGAAGACTAAGCAAGGCGACACAATTAAGCAGAGAAGACTAATCAGGATATTTTTGCAGGAATGTAGGTGAAAGTAGTGAGCCCTTGAATGACAGTAGAAATGGAAAGGGCAGGATATAAGGGACCCTTGAATCCAGTTGGAAGTGGGCAGTTAGAGAATGGGATGAGTCGAAGGTGGTTTCTCCCCCAGTGTTTATCAGAACCTGACAGATAGTAAGCTCCCAGAAAGTGGTTGTTAAATTGCTAAATGTTAGTATTTCCTGCTTGCGTGAATGGGAAAATGGTAGTGTCATAGAAACCAGGAGGAACTGATTGGTGTGGAAAAATGATTAATTTGGTTGAAATATTTGGAATTTGACAGAGCAAAGCGGCATTGATTCTTATTCCGTAACTAAGCTTTACAGATGTGTAGTCTTGAATGTTAAGCTCTGCCTTTTTTTGTTCCTCATCACTTATATATATGACTTTTAGGAAATATTTGAACTGTTAAAAGTCCATTGCAAATACTTTTTCCATTGTAATGAAGGTAATTTGTAAAGTTAAAATACAAATTGTTTTTTGTTATGGCACAGGTGGGAACAAGAGCCCAGTCAGAGAGAATACGGACATATAATTTCACCCAGGATAGAGTCACTGACCACAGGATAGCATATGAAGTTCGTGATATTAAGGTAATATTACTGAGTATAAAGGTTACAGCCTAGAAAACCCTATGGGACAGTTCTGCTGTCATATAGGGCCGCTGTGAATCGGAATCAATTCAACGGCACACATTACATCACATCCTTTATCTACCTTTGATTTGCAAAGGAAGTATAGTCAAGTTTTAGAGAGCTATTCTAAAATAGGAGCCCTGGTGGCACAGTGGTTAGGAGTTTGGCTGCTAACCAAAAAGTTCGGCAGTTCGAATCCACCAGTTGCTCCTTGGAAACCCTGTGGTGCAGTTCTCCTCTGTCCTGTAGGGTTGCTATGAGCTGGAATCAACTAGAAAATATCACCAAGTAATTTAAAACCATTAAGCTAGTTTACATTAGTACCCTAAAATTTGCAAGCATTTTTATTGGTTGGTTAGAAATATGGTCTTTGTAACATTTTGACGTCTTTTACAATTCCAAATTCTTTGTTGGGCAATCACAATATATTAACATACATTCAACATACGTATACACATGCATATTCATTTTCTATTAGAAATTATAACTATTAAGTTTCTGGAGGTCAGAAGTCTAGGTATGGCCTTGTGGGTCTCACGCAAGGCTGGAATCAAAGGTGTTGGCCAAACTGCCTTTCTTTCTGGAGCTTGGAGTCCCCTTCAAAGCTCGTGTGTTTGTCCACAGAATTCCATTTCCTTGAGGTCGTAGGACTGAGGTCCCCATTGTCTTGCTGGCAGTCAGCTGGGGGCTGCTTTAAGCTTCTAAGGACCACCCACAGTTGCTTGCCATGTGGCCCCCCATATACCTTCTCATGCTTCAAATCTCTTCTTGCAGGAAGGGCTCAGGCCCACTTGGATAATACCTTTTTGATTAACTTAAAGTCAACTGATTAGGCACCTAATCATGGGAATGATATCCTATAATATTCACAGATTCTGCTAGCACTTAAGGGGAGGGAATTATACAAGGTGTATAAACCAAAGAGCTTCTTAGAATTCTACCTACACAGTTTGTATTCATTAAATTCAGCTGTTACAATTAATGCTATTGAGGAAAAGACCATGTCAAGATGGCTTGAACATTAACCTAGTGAAATCCCTTGTAACCAGGACCACTAACATTTATACATGAATGATGAAGCACAAAAATTTTCCCATTCACTTCTGTTGAAGGGGAAAAGTGAACAAGTTCGCATAAATGGCTACATGGAAAAGGCAGAAGACAGAAAGTTTTGGTCCTGTTCTTGGTGCCATGTTGATTCTTTTACTTGATTCTGTCCCGTTCCATACTTGAATTCAAAGTCTTAATTTTACATTTTACAATGGAGATGGTTTTTTTTTTATTGAGGTAAATATATAGGTAACAAAACATTTGCCATTTCTACAATCTTCACATGTATAGTTCAGTGACAGTTACGTTCATCATGTTGTTCAACCATCATTAACCATTCCCGAATTTTTCCATCATCCTCCTGAACACAGAAGCTCAGTGTTCCCTAAGCATTGTGTCTTCCTTTTCCCCTCCCTCCTGACCACCCCTGGTAACCACTAATAAATTTTGATTTCTATATACTTGCCTGTTCTACATACTATATTTTCTTAACATATGTATATATTTCTATGTATCTTATGCTACTTCCTCTGTCTTCTAGGCAATTTAAGGCTGCCTTCATATGAACATAGTAGTCTTGTAGAAATGGAGAAAATATTTGCTAACTTCCCTTTCCTCAGGAAACACACAGTAATAACCAAATATGTTTAGCCATATTGTTCTAATTACACCACGTTCTTTCCGTTGTTTTTCTGGTAGTAGTGACGATTTTTCCTGAGACAGCCACATTCTTGTGACCAGTATTATTTTTTAGATGGGCACCTAGGTGTACAGTATAGTATTCAGCTATGAAACATCCAAATAGATTTTATAATTATAAAATACATGAGTTTAGCCAAAATACTGACATGCTATTGCTAACTACACTATCATACCAGACTCAAAAATAATAAGGAAAATTATACTAGTATGCTTTAATAGGGTGCACCAGTGGTGCAGTGGTTAAAGCACTCAACTGCCAACCAAAAGGTTGGCAGTTTGAAGCCACCAGCCGCTCTGCGAGAGAAAGATGTGGCAGTCTACTTCCATAAGGATTACAGCCTTGGAAACTCTATGGGGCAGTTCTGCTCTGTCCTGTAGGGTAGCTATGTGTCAGAATCAACTTGACGGCAACAGGTTATGCTTTAATAATCACCAACCAGCCTATTGGAAAGACAGAATGAAGAATAATCTGTCCCAAAAGGTGAACTTGAATTGATGATCAGATGTGTGTATGTCTCTGTCTGTCTGATAGTTCCTCATAAATGTAATATCTTTAGAGGTTTTAAACACGTATGCAGTGTGATGATTGATGCACATTTTGATTGACTTTTAAAATTAGAGTAATCTATTTGGCTTTTCTACATTCCTCTCTTTCCCTTTTTTTTTTTCCCTGCCTGAAAGGAAAGCGCAAGGAGAATCATTCACTACCTACCTGCAAGGAAATGCAGCTGCTAATTAAGTACACCTAACTGGAAGAAGATGTAGTAGTATAAAACCTGTTGCCATCGAGTTAATTCCAACTCATAGTGACCCTACTTCAGAGATTATACCTTTCTAATATCGAGAACATTTCTAAAAGGAGTGTCAGAGCCAACTGAAGTAATTTAATCAAGGCCATAAAGTGAATAAACTCTATGGGGAATACTACTTTTAAAAAATATGTTTCCCTTTTCTTTTCATCTTTTTCTGTTCCACTTATCTTGGCTTGGTCTGAGGGCAAGTCAAACTGTCAGACAGTGTTTATTCAAACCCCTGTGGTGAAAAGGACCATGACAAATCTAAAGATATACAAAGCTAAGAGTCAGGTTATGGAAACAACTATGTATTCAGTACTAAATAGAAACATAAGTGAAGAATGACCGTTTGATTCAAGGGATGTCAAAAGATAGTTCATTGGTTACACGACTGTATGCATTTGTGAAAACTCATTGAAGTGTATACCAAAAAGGATGAGTTTTAATATATGCAAATTATACCCTAATAAACCTGACTTTAAAAAAAAAGATAAGGATCAGTCGAAAAATGGGAAACAACCCAAATGACCATCAAGAGGTGAATGGATAAATTGTGGTATATCCTTACAATAGGATACTACTCAGTAATAAAAAGGAACAAACTAAAATTACTGATATATGCAAACACATGAATGAATTGCAAAATCATTAGCTTGAATGAAAGAAGCCATGCACAAAAGAATACACACTGTATGATGGCATTTAGGTAGTATTCTAGGAGAGGTAACACTAAATTATAGTGATGAAAACACATCAGTGGTTGCCTGGAGTTAGGAAACTTGACTGTAAAAGGCCACAAGGGAACCTTCTGGGGTGATGGAAATGTTCCACATCTTGATTAGGATTCTCATTATATAGAGGTATATTTGTCAAAACTCATCAAAGTAGATGCTTAAAAATTGTTCATTTTATTGTATGTAAATTATATCTCAATAAAGTTGACTTAGAAACATTTTTTTAAATTTTGAAGGGTAATTCATGAATGGTAAACACAGTAAATATCATAGGAGTTTAAAGAAAGTATAGGTTTAGAATGACCTAGAAAGTTTTCTACAAGAGGAGGGATTTGAGTTGCTTTAGAGCTCAGTTGCTAACCGTAAGGTCAGCAGTTCAAACTCACCAGCTGCTCCGTGGGAGAAAAGACCTGGCGATTTGCTCCCGTAAAGGTAACAGCCTAGGAAACCCTATGGGGCAGTTCTACCCTGTCATATAAGGTCACTGTGAGTCGGAATCGACTCAACGGCACACGAGAACGACATAAGGAAATGAAGTAAATATACACTTAACTCTTTGCTTTGTTTCTCATTTATTTCTAATAATCAGATTTTCACAATAGCTCTGTCTTTTACCAGGAATTTCTATGTGGTGAGAAGGCCCTGGATCAGCTAATTCAGAGACTGCTTCAATCAGCAGACGAAGAAGCCATGGCTGAACTTTTGGATAAAAACCTTAAATCAGCAAAATAAATGCTGATTTATTATTTATTGTTTTATAAATGAAGTGGACCTGTATCAAGAGGAAGACTGAGGCAGGGAAATCTTTATGAATTTTCATAAAGTACAGCTGAAAGTGCACAGTACTTACAAATATTTTTTTAATGAATCAAGTCACATTTCTTGATCTAGGAGTTTATTTTAGGTTTCCTGTAAGGCACAATCCAACTCTTGAAGTAGAAAACAAGCATGCATCATTGAAAAGAGAAAGTATTGAGAATTGGTAATGTGTGTTAGGATAGATCACTTGACCTCTTTATATGCCTTTTCTTAGCCATCTATAAATTCATTTGGAGTCCCTGGGTGGTACAAATGGTTAATGTCCTCAGCTGCTAACTGAAAGGCTGGTGGTTAGAGTCCACCGAGAGACGCCTCAGAGAAAGGCCCAGCAATCAGCTTTTGAAAAGTCAGCCTTTGAAAACACTATGGAGAACAGTTCCTCTCTGACACACATGGGGTTTCCATGAGTTGGAGTCAACTTGACAGCAACTGTTTTTTTTTTTTTAATAAGTTAAACACATTTTTCAATTCAGGAAAATGTAAAATTTAGTCATGTAAGAGTTATAAAGTTTTTTTGTAAACCCTTTACTTAAAGGCAAAGTATTATTTATCATGTCAAAGTTAGAACTTTAAGTTCTACTTTTAAATAACACATATAAATTGTGAAGAATTTGAGCCCCTCAGTAATAATGAACATCTGAGGAAACAGATTGTAAAGTTCTTTGAAAGCTGAATGAATTCTATACTGTATAAATTACAAACCAATATTTAAAGTAGATTCTGTGTGGCTTCTATTTCTTATTGTTCTTTGGCTTAATAAGCATCAACAGATGGTCTAATATGAGTAATTCACCATAGTAAGTTTTGTGCAGTGATTTATAAAACACAATCCTTACTTTAAGGAACTTCCAGTTGAGTGACGGAGCCAAACATATAAATCACAAATTGTAATACCAAGTGGCATGATGTATTTGGTAATTGTTCTGAGGAAGTTCCTTGAGTAAGAAAAGAGGAGTATGCCAGGAAAGACTAGCTGAAACAGAGCTGAAATGGAATTATTTGAAGATAAAGATGAAATTATTTCCCAAATTTTTGTGTTGAAAATTTTCAAGCATACTGAAAATTTCTTTTAAAAAATTAAAAAATTTAAGTTCAATGAACACTAGATTCAGCTATTGTCATGGATTGAATTATGCTCCCCTAAAAGTGTGATCAATTTGGCTGGGCCATAATTCCCAGTATTGTCCGGTTGTCCTCCATTTTGTTATTGTAATTTTGTTAAAGAGGATTAGGGTGGGATTGTATAACACCCTTACTAAGGTCACATCCCTGATCCAATGTAAAGGGAGTTTCCCTAGTGTGTGGCCTGCAACACCTTCTATCTTACAAGAGATAAAAGGAGAGGGAAGCAAGCAGAGAATGGGGGACCTCATACCACTAAGAAAGCAGTGCTGGGAACAGAGCACATCCTTTGGACCCCAGGTTCCTGCGCGGAGAAGCTCCTAGTCCAAGGGAAGATTGAAGACAGGGACCTTCCTCCAGAGCCAACAGAGAGAGAAGGCCTTCCCCCGGAGCAGACTCCCTGAATTTGGACTTCTAGCCTACTAGACTGTGAGAAAATAAATTTGTTTGTTAAAGCCATACACTGGTATTTCTGTTATAGTGGTACTAGATGACTAAGACAACTATTGTTAACATTTTACCACGTTTATTCTCTCTACACATAACACACACCTGTGTGGTGTGACAGTGTTGAATTTTACCTGAGCCCTGTGATTCTGGCAAGTGTTGATAGTTACGAACTGTTCCCACCATCCCCATCCTTTGTGTTCCAGAAAACAGTTTACTGCAAAGAACTACCTTTCCTGAGTGGCGTCTGGGGTCTTAAAAGCTTGCAAGCGGCCATCTAAGATGCATCAATTGGTCCCAACCACCTGGAGTAAAGGAGAATGAAGAACACCAAA
>NW_004443980.1:14856220-14900912 GCF_000243295.1 Trichechus manatus latirostris
ACTGAGACTGGAGGAACTCCGGAAAGCATGGCCCCTGGGTTCTCTATCAGCCCAGAACTAAAACAATTTCCAAGGCCAACTCTTCAGACAGGGATTGGACTGGACTGTGGGACATAAATTGATACTCGTGAGAAGTAGCTCAAGTAGATAAAAGACTAAATGGGCAGCTTCTGTCCAGAGGTGAGATGGGAAGGCAGAGAGGGTCAGGAGCTGGTTGAATGGACATGGGGAATTGGGTGAAAAGGAGGAGTGTGCTGTCACAGTATGGGGAGAGCAATTAGGGTCACATAACTATGTATAAATTTTTGTATGGGAAAAAAGAAAGAACCACCTTTCCCCATATGAGTTAGAGAAGACTCACAGATTCCCCCTTGTTTACCTGTGAGGAGGTCTTTGCCTCATAAAGGATTAGCTGAATTGCTTGTCCTGGCCAGTCAATCTGAACAAAATGCTTGATAACTAAACTTCGGTTAGGCTTCTCTCCTTCCCCAGGCCCCCGAACAGCCCACCCTCAGCCTGAGCCAACATGCTATCCCTGCTTAAGGACCCCACCTGAGAATAGGCTGGCCACAATGTAAAATATTCCCATCTACTATCATATCACGCTGCTGTTTCATCCCACTTCCCCACACCTGGTCCTTTTGCCTAATTTTGAGATGCTTGCTGATCTCATGGTCAGAGGGTTCTCCCAGTTGCAATAGTCTCTTTCTCCCTGCCCTCTGCAGTAATCCTTTTGAATATAGTCTCTCCTTACTAAATCGGGAATCCCTGGTGGCATAGTGGTTGTCTTAGTTATCTAGTGCTGCTTAACAGAAATACCACAAATGGATGGTTTTAACAAAGAGAAGTTTATTTCCTTACAGTAAAGCAGGCTAAAAGTCCAAATTCAGTGTGTCAGCTCCAGGGGAAGGTTTTCTTTGTTGGCCTTCTCATCAATGTTCCCCCGGGCTAGGAGCTTCTCGGCTAAGGAACCCTGGGTCCAAAGGACACGCTCTGCTCCTGGTACTGCTTTGTCAGTGGTATGAGGTCCCTCTGTCTCTCTGGTCACTTCTCTCTTTCAGATCTCAAGAGATTGCCTCAGGACACAATCCAATCTTGTAGATTGTGTCCTGCCTCACTAACAACTACCACCCATCCTCCCTCATTAACATCATAGAGGCAGGATTTACAACATACAGGAAAATCACACAATACTGGGAATCATGGCCCAGCCAAACTGATACACACATTTTTTAGGGGACGTAATTCAATCCATGACAGTGGTTAAGAGTTTGGCTGCTAACCAAAAGGTCAGCAGTTTGAATCCACCAGTAGCTCCTTGGAAACCCTGTGGCACAATTCTACTCTGCCTTATCGGGTCACTATGAGTCAGAATCAACTTGATGGCAACAAGTTTTACTAAATCAAGATTTGTTTTTTATTTCATAGATGGTTGTTGGTCCATTTAAAAGTTAGTTACAGGCCTCATGAAAGTTTACTCCAAAATATTTCAGCGTGCATCTCCTAAGAATAAGGACATTCACCTAGAACATCATAATTCCCTTATTGTACCTAATAAAATTTGCAATTACATAATATTAAAAGGCTATTTCATATTAAAATTTCTTCAGTTGTTCCCAAAATACCTTTTTTAACTGTTGTTTGTTTTGTCCAATCCAAGACCAGTCAAGATTCACACATTGCATTTGGTTGTCTCTTCAGTTTCCAGATTAGCTCCCTACCTTTTTTCCCATGTGACATCGACTTTTTAAAGAGTCCAGCAAAGTTGTTTTGTAGAATGGCCTACATTCTGGATTTGTCTGGCTGCTGCCTCTTGGTATTGGTAACTTTCATCCATTCCTTCAGTGTGCTATAAACTAAAGTTAAATCTAAAGATTAATTAAATTTAGGTTAAACATTTGGCAAGACTATTTCATAGGTGACGCTGTACACTTTGTATTGTATCGCATCTGGAAACACATCAGGAAATCCCATTACTAATGATATTACGTTTGATCACTAACATAACTGCATTGTAATGGTACATTTTCTCCTCACTAATTAGTATGTAATCTGTGGGATAATTTTATGCCTCAATGTGATAGGTAGCTTCTGAGATGACCCCAATCATTCCTGTTCCTGGCATTAATGCACTTGTGTAATCTCCCCTTGAATGTGCACTTGACTTACTCCCTTCCAGCTAATAGAATATAGAAGTGGTGGGATGTTACTTCTGATATTAGGTTATGAAAAGACTGTGGCTTCTGGCTCCATCTCTTTTCTCTTCTTGGAGACCATTTTCACTGGGAGAGAGAAGCAAGCTAGATGTTGTGAGTAGCCCTATGGAATGGCCAGCATAGTGTGATAAAACTGAGGCCTTTGGTCCAACAGCCCTTTCTAGGTACTGAAGCCTACCAACAACCTCATGACTGACTTTGGAAGTCAATCAGCCCTAGTCATGTCTTAAGAAAACTGCAGCCCTCGGCAACAGCTTAACTGTGATTGTAGGAAAGACCTTGAACAAAACAGGCACCCAGCTAAGCTGCTCCCAGATGCCTGACCCTCGTGTGAATTAATGTTGTTTTTAGCTGCCAAATGTTGAGGCAATTTGTTACACAGTAATATGTAATTAACCCACCCAGTGACCTTTTATTTCATGGATTTAGCATCCATTAATGAATCTTACTTTCCCTGAATCATCTGTTACATGGGGATTACAAAATGGTGATGTTCTAATTCTTTGCTTCTTTCTATATTTATTAGCTGGTGTTCTGTAAAAAAAGCTTTCCTTTGTTTTTCCTCCCACTTTCTCAGAGTTGAGAGATAATTTAATCCTGTTTGAAACAATACCATTATTATTTCCCTAGGGATAGGCATTGCCCTAAAGAATAATTAATGTCTATGGAGAATCTGATTTAATTCAAGAGAACTTTGAATTTAATAGGAAATTAAAATGTAAAAGTTACAAACACAGAAACTATGATTGTTGTTTCCAGGCATTGTGCATAACAGAAACATTATCCCAGGAAATATGAATATTAAACATTGTGTGAAACAGAGCATTAAGTAAGAAATCACGTCATTTAAAAAATTTCACTTTTTTTTTCCTCAAAAGAACACTAAATACTTAAACCCAAAAACATGGTTCCTGCAAAACAGAATTAATTTAAGAAAGTGAAAAATTGTAAGAGAGAAAGCAAGAGAAAGGGGCATTAGTTTATCATTCATTCACTTAATGATCAGAATTAACATTCTATACATGCCAAGGAAGGGAAAAGTCTAACAGGGAGAGGACAAAAGAGAAAGTGCTCAGTAGAACTGGATGGTGCTTGGCAACTATTACTGAAAATTCTGATCAAAGGACCTACAGAAGCATCTTGATCAAAAGGGGGAAAATACAGAATAGAATTTAAAATTTTCATGAAATCCAGGCTTTCTGGAGCCATTGAGGCTGGATTAACCCCCTAAAACTATTGCACTGAGATAATATTTAACCTTAAACCTTAAACCAAAAATAACCCCTGAAGTCATCTTTAAATCAGGGATTAGAACTAGGTTCTTTGGTTCAAAATCCTGCTGAGAATTTGCATTTCTAACAAATTCCCTGCCGATAATTTGCATTTCTAACAAGTTCCCAGGAAGTTATTCGTAAGAATCTCTTGGGGATCTTGTTAAAATACAGATTCTGATTCAGTATATCTGGGGTGGAAATGCAAATTCTCAGCAGGAAACTTGTTAGAAATGCAAATTCTCAGCAGGGGATTGAACCACAACAAACCAAACAATAGTTTAATTAGTAAAGAATATTTGCCTTGAGCAATGTGCTCTTTTAAAGAACTATCTATATGGGATCAAACTGACAACAGCAACTCCTAAGATCAGACACTAAGCTTAGGGGGCAGTGAGTATGTTAATGGGGGAGGAACAATTTGGAAAAGGAGGGTGAGAATGGTTGCACAACTTGAAGAACGTAGTCAATGTCACTGAATTGTACATATAGAAATTGTTGAACTGGTGTATGTTTTGCTGTGTATATTTCTAACAACAATAAAATTTAAAAAAAAGGAAAATTCTTTTAAAATGAAGCACCCCTTAAGGTATCCAGATACCCTCTTACCACTGCCCAGTGGTAGTAACCATGGAGGCATTTGCCCTTGCCTCTTCCACCAGCTTTGGCTTTTCTTTAAAGCACATAGTTTATTTGAAGAGAAGAAAAAAAAGAAGTCAAAACAAATAGGGAGCTATAAAACTACAAAAATCTAGGACAATGTTTTTCATAAATTTCAGTATACAGAAAAATCACTTGGAGATCATATTATAATGCAAATTTTGATCGAGGAGGTCTGGAGCCTGTGATTCTACATTTCTAATGAGCTCCCAGGTGATGATGGATACTGCTAGTCCACAAACAACACTCAGAGTATAAGGATCTAAGGGATCTATTATTCAATTAATGAATAAGGTCAGTTGTTACACACTTTATTTTCATACAAAAGATTCAATTAAATTCATTATCCCACTTCATTCACCTAGATCTATTAGCCTCCCAAGCTACAAAGATAAACTTGACGTCGTTTAACTGTTAGTAGGAAATTTTGGGAAATGAACATATAAGCCAAAGATATATCAGGGTTATTGTAAAAATTCCGCAAGCCAAAGTTTATTGCTTCGTGTGCACAACACATTTAGAATATAAAAAATAAACTTTATTTCAAAAATATACTTTAGAAGTATTTTTAAATTAAATTTGAAATTGAGTCGGGACGTAAGATCAACAAACTACTATTCACAATCAATAAAAAATTAAAGTGAATTATATTCAAAAGTATATGATAGATTTGAAGTAAGTGAAACCAAAAAACCAAACTTACTACCTATGAGTCTATTCTGATTCATAGCCACCCTATAGGACTGAGTAGAACTGCCCCATAGGATTTCCAAGGCTGTAAATCTTTACAGAAGCCAACTGCTACATCTCTCCCGCACAGCAGATGGTGGGTTTGAACTGCTGACCTTTCAGTTAGCAGCTGAGCACTCAACCACTGAGCCACCAGCGTTCCTTGAAATAGGTTACCTGCCTCTATATATTCCATCAATTCTTGGAGGCTTGTTTTTCACCAGTGCCTTCAGTGCAGCTTGGACTTCTTCCTTCAGTACTGTTATGGATTGAATTGTGTCCCCCCAAAATGTGTGTCAACTTGCTAGTCCATGAGTCTCAGTATTGCGTGATTGTCCACCATTTTGTCATCTGATGTGATTTTTCCCAAGTGTTGTAAATCCTACCTCTATGAAGTTAATGAGACAGGATTAAAGGCAATTATGTTAATGAGGCAGGACTCAATCTGCAAGATTAGATTTTATCTTGAGTCAATCTCCTTTGAGATATAAAAGAGAGAAGTGAGCAGAGAGACATGGGGACCTCATACCACCAAGAAAGTAGTGCCAGGAGCAGAGCACATCCTTCGGATCTGGGGTCCCTATGCTGAGAAGCTCCTAGACCAGGGGAAGATAGATGACAAGTACCTTCCCCCGGAGCTGACAGAGAAAGCCTTCCCCTGGAGCTGGCACCCTGAATTTCAACTTCTAACCTCCTAGACTGGGAGAGAATAAACTCCTGTTTGTTAAAGCCATGTACGTGTGATATTTCTGTTATAGCAGCAGTAGCTAACTAAGACAAGTGTCATTAGTTCTTGATCATATGGTACCTCCTGAAATGGTTGAACATTGACCAGTTCTTTTTGGTACAGTGACTGTGTGTATTCCTTCCATCTTCTTTTGATGCTTTCTGTGTTGTTCAGTTTTTTCCCATAGAATCCTTCAGTATTGCAACTTGAAGCTTGAAGTATTTCATCAGTTCTTTCAGCTTGAGAAATGCCGAGCATGTTCTTCCTTTTTGGTTTTCTAACTCCAGGTCTTTGCACATTTCATTATATTTTACTTTGTCTTCGAGAGCCTCCGTTTGAAATCCTCTGTTCAGCCCTTTTACTTCATCATTTCTTCCTTTCACTTTAGCTACTTTACATTCAAGAGCATGTTTCAGAGTCTCTTCTGACATCCATTTTGTTCTCTTTTTTTCTGTCTTTCTAATGACCTTTTGCTTTCTTCATGTATGATGTCTTTGATGTCATCCCACAACTCACCTGTTCTATAGTCATTAGTGTTTAATGCGTCAAATCTATTCTTGAAATAATCTCTAAATTCCGGTGGGATATACTCAAGGTCATATTTTGGCTCCTGTGGACTTGTTTTAATTTTCTTCAGCTTCTACTTGAAATTGCATATGAGCGATTGATGGTCTGTTCCACAGTCGACCCCTGGCCTTATTCTGACTGATGATATTGAACGTCTCCATCGTCTGTTTCCACAGATGTAGTCACTTTGATTTCTGTGTATTCCAGCTGGCAAGGTCCCCATGTATAGTCGCCATTTATATTGCTGAAAAATGGTATTTCCAATGAGTAAGTCATTGGTCTTACAAAATAGAAATGTTTGAACAAATGAATGCAATGCTGGAAGCGCTCACTCGTCTGTCCCAAGAAATTTAAAGATAACTACCTGGCTAGCCAACTGGAAGAAATCCATATACATTCCTATTCCAAGGAAATGTGATCCAATAGAATGTGAAAATTATTGAACAATATCATTAATATCACATACAAAGTATAATCATGCCGAAGATAATTCAGAAATGGTTGCAACAGTACATCAGCAGGAAACTGCCAGAAATTCAAGCTGACTCAGAAGAGGATGTGGAAGAAGGGATATCACTGCTGATGTCAGATGGATCTTGGCTGAAAGCAGAGAATACCAGAAAGATGTTTACCTGTGTTTTATTGACTATGCAAAGTCATTTGACTGTATGAATCATAACAAATTATGGATAACATTGCGAAGAATGGGAATTCCAGAACACTAAATTGTGCTCATGGGGAACCTGTACTTAGACCAGGAGGCAGTTGTTTGAACAGAACAAGGGAATACTGCGTGGTTTACAATCAGGAAATGTGTGTGTCAGGGTTGTATCCTTTCACCATAACTATATGCTCTCTGGGAAACCCTGGTGGTGTAGTGGTTAAGAGCTACAGCTGCTAAACAAAAGGTCAGCCGTTTGAATCCACCAGGCACTCCTTGGAAACTCTATGGTGCAGTTCTACTCTGTCCTGTAGGGTCACTATGAGTCAGAATCGACTCGATGGCTATGGGTTTGTTTATATGCTCTGTATGCCGAGCAAAAAATTCGAGAAGCTGGACTGTGTGAAGAAGAACGCTATCAGGACTGGAGAAAGAAACTTAACAACCCTCAATATGCAGATGACACAACCTTGCTTGCTGAAAGTGAAGAGGACTTGAAGCACATATTGATGAAGATCAAAGACTACAACCTTAAGTATGGATTATAACTTAACATAAAGAGAACAAAAATCCTCACAACTGGACCAAAAGGCAACATCATGATGAACGGAGAAAATATTGAAGTTATCAAGGATTTCATTGTATTTGGATTGATAATCAATGCCCATGGAAGCAGCAGTCAAGAAATCAAATGATGTATTGCGTTGGGCAAATCTGCTGCATAAGACCTCTTAAACGTGTTAAAATGCAAAGATGTCACCTTGAGGACTAAGGTGTGCCTGAGCCAAGCATGGTATCGTCAACTGCCTCATGTGCATATGAAAGCTGGACAATGAATAAGGAAAACCAAAGAAGAATTAATGCCTTTGAATTATGGTGTTGGCAAAGAATACTGACTATACGACGGACTGCCAAAAGATCAAACAAATCTGTCTTAAAAGAAGTACAACCAGAATGCTCCTTAGAAGCAAGGATGGCGAGACTTCATTTCACATACTTGACATGTTATCAGGAGGGACCAGTCCCTAGAGAAGGACATCATACTTGGTAAAGCAGAGGGTCAGTGAAAAAGAGGAAGACCCTCAAGAAGATGGATTGACACAGTGTCTGCAACAAATGGGCTCAAACATAGCAATGATTATGAAGATGGTGCAGGACTGGAAGAGTTTAGTTCTGTCGTACGTGGGGTCACTATCAGTCGGAACTGACTGGACGGCTCCTAACAACAACGATAGCCACTGAATAATGCCCCGTCACTAGGGGCAGCCACTTACTAGCCATTTTCCAGTAGAAGGAGAGAGGACCCTTAAAAATTTTTGTGGCAGCCAGTGACTAAAGTCAGTGTGAAGTCTGCTTGAATATAGAAAAAAAGGAGTTAACAGCTTCTACACTCTATTTGAATATCAAACCAAACCAAACCCATTGTCGTCAAGTCAATTCCAACTCTTAGCGGCCCTATTGGACAGAGTATAGAACTGCCCCAGAGGGTTTCCAAGGAGCAGCTGGTGGATTTGAACTGCTGACCTTTTGGACAGCAGCTGAACTCTTAACTACTGCACCACCAGGGCTCCATTTGAATATCAGATTATTTTAAAAAATTAGTAGTATTAAATTAATAGTATTAAAAAAATACTATTCTTAGCATTTGTCACTTGCGTGACTTTTTTGGAGATCCTTCCCATTTTAGGGCTTTCAAATGTAGTTCAGCTCTTACTTCTATGAGGCAGTTAGCTAGTATATACTTTAGTCAGGCACTAGTGTCAATACGCAAGTTCTGAGTAAGAGTTTACTACCTTCCTTCAAACATAAATTAATCCTATTCTCCTACACATATGTTTCCATTAGTCTTCATTTACTCCCATCCTGTCAATGACAGGAAACACCCTTCTTTATCATTCATGTCTACCTTTTCTGCATTGAAGAGTACCTTATACATATATCCTTGTTCAAACCAACCTGGGTTCAAGATTGGTCTTTTTTTGGTGTCTTTTCCAGAAGGCTAAGCATCTGAAACATGGGCAGCCTTGAATATATTTTCTATGATATACATAAAATCAACAGGCTCCTTCTCACCTTGTGTCTCCTTTTCCAGTGTTCTCATCCTCCTTTTAAAGATGGAAATCCTAACTCAAAAGAAGTAAGGGGGAGGGCTGCAAGTTGGTGGATGTATTTAAGGTAAGGTTCCACAGGGACATGTTTGACAAGAGTCAAAAGAGAAGGCCCCAGCTGAAGTCAGGTAGGAAAGACATATTTAGTCACAAGTATTCAGGTCTAGTTTCGATGTTGATTGCTCCAAACCAATGGATTCACATATATCCGTTAGTGCATCATCAAATAAGCAAGGTTTCATCAAATGAATTTAGAATATTGTAACACTTTCCTATTTAAACCCATATATTGATTATTTGGTGTTTTTTTTCAGGTATGTTCTCAAAGTATGAAAATAAGATTTTTGATCACTGTCAGTGTCATCTACCATAGAACACTGAAGGAGGAAAAATTTTACTGTACTTTTAGTAAGGTTGTTATGCAGTAGGTATCAATGTCTGCAGAAACAATGACATACATCAGTATATATAACCCTTTTAATATATAATCTACCACTTTAATACCTCTATCTGTGGTATAGGATTTAATGTACACTATTCATAGGTCTGGGGAGCTATTAAGGACTGCAGATAATCAAACAGGCTATTCAATTTAGATGGGATTTTTGTGGACTAGATTACATACAGCCCTTGCTCCAAAATCTATTAGTACAGAATCACACATTCTCCCTATTCCTGGATCAGAGTTTTATTTCTGCGTGCAGAAAGAAAGAAAAGGGAACCAAATAGATATTTAGAGTTTAAAATTTGAGAGGTGGAGGGTAAGAGCTAAGCCAAAATATTCAAATATGCTAGACAACAGTTCAGTGAGTAAGGCTTCACAGCCGTATTTGGTGGCTTCACAGGTAATAGAGTGGGGTAGTATATACAGTGGATTATGATTGTATGTGTAATCGTAATAATGGAAACCATTTGCTAAGCACTTATTGTGTGCCAGGCACTCTCTAAGCAATTTTCATTTATTATTTCATTTAACCCAGTGGCATCATTAGTGGACTGTGGGGGGTGCAGACCTCACCAGGTGACACTGTCAGAGGGGGTGACACCAAAATGACTGTCTAGAAAATTTTTGTGCAGTGTTTCAGCAGAAATTTATTATTTTTTATAAAAATATCTCTACAGTTAGTTATAACAACAAAAACATTTTTTTGTAAGCCCAGTTTACATGTATCAATATACCTACAAGGCTAAAACTCTATGCTACTTTACTTTTTGAACCTTCTAATACGTTCAGGTCAGGGTTGTCGTTATTACCCAATTACAATGATGCTTCAGATCACCTGGTTTTTGCCTACATGCGCTACAAGCACGTGCTGTTGTTTTCGTTGCTGCTGCTGTTTTTAATAGTTGCTGATTTTGTCAGTTTTTCTGGTGTTTTAGCTATGATATTGTGGTAATTAGCATGGGGGGTGACACCATGAGTTACTGCACTGGATGACACCAACCCTAGTGACACCCTAGTGACACCCTAGTGACACCACTGTTTAATCAAGGAATTACTATTATTTGCTTTATGAAGAACAATGTTGGTGATAAACTCCTAATCACCCTAACAATATATATTAGAAAAGATTAAACAAAAGTAAAATATACACTAACAAAAATTCTCCCCAAATTGATGCTGTATACATTTTTCTAAATGGAGATATGTTTTACATTAAATAAATGTAGAGATCTTAAGTGTACACCTCAAAGAGTTTGGCAAATTGTGTACACCCATGTAACCACCAGCCCAATCAAGAAGAGAATATTTCCAGGATCCCTGAAAGTTTCCTCATGTTCCTTTCCAGTCAGCCCAGCAACCTAGCACCCTCATCCCCCAACAGTGGTAGCCTTTATTATGATTTTTGTTCACCATAGCTTATTTTCCTTTTTCTGGAACTTCACATAAATAGTTGTACAATATGTACTCTAGTGTATCTGGTTTCTTTTGCTCATAATAATATTTTTGAGACTCATCCACATTATTGTGTGGATCAAAGACTGTTTCCTTTTTATTTCTGAGTAGTATTACACTAAGGATGCCTGGTGACATAGTGGTTAAGTGCTAGCCAAAAGGTCAGTGATTCGAATCCACCAGTCACTCCACCAGAGAATGATTTGACAGTCTCCAAGATTTACAGCCTTGGAAACCCTATGGGGGCAGTTCTAGCCTGTCCTATAGGGTCATTATGTGTCGGAATTGACTCAACAGCAGTGGGTTTGGTTTTTGTTTTGTTTTAGTATTACACTATTTGAATATACTATAATTTGTTTATTCATTCTCTTGTTGATGGACATTTTGTTTCCAGTTTTTGGCAATTACGAATAAAGCTGCTATGAACATTCTTGTGCATGTCTCTTTGTAGACATACGTTTTTATTTCCCTTGGGGAAATGCCTAGAAGAGTTCAACATTAAAGAAATGACCACTTTTCTAAGGTAGATGTACCAATTTGTATTCCCATTATCAATATATGAGAGTTCCAATGGCTCCATATCCTTACCAGTATTTAGCATTGTTGATCTTTTTAAGTTTAGCCATTCTAGTGGGTGTGCAGTGTGATTTTAATTTACATTTACCTGATGATGAATGACATTAAACAGATTTTCATGTTTTTTGGCCATCAGGTCTATATATGGCAAATATTAGTTCCCAATCTATGGCATACCTTTTTATTTTATTTTCACTGTCTTTTGATGAGCAGAAGTTTTTTAATTTGTTGAAATTCATTTTATCAATTCTTTTCTTTTACAATTAGTGCATTTTTGTGTCCTAAGGGAAATCTTTGCTTATCCCAAGGTCACAGAGAAAGTCTCCTATGTGTTCTTTCAGAAGCTGTATAGTTTTTGCTTTTCTATTTACTATTAATTAATTTTTATGTATGGTGTAATATTGAGGTCAAAGGCTAATTTTTTTTTTTAATATTCTGCTGCAGTTGTTCCAGCACCATTTGTTGAAAAGATTTTCTATCCCCCATTGAATTGCACTGGTGCCAATGTTGTGTTGCTAAAATTTAAAATACTTCAGTTCCTAGGTTGCACTAGCCACACATCAGGTACTCAAGAGCTACATGTGGCTTATGGCTACCTTACTGGTATAAATATAAAATACTTATAAATGTTAATATATAAATATACATAATACATATTTAGAAAATATTTCCATCATCGCAGAAAGTTCAATGGGACAGTACTGTTCTAGACCTTAGGGCACAGTGTCTACTAATATTTTGGATTCTGTGAAAGGTAATCTAAGCCAAATAACACAGTAAGGGGAGATATAAAGAAGTTAACAATCAACGACTGAGCACTATTTATGTTGATGATTTAACTAACAATATTGATCAGTGCATGTATAAAACACAATTGTAAAGCATAGACTGTACTATATTAACTCAAAGAATGTTAGGGCATGTAGGAATGACGAGCTCTAAGGTACAAGATCTGTTTGCTGAAATATTTGTATTTAAAACTCTAAAACTGCATAATAAATACAATTCCAGAATCTTCAGCTGATTTGTGGCATAGCAGTGAAAGAAGCTGTATAAGGCAGTTTAGAAACATTCATATTAAGAGTTTAGTGAAAATACCGTTACTCTCCAAGAGATAAAATGTTGATCTGATGAGACTAAATCAGGTAATTATGCCTGATTTGCATATTTGAGGTCACCCATGAATGCTGTTTTATAGGACCTCCACTTAGTCTCAAGAACATCTAAAAGGCCCTGCAGATATTGTGTAATATTTAAACCATTGTCATACCCTTCTGAACTATCCAAGAGATGCGATATTTAAAACTGGAAGGGATCTTTTTCCAGAAATATGCAAGCTTTTTTCCTAAAAACTCATAATTTCAAATGAGTGGGTGCTGATAAACACTCTATTATTCTACTTATCAAATGTTGATTGAAGCGTCCTATGCACTATGCAAATTGTCTCATTTGAGCCTCATACAACCATATGAAATATCATTATGTCCATCTTACGAAGAGTAAAAAATTCTGTGGAGATTAGTACGGGGCTTCTAATACGATCTGCAAGGTCAATATTCTTAACCAAAAAATCGAGGAAAATTGCCGCTAATTCTGACAGCTAAACCAGTCTAACTCCTACAAACATCGCGATATTACTCAAACTACTACTCCCAACATGCAAAGCGGCTCTTGTCCGTCAGGCTCTTCCCTTGGGTGTGAAGGGACCTAGCATGCCTCGGGGCGCGAGGGGCACCCTGGGAGCGGTAGTTCTCCTGGGTGTCTATTGGCGTTGCCAGCGCGGCAGTGGCGGCTCCTCCGGCTCTAGCCAGCCGGTCCTGTGAGGGCGTGCTGAGGTGGCGAAAGGGCGCAGAACTGAAAGAGGGTGAGTCAGGCACTGTCTGAGCGATAAACTGAGGCAGCCCCGCAGTGTAGCGCTGACTTAACTAAGCGCGGCCCGTGCTGCAGTCTATACAGGGGCCCGGCGAATAGCGTCAGCGAGACGAGGGTGAGGAGGAGCCAGAGCCCGGTGGCTGCAATCGTTCTCGCCCTCAGTGCGCCGCCATCTCCACCATGCAGTCCCGGGAGGAAGCTCCGCGTTCTCGCCGCCTCGCCAGCCCACGCGGCGGGAGACGGCCCAAGAGGATTTCCAAGCCCTCGGTTTCGGCCTTTTTCACGGGCCCAGAGGAGCTGAAGGACTCGGCCCATTCAGCAGCCCTGTTGGCGCAACTCAAGTCTTTCTACGACGCGCGGCTGCTATGCGACGTGACCATCGAGGTGGTGACACCTGGTAGCGGGCCTGGCACGGGTCGCCTTTTCTCCTGCAACCGCAACGTCTTGGCTGCCGCGTGCCCTTACTTCAAGAGCATGTTCACGGGTGGCATGTACGAGAGCCAGCAGGCGAGTGTGACCATGCACGATGTGGACGCCGAGTCCTTCGAGGTGTTGGTTGACTACTGCTACACGGGTCGCGTGTCGCTGAGCGAGGCCAACGTGCAGCGCCTCTATGCGGCCTCTGACATGCTACAGCTCGAGTATGTGCGGGAAGCCTGCGCCTCCTTCTTAGCCCGTCGCCTCGACCTGACCAACTGCACCGCCATCCTCAAGTTCGCAGACGCCTTCGACCATCACAAGCTGCGGTCTCAGGCCCAGTCCTTTATAGCTCACAACTTCAAGCAGCTCAGTCGAATGGGTTCAAATCGGGAGGAGACTCTGGCAGATCTGACCCTGGCCCAGCTGCTGGCTGTCCTGCGCTTGGATAGTCTGGACATAGACAGCGAGCGGACTGTGTGCCACGTGGCCATGCAGTGGCTGGAGGCTGCTCCGAAAGAGCGGGGTCCCAGCGCGGCAGAAGTCTTCAAGTGTGTCCGTTGGGCACACTTCACTGAAAAGGATCAGGACTACCTGGAAGGGCTGCTGACCAAGCCCATTGTGAAGAAGCACTGCCTGGACGTTATTGAAGGGGCCCTACAAATGCGCTATGGCGATGTGATGTACAAGACTCTGGTGCCAAAGCCAAACAGCAGCACCAGCTCTATTGTATCTTCAGCAGAAAATCCACCCCAGAGGATGGGTATGTGTGCCAAGGAGATGGTGATCTTCTTTGGACACCCCAGAGATCCTTTTCTCTGCTATGACCCATACTCCGGGGACATTTACACAATGCCTTCACCTTTGACCAGCCTGGCTCACACTAAGACCATCACCTCCTCAGCTGTCTGTGTCTCTCCAGACCATGACATCTATCTTGCTGCCCAGCCCAGGAAAGACCTCTGGGTATATAAACCAGCCCAGAATAGCTGGCAGCAACTTGCAGACCGCTTGCTGTGTCGTGAGGGCATGGATGTGGCATACCTCAATGGCTACATTTACATTTTGGGTGGACGAGATCCTGTTACTGGTGTTAAATTGAAGGAAGTGGAATGCTATAGTGTTCAGAGAAACCAGTGGGCACTGGTGGCTCCTGTACCCCATTCCTTCTATTCCTTTGAATTAATAGTGGTTCAGAACTATCTTTATGCTGTAAATAGTAAACGCATGCTCTGCTATGATCCTAGCCACAATATGTGGCTGAACTGTGCTTCTCTTAAACGCAGTGACTTTCAGGAAGCCTGTGTCTTCAATGATGAGATCTACTGTATCTGTGACATCCCAGTCATGAAGGTCTACAACCCAGCCAGGGGAGAATGGAGGCGTATTAGTAATATTCCCTTGGACTCAGAGACCCACAACTATCAGATTGTCAATCATGGCCAGAAGTTGCTGCTGATCACCTCGACCACCCCACAGTGGAAAAAGAACAGGGTGACTGTGTATGAATACGACACCAGAGAAGACCAGTGGATTAATATAGGTACCATGTTAGGCCTCTTGCAGTTTGACTCTGGCTTTATTTGCCTCTGTGCTCGTGTTTATCCTTCCTGCCTTGAACCTGGTCAGAGTTTCATCACTGAGGAGGATGATGCACGGAGTGAGTCCAGTACTGAATGGGACTTAGATGGATTTAGTGAACTGGACTCTGAGTCAGGAAGTTCAAGTTCTTTTTCTGATGATGAAGTCTGGGTGCAGGTAGCACCTCAGCGAAATGCACAGGAACAGCAGGGTTCATTGTAAATAGTTTCAAACATTAAGGCATTTCTACTGCTATGGAATGTATCTTAAAAGGATATTTCTTTTTCCTAAAAAAAAAAAAAAAAATTGAGTAAGACCACAGCTTTGGGTTAGAAAGGGTAATGTTTTGAAATACTAATCTAAAGTTACAAAATTTGAACAGTTCATGAAATCAGCCTATTTAATAATTTACCATGCTAAAAGTCCAAAATTAAAATAGTAAAGTTCTATGAAAAAACAACTATATAATCAATTAAAATGCTTGGTGGTTTTTTTCATTGTTCAAGTACCAATGGATTATTTTGATTAATTAGTATGTTTATAATTTAATTATCCTAGTTTATTAATTTTAAAATTCTGTTTAGTGGTACAAGCAATGCAACTTTTTATTTGAATTTTTATAATAGAAAACTGATGGGACTATGAATTGCTAGGTAGGGTTTTGAAGGTGTATATTTTCCTTCACAATAATGAAAGTAGTAGATTTCCAAAATTTTAAACTAGTTGGTTTTTTAAAAATGTATATTTAAGTTAAACATAATTTGTTAAGTTTTAGGTTGGTTCTCTTCCCCTCTGCAAAGAAAAAAATAAGTGGATATATGCATTAAGACTATTGAATAGTGATTTCATTTTTATCTCATGGAAAATAAAAAAATAATCAGGAAATTTCAGTTTTAATTTGGAATATGAAATGTGTATTTACTAAATATGATCGATTTTCTATCTTGAAAAAAAAATTCTGATACTGTCACCAAACATTTAAAAACCCTTCTAAACCAAAAAGAGAACAAGTTTTATAAGTTCATACTTTTGATCTATACCTGATACCTGCTTTATTGAATCAGAGTAATGATCCTTTTTTCATTGGACATACTGGGTAATGTAAATTTTTATCAAGTGGTCACTCCTTGACTTAAAAACTTTGCTTTCCTAAAATATTTTGACTGTATAGTCTTGGTGCTCGTCTTAGAGGACTCCTGAGCAGAAAGTGATTTGTTCTTTACTGTTTTTGTGAGGTAATACGGGGTTTTGAAAATATGTATAAGCTAAAAACAGTATTTTATTGAGATCAGTAGTCATTGTGTCTATCAACTATGAAATCAAGTGCCAGCAAAAAACTTTAAAACTTTAAGCTGTGTATAGCATTGAAATATTCTGTCAGTTTTGTAAGTCACTGTAAATGTTCTTAATTATCAGCTTTAAGGTATTTTTGTATTGAAAGTTGACAGTTAAAGAACATCAGTGAATGATGGCATTTGGGGCCAATTGTGAAACTATGTTTCCTTTAAAATATTTCCCTAAGAAGTGGTATACATAGTTATTTTATTATGGCATTTGTATCTGTTCTGTGTTTTTCTGTGAATCATGCTCCAGTCTTTTTTTGTTTTCTTGGGGTGGGTGGAGGGTAGGTCACCATAATGTAAGGGAAAGTCCAGAAATAGAGACTGAATCACACAAAACTGACATTGTTAGATACAGGAGAATATAGGTGCTTAATCTTTTGAAGGCTTGTTAATACATATGGTTGGGCTGATACATATACATGATAAATAGCCAGATGCTTATAGTGTATTAATTTTTCTATTCCCATTTAGAATGATCTTCCTGAATCGTTTTTTTCGATAACACGCTAATCCCTCTTCTATGTTTATTCTCTAGTGACAGAATGCTATCATTTCTTTCACCCTGGCAGAGTACAGAGGAGTGTGCTCTGGTGTGGGGAACTGAATTTTTTAATGAATTGTCACAGGATGAAAAAAAGAGAGAGGGAGGGAGAAAAGGATAAAGAAAAATAATGTTTTCTTAGCCATTTTGATTGGCCGTTAGAAGAGTCTACAGGACATTCCTGTTTAACATTATTTTTAGTGAAATGAGATGCATGCCCTATCGATGTGTTCCTTCAAAAGGGCAAACATGCTTTAGTGGCCTAAACCAAAATTTTGTCCCATTTGATACCAGGGATGTTATAAGCACTGGTCTTAACATGGAAAACTATTTCTCAACAGTGTAATTTTCTTGGCCAACTTTTTCTTCACCTGTAACTTCTTGTTGATAGCTTTTTGTTTTGTAAAGTTGAAAGATAAGACAATGCTTATCTCAACCAGATTATCCATCTGCAGATTAAGGTATGCAGCCAATTTATAAAAGACAGATTCTCCCATTTGTCATTTTCAGCCTTCGAGTTAAAGCCGAAAGTAAATAGTAGTAATATCTTCATTTACAATGAGGTTTTTCTTTGAAAGAATTTTGGTTTTATGGTTCCACAATTTACGTATTTGTGAATTAGGGAGTAGATGTTAACCATTATTTTATAGATAAGTGATTTGTACATGGTTAGTTGCAAATAAAATTGGCACTAGAACCCAGGCCTCCTGACTTCTTAATTCAGTGTTTCTGCTGAATGTATAAAACCCTGGCTTATTCAGTAAATGACACAACTAGCTAGTGTGGAAATTCCTAATTGACAGGAAAGCACCCTTGCCTCAGTTTTCCAGTTAATCACATCTTTTAGCAGATGCTTAGTATGGCTTACAGGACTACTATTTGTAAGATTTAAAATGCCCATCACTATCTTTTATATATATGTGCCTATATTCTAAAAAGCTCAGAGAACCGAAATTATTTCAGATACCCTAAATTCAAAGGATAAGTGTCATTGGTGTTTCCAAAGGGATAAAATAAGAGAGTAATTTAGCAATTAACTTGTTTAAATTTGCATCTAGTATGGTGGCCTCTGGTGTACCTTGGTATGTTGTGGTATAGCTCCAGTCTCTGCCTTCATCTTCACATGACCTTCTCTCTCTCTCTTCTTATAAGGACACTAGTCATTGGACTCAGGGCCTACCCTAAATCCAGAATGATTTCATCTCGAGATCCTTAACTGATTACGTCTGCAAAGACCCTATTCTCAAATAAGGTCACATTCTCAGGTTCTGGGTAAACATGAATTCTGGGGGAATACCAACACACTACAAGTTCCCTTCTATTTCCTCTAGTTGAACAGTGTTTTTTGTTTTCACACCTGGATTGTATTGAGAATCTGATAAAAGCTTTTGATCCACACCCCCAGAAAAATGCATGTGTTCATATTTTCATAATTTCAAACAGTGCCATGACACTTCTGAAGTTCATCCACATACCCAGAATAAGAACACCTGTGACAGAGTCCCAAGAGCACGTCTATAAAAGGAATTAGCATAGTTCGTAAGGCACATAGCTCAAATGTCAGTGGTAGAGTACATAATGTTATGTCATTCCTAAAACAGCTAAAGGTACACATATGTACATTCACCACCCGAAAGGGATGTGAAAATGTCTACCTCAGAAGAAACGCCAAGTTGACATTTTATTTCTGAAATTTAAATTTCCTCATGGTGATTAACATGAGAATATTTAAATAATATGAATGAACTAAAGGAGTAAATTAAATGAGTTAATGTATATGAAAGCTTTGAAAAATAAAGCATTATATAAGTGCTATGTCCAAGAATGCTGTGTGCGTGCATATCAAGTCATAAAGCAAAATACATTTCATATCGCTGACATAGCTGTTTATTAGAAATATGTCTAAGTAGCAAAAGTTCTGTATCATAATGAACAGGTAGAGAGGTGGTTGGAAAAGAACATCTATCCACAAGGAATGTATTTAAAGTATTGTCAGTAAAGATAGTCATTTTGCTGTTCAAGTTTTTTAAACCAGGATCCTTCACCTGATATGTTTTTACCAATTTCTGCTGAAGTGGGGGGAAAATACAACAAGGAGATGTAAAACTAAATATTCAATTGGGTTTGTTTGATTTAATGTTCATAAATTGGAAATATAAAAAGGTGGCAACCCTATGTTTGTCCTCTACACTTTAAAAGAAAATGTACTGGTCTTTGAAATCCTAAAGTCTGATTACCACTGAATGAGACATCTACATTCTTCTTTGAATTTCAACTCTTCGAATCATTTTATGTTGTTTACTTTTTAGGTGTTTGACGCGTCTCTATCCCCTCATCAAGTCTCTTCCCGTATCTGCTTAAAATCTTCAACACCCTTTTCATCATTCCAACTAACATTAAAAGAACATTTAAATATGATAAGAAAGTATTAGGAGGCAAGATTATAGAAAATGTGACTTTAGCAGTTAAGCTATTTTAGAACTGAAAAGAGGGTTAAATATATACAAACCATTATTTAATGGCAAAAAAATGAAAAAGATTGTTCACAGAAGCTGCCAAACCTTGTGGTACAGAAGAGTACTAGAGAAGCAAATAGGCTTTGTGTAGAATGGGGAAAGCCGCCCTTTGTTGAACTCCAGACTATTTTGTCACCTGAATCTATTTCATCAGCTTCCATTTTTCACATCTCTAACCTGGTGGGCGCAGCATGGTCTAAGGCACAGGGCGAATAGGAAACATACTATCGCATACCATTCCTTCCATAGCTGAGATATTTTCTCCCAAAACAACCTAGTAGTGGGGGCGTTGGGGGAGGTCACCTTTCTCCAATGGAATAAACCTTTTACATTCTCACCTACAAAGCAATTTTAGCTTCTTAGAACCACCATATCTCAACCAGGAATATTCTTTTAGGGCAAACAATTCCTTAATTCTGGGAAAACTAGCAAATAGGACTTTAATTTATGTAAATGAAAGGCAGCATCTTCCAAAATGGGTATGTTTGAGCCCTAAAGAGAGAGAAGAGCTAGGACTCTCAGCTGCAAAGAAACAGAATCTTAACTCAGATTAACTTAAGGAAAAAAATGAATTTTTTACTTATTATAGCTGAAAAACCACAGTGTTTCTCACTTCAGGCACAGTGTGATCCAAAGCCTTAATGTCCTCAGCTTTCTTTGTACAGAGAAGATATCATGGGGCAATAGTTTTCTCTCACTTCACGCATTCGTTATGAGCATTTGTTATGACCTGACTGTGGTTGTGTGCACAGAGACACAATAGCTGTTTAAGTAAGGTAAAAGTTTCGCTCTCATATAAAGTCCAATCTGGTATGTCAGCCCTGATCTAGAAAGTCATCTGAGACCCAGGCTTTACTATCTTTGTGTTCTGCTATTTTTAGGGTATTGCCCTAGCCCACATGGTCTAAGCTGGTTCATCATCATGTCCACATTCCAGCTGTTAGGGAAAGAGAAAGGGGAAGGGTAGAACATGAGCCTGTAAGGTAAGTTGTGCATATCATTCTTGGTCACATAACATTGTCAGATCTTAACCACATGACCACACCTAGCTGCAAGGGTGACTGGGAGGGGTAAGTCTTTATTTTGTATCACCATGTATCCAGTTAAAATTCAGGTGTTCCTTCTAGTAGAATGGAGTCTCTGAGTGGTGCAAGTGGGTAACATGCTCAGCTCCTAACCAAAAATGGAGGTTCGAGTCCCCAGAGGCACCTTGAAAGAAAGACCTGGCAATCTACTTCCAAAAAGTCAGCCATTGAAAACCATACAGAGCATAGTTTCTTTTTTTTATTTTAAATAAATGATTTTTTTTCGAAAAAATTTCATACTGATTTTACATAAATCTGTGGCCTATTTTTCTTTTTTTCCTTCCTTTATACATTTTTTTTATTTGTTGTACTTTTCATGAAGTTTTACAGAACAAACAGTTTCTCATTAAACACTTAGTACACATATTGTTTGATGACATTGGTTAACAACCCCACGATCTGTCAACACTCTCCCTTCTCAACCTTGGGTTCCCTATCACCAGCTTTCCTGTCTCCTCCTGCCTTCTAGTCCTTGTCCCTGGGCTGTTGTGCCCCATTAGTCTTGTTTTGTTTCATGGAGCTGTCTAATCTTTGGCTGAAGGGTGAACCTCAGGAGTGACTTCATTACCGAGCTAAAAGGGTATCTGGGGACCACAGTCTCGGAGTTTCTCCAGCCTCTGTCAGGCCAGTAAGTCTGGTTTTTTTTTGTGAGTTAGAATTTCGTTCTACATTTTTCTTCAGCTCTGTCCGGAACCCTTACAGAGCATAGTTCTACTCTGACACACATGGGGTTGCCATGAGTTAGAATTGACTAGACAGCAATTGTTTTTTTCTTGAAGAATGGGGAAGAAATGTTACTAAGTTTTAAATAGCAATCTGACACACCATCTCTCAAGCTAAATTTTATGAAATTGCAGGCAGAATGATTGCCAGGAGTCCCAAGACCTACATGCTACCCGCTTAGAAACCCCAGTGAAAAGAGGCAATATTTTATAATATCTTTGGGAGGGAAATAAGATCAATAAAGGGTTACAGATTCTACTATGTCTGACTCTTCAGAGATGACAGCGTCCCAAAGGTGGGCATATTCAGGGTACAGCATGTAATTTGGTGTGACCTGATCCTAGGATGTGAGGAAAAGCTTGGGGTGGGCAAAGCTGGAAAAATTGGTAGGCATCAGATCTTGAAGGCCTTGTATGCTGTGTCAAAGGGTGTGGACTTTTTTTGCATACAGTGTGAAGTCATTGAGAATTTTTAAGTAGGGACTTGACATGATTGCATTTGTCTTATTCAGATTCCTCTGCTGGATGTATAGACAGTACAAGACTTTGGGGGTAAGGAGAACAGTTAAAGGGATGTTGTTATAGTCCACATGGCTACACCTAGCTACGAGAGTGGTTGGGCGAGGTAGTCTCCAGATAGTGACAGGTGATGTGAACCTCAATAGAGGCAGTAACTGTGAGCTTGATGAGGAAGTGAGGAAGGAATAGATACATAGGGAGGTTAAAGAGATTGATCTGGACCTCTGATTTTATGTTGGGGGTGTGAGTAAAGAGTATGAGAAAGGAAGGAATGTAGGCTGATTCCCAAGTTTCTTGCTTGGCTGTTGGATTAGTTAGGGTATAGGCCAAGCTTCTATACCAAAGAAACCCTAAAATATAATAAAATAAAAACTTGTTTCTCTGCATTCAGTCCAGAAGGAGCAGTCAAGTGTTGGCAGGATGGTTTTGCCCTATGAGGTCCGTTCATAGTCCAGTTTCCTTCATCTTTTTCCCCGAAACCCTAGTGAGTTGTCCTCATGGGCAAAGCAAGCTCATCAGAATTGTATCTATATTTCAGCCTTAAGAAAAAGGGAGAGGAAATGGAGGGCAAAAATTTCTATTTTAAAGTACTTTTGTATCACTTCTGCTTGAATTCCATTGGAGAGAATGTAATCATATTACCACATGCAGTTTCAAGGTAGACTGGGAAATACTGTCACTAGATACATGGGGAGCTTTAGTTCAGCTAAAATTCAGGGGGTTCTACTACTAAATAGATTAATAAAGTAATATAGTTTAATATAGACATATCTAGACTTCCTATACTCAAATGCAGGCATTTCACAACACCATGCAAGTGCCATTGCTATGACGGTCATTTCAAATCTCCCTGCAAACCTTCCTCTGCAATAAATTCACAGCCAGAATTTAAGTTCCATATCATGCTGAATAATGATTTTCCACAAACAACTGTACCCCTGAGTACCTTTAATACACACATACACATACATACACACGAATGCTCCTCATATCCTCTACCATTAAGTCCCATCAGCCCAGCTATTTCCTACCTCATCCCAGAAGTGGCAGAAATTAAGCCTCCAAAGTCCCAGGATCCTCTCCCTAAATTTAGCTCTTTTCTAATCCCGTCTGTTCTCCTCTGGGAACCTACCAGCTTAGCTCACTCATCCCATGCCGCCAGTTGCTCTCACTATTACTAAAAGGAAGAAGGGAATGGATTAGGGCACTTAGTAGTCTGTCACAAGTGACTAGGTGGATAGTGCTGTCATGAACTGAGTTTGGGGCTATAAGAGGCAGAGCAGATATGGGGACTCAACTAGATGCATTTGGTGTTCCACATCACAGCCCCTTGGCCCACCTCTGATGTCAGCTGCAGCTGTGATGGACACTCTCCAACCATGCTAACAGACCACCTGTTTGGCTTTCTGCCTCAGGACTTTCTCTGAAGGTGTTGTTGCTCTCTTGGGCAATGCTCCTGCAACCACAGCCCAAGGGTTCAAGGGGAAGTTAATGTTGCCAGGGCAATCCTTAAGCAATAGAGGGTGGGAGTTGTTCCAACCTTCAAAGGGGACAATTCTGAAATATATTCTATATGGATCCTCAGAAGGTCCCCTGCTGGATTGAGCCTCAGTTTCCCATGGCAGTAATCAGCTCAGTAACCCATCTTGACTGTATCACTGTCAGGGTATGGCAAACCATGTCACATTACAGAAATTTAACTTTAAAAATGATTTGGCACTTCCTTAAAAACCTAGAAAAAAAGTACCATACTATCTAGCAAACCCAGTCCTAGGAATATGTCCTAGAGAAATAAGAGCCGTCACATGAATAGACATATGCACATCCATGTTCACTGCAGCATTGTTCACAAGAGCAAAAAGATGGAAACAACCTAGGTGCCCATCAACAGACGAATGGATAAACAAATTATGGTACATACACACAATGGAATACTACACAACGATAAAGAACAATGATGAATCTGCAAAATATCTCACAACATGGATAAATCTGGAGGGCATTATGCTGAGTGAAATTAGTCACAAAAGGACAAATATTGACCACTATTATAAGAACTCAACAAAAGATTTAAACACAGAAGAAAACATTCTTTGATGGTTACGAGGGTGGGGAGGAAGGGAGGGGAATTCACTAACTAGATAGTAGACAAGGATCATCTTCGGTGAAGGGAAAGGACAACACATAATACAGGGGAAGTCAGCACAACTGGACCAAAGCAAAAGCTAAGAAGTTTCCGGAACACATCCAAACACTTTGAGAGACAGAGTAGCTGGGCCTGGGGCCTGGGGACCATAGTTTTGGGGGACATCTAGGTCAACTGACATAACAAAATTAATTAAGAAAATGTTCTGCATCCCACTTTGGTGAGTGGCATCTGGGGGTCTTAAAAGCTTGCGAGTGGCCATCTAAGATGCATCAATTGGTCCCAACCCACCTGGAGCAAAGGGGAATGAAGAACACCAAAGACACAAGGAAAATATTAGCCCAAGAGACTAAAGGCCCACATAAACCAGAGACTTCACCAGCCTGAGACAAGAAGAACAAGATGGTGCCCAGCTACCACCAATGATCACCCTGACAGGGGACGTAGCAGAGAGTCCCGGACAGAGTGGGAGAAAAGCGTGGAGCAGAACTCAAATTCACATAAAAAGACCAAACTTAATGGTCTGACAGAGACTGGAGGAACCCTCAAAACTATGGCCCCAGGACGCTTTGTTAACCCAGAACTAAAACCATTCCGAAGCCCACTCTTCAGACAAAGATTAGACAGGACTATAAAACAAAAAATAATACACATGAGGAGTGTGCTTCTTAGTTCAGTCAGATACAAAGACCAAACGGGCAGCTCCTTTCCAAAAGCAGCATGAGAAGGTAGGAAGGGACAGGAAGTGGTTGAATGGACACAGGGAACCTGGGGTAGAAAGGCAGAGTGTGCTGTCACATTGTGGGGATTGCAACTAATGTCACAAAACAATATGTGTATACATTTTTGTATGAGCAATTAACTTGAGCGATAAACTTTCACCTAAAGTACAATAAAAAAAAGAAAAAGAAATTCAATTTGGCAGGCGGAAGGTCATTGGTGGCATTTTGCAAAGACGTTTAAACTGAAAAAACTGCTTGGGGGCAGAAGCCTGGTAAGAGTGGATTAGAGTAAATGGGATAAAGCTTTGGTTAGTCACATGCCAAATATGGGCTTGCCCACCTCTAAAAGGCACAAGTAGATTCAAGCCCCATATCCCTTCTCGTGACATGATCACAAAAAGAAAATTCATATTCTTATAAAGAAATGTCTTACCAAAAACGTTGAATCCGAATCTAATTAAGCCATTAGAACTAACTTCCACTTTACAGGCGATACAATGGCTAGAGGGATGAGTTAAAAACACCAAGAAGAAGCAATCAGTCAGATCCAGAATGTTGGACATCGACAAGACAATTGGCACAGTTACAACAATAATTCAACTTCCCTAACATGGTGAGATATGAGAAAATGGCAACAGCAAGCATAGGTTATTCTCTGGAAGGGAGGGAGAGAAGACCTAGGTTTTGTCTTTTGGTTTTGTTGTGGCTGTTGTTTTACCGTTAGCATCTTGAGCACTTTACAAGGCTTCAGGCAAGAAGCCACTAGAAAAAATAATGAAAGGTCTGGACCTAAAACAAACTCAGGGAAAGGGAGGGAACAGACCAAAGGCATAAGAGTCAGAATTATACTGCGATGGGACCCAGGACCTCTATTTTTCCAAAACTGGAGGAAGAAGGGGAGAGTTGATATAGATGGAGATGAGTTTCTAAGTATGGCTTTGAACTTGTGGTAGCTTTTTTTATTTTTTTATTGTTGTAGTCTAAATGAAGTTTATATTTCAAGTTAGTCTCCCATACAAAATTTTATACATACATTGTTATGTGACCCTAATTGCTCACCCCATTCTGCGACAGCACACTCCTCCTTTCCGTCCCTGATTCCCCATGTCCAATCAACCAGCTCCTAACCCTCTCTGCCTTCCCATCTCACCTCTGGACAGAAGCTGCCCCTTTGGTCTCTTGTATCTACTTGAGCTAAGAGGCAGACTCCTCACGAGTATCACTTTATGTCCCACAGTTCAGTCCAATCCCTGTCTGAAGAGTTGGCCTCGGAAATTGTTTTAGTTCTGGGCTGATGGAGAATCCAGGCGCCATGCTTTCTGGGGTACCTCCAGTCTCAGTCAGACCATTAAGTCTGGTCTTCTTACAATCTTGTGGTAGCTTCTGTCTCTAAACTTAATTCTCTCTTGGAATTAGGAGGCAAGGTTATCTGCTGAAAGAAATGGAGCAGTGTGGGGAAGAGGGCTTGAGAAGGTGAACCTACTAATGGGTAAGCATCATGACAGCAGGGACGATAGTCTCCTTCATCTATGTATCTCACATATTGCCAATCAAAGTGCCTCGAACAGAGTTGAAAAAACATTTAAGACTGGATACATACAGAAACCAACATTTACTGGTGGTTACCAGGGATGGGTGGGTGGAGGAGAACAAGAATCACTCTCTAGGTAGTAGTAGACACTTGTTATTTTTGGTGATGGCAAAGGTAACACCGAATGTGGGTGAAGTGCACACAGCTTGATCAAGGTAAATGATGTCACTAAGAAGTACACAAGAAAAAAGGACACTTTTGATAAATGCTATGACATGTAATTTTGCAACAACAGCAAGAACCACCAAAAAATATATGTGTGATTACATATGTATGTATGCATGTATGTGTATAGGTATATATATGCGTGTGCATATATAGATGTATATGTATATACATGTATGTGTGTGCATACATTTATATTCATATATATAATAAAGCACATAGGGGCACAATTATGGATACTTCTTAGACATAACCAAACACCTCATGGGATTGGTTTTCTGGGTTTGAAGGCCTAGGACCATAGCCTTGTGCAACAACTCAGTCAATTGGCATCATATAGTTTATAAAGTTTATGTTCTACATCTTAGTTTTGTGAGTAGTGTCTCGCTAGCCTCCATCTAAGATACAATTATTGGTCTCTACTCATCCAGAGTAAAAGAGAAAGAAGAAAACCAAAGACTCAGGGAAGAAACTAGTCTACAAGACTAATAGTCTACACAAACTATGGCTTCTTCTACCCTAAGACAAGAAGAACAAGATGGTGCCTGATCAGGGCCACAATAAATGGATCCTGATGGAATGGGAGAAAAGTATGGAACAAAATTTAAATTTTTAAAACGTCTAGACTTACTGGACTGGTGGAAGCTAGAGGACTCTCAGAGACTACCCACCCTGAGATACTCTTTAAATCTTGAACCGAAACTATCCCCTGAGGTCACATGTTAGCTAAATAATAGACTGGCTCTTAAAGAATATCACCCATGAGTACTGTGCTTCTTTGAAAAATCATCTATATGAGACCAAATGGTTAACAACTCTAAAGCAAACATTAGAAGGTTAGAGGGCAGGGAAATGAGATTACAGGAAACAGAACAACCAGAACAGAAATAATGAGATAATGTAACCAATGTCACTGAACAATTTGTGTAGAAATTGTTAAATGGGAGTCAAATTTACTGTGTAAAATTTCACCAAAAACACAATCAAATATTATTTAAAAAATAACAACAACAACATTTAAGACTGGAAGTGTTATTGTGAAGTAGAACTGTGCATATCCTAGATATCAACATAAGATATATTACCGAAATTTCTATTTTTTAAAAAATAATCCTTCTATACATCATTCTTGCTCATAAATTGATTCTTGATTCTTTCATCAATTAGAATCATAGAATATTAGAGCCCAGTTTTCTTATTAAACTCAAAGAACTTTTAATGATTTACCTAGGGTCACTAGGTTATTAGTAAAACTTGAATTAGAACTATGTTTTCTGTCTCTTAAAGCAGGGCATTCTAGTATACCCTCTTGCACCATGAGTAGCATTTATGATGGAATCTATACCATCCAATGTTTTCATCATCTCAAACACAGGACTTGGAAAGTAAAATCACCATTATCCTGCTTGAGATTTATTTGGTCCTCCAATCGAGTTCTGATGCACCTTAGGGTAATGAGTCTGGAATTTCTGGACCCTTTACTCAGAACTCTGAACAAAGAGAGGCCCAGACTTGAAGCAAAATAAATTTAGGACAATTGAGAAAGGAAATGAAGAAATATTGTTTTAGTTCAAAATAAAACCCAACTAAATTTCTAGTGATCAAATTATAAGTTCTTATATATATTAAAACACATAACATTATTTTTAGTATTATACTTATTTTTTAGTATTAAATTTGATATTTATACTATTGTGTTTTTAGTATGGTATTTTTACCATTTCATTTCAGATTTAGCAATCTCAATCAGAGCATTAAAATAATTGAAAAAATATCAAATTATTCAGTTATGATATTAAACTAATCAAACAATCAGATGAGCTTTTCCAAATTTTCCCTCTGTTCTGTTACTCATTGAATATGAGTTCAATGGATGTTTGAGGAACAATAAACTAGTTTCTAAATCTGAATCAATTTCCAGAGTATTGTAATACTAATTTAAAGATATGACCATATTTTATTTCAAAATGCAATCTAAATTTAAATCTGAAATCTGTGCACATTCTACTCACAATAGCCAAAAGTAGAAACAACCGCAATGCCCATCAACGGCTGAATGGATAAACAAAATGTGGTACATACATACAATGGAATACTACTCAGCCAGTAGGAGAAATGAAGTCATCACACATGCTACAATACAAGACATTATGCTAAGTGAAATAAGTTAATCACAAAAGGACAAATATTGTCCTCACTTATATAAAAAAACAAGAAAAGGCAAATGTATAGAGACCAAAGTTTATTAGTGGTTACCAGGGGAAAAGTGGGGATTCTTGCTTAGGGAGAACTGAGTTTTGGTTTACGGTGATGGAAAAATTACATTGATTAAGGGTAGGGTTGCACAGCTGATTATTTTAAGTGCCGTCAATAAGTTGTACACTTACAAAAAGTTGAATTAGCAAAACTTGTATGATAGACATATTTACAACAGTAAAAAAAAAAAAAAAAAAAGTAGCTGCTGAGGCTGCTTATGTGCAACCAAACACCTCATGGGATTTAGTTTCTTGGTTTGGAGGTTTAGGGTCATGGTTTCATGGGACATCCCAGTTAACTGGCCTGATAACACGTTTAGTGCTTCTGTTCTATCTCCGAATTCCTTGCGTAGTGCCTGGGGTCTTAAAAGCTTGCAAGAGGTCATCCAAGGCACAACAATTGGTCTCTATTCACCTGGAGCAACAGAGGAAGAAGGAGAGTCAGGAATAGGAGGAGGAAATGGAATGTATGGCTAATTGCTTCCATGAACAACTGCCTCTCTTTGCCATGAGAGCAGAGGAACTGGATGGTGCCGACTACCATTGCTGAACATTTTGATCAAAGATTCTATAGAAGAATCCTGATCAAAAGGGGGAAAATCCATAACAGAATTTTAAATTCTCATGGACTACAGACTTTCTAGAGCCATGGACACTGGATGATCCCCTAAAACTATTGCCCTGAGATAATCTTTAAACCTTAAACCAAAAATATCCCCTAAAGTCTTCTTAAAACCAAACAATAGTTCAACTTAACTAGTGAAGAAGTACACGTTGCACACTGTGCTCTTTAAAGATCTATCTATGTGGGATCAAATTGACAATAGCAACTAGAAATTTTACATAGGAACCTTAGGGAGGAGTGTATTTATGTTAATGGGGAGGAACAACTCAGAAAAGGAGGGTGTTATGGATTGAATTGTGTCCCCAAAAAATTTGGGTTGTAAATCCTATACCTATAATCCCATTTAGGAATGGGTTTTCTTTGTTATGTTAAATGAGGGTTAGTGTAGGATGTGTCGTGAGTCAATCTCTTTTGAGATATAAAAAGAGCAGATTAGGCATAGAGAGGCAAGCAGAGATAGGGGAAGATAGACACCACACCACATGAAGATCGCCAAGGAGCCAAAGAATAGAAGCTGAAGACAAGGACCTTCCTCCAGAGCCAACAGAGACAGAAAGCTTTCCCCTAGAGCCGGTGACCTGAATTTGGACTTCTGGCCACCTCAACAGTGAGAAAATAAATTTCTGTTTGTTAAAGCTATCCACTTGTCCATTTCTGTTATAGCAGCAGTAGATAACTAAGAGAGAGAGAATGGTTGCACAACTTGAAAAATGTAATCAATTTCACTGAATTATACACGTAGAACTTGTTGAATTGGTGTATGCTCTGCTATGTATACTCAGCAACAAAAATAAAATAAATTATAAAAAAAGAAAAAATAGATAAATTGGACTTGAATTCATCAAAATTTAAAACTTTTGTACTTCAAGGGATACCATGAAGAAAGTACAAAGTCAACCCACAAAATGGGATAAAAATATTTTCAAATCATATACAGGCAGTCTCTGGATTACGAATGTCTGACTTATGGACAACTCATACTTGAGAATGGACTGTCACAAAGCCTATTATATTAAAAATTTGAGTTAAATACATACTCTATGGTTTGTAATGAACACATGTACTACTTTTTTGACACTCATGAAAATATTGTGCAGTTTGGAAGTGTTTAAGTATTTTATATGCATAGAAAGGTATTGTCTTGGTCAACTAGTCTTGGTCAACTAGTGCTGCTATAACAGAAATACCACAAGTGGATGGCTTTACCAAAGAGAAATCTATTTTCTCACCATCTAGTAGGCTAGAAGTCCAAATTCAGGGTGTCAGCTCCAGGGGAAGGCTTTCTCTCTCTGTCGGCCTTCTCATCAATGTTCACTTGGTCTGGGAGTATCTCAGCACAGAAACCTCAGGTACAAAGGATGTGCTCTGCTCCCGGTTCTGCTTTCTTGGTGGTATGAGGTCCCCGAATCTCTGCTTGCTCCTCTTTCCTTTTATCTCTTGTAAGATAAAAAATAGTGCAGGCCACACCCTAGGGAAACTCCCTTTACATTGGATCAGGGATGTGACCTTAGTAAGGATGTTACAATCCCACCCTAATCCTCTTTAACGTAAAATTACAATCACAAAAAAGAGGACAACAACACAATACTGGGAATCATAGCCCAGCCAAGTTGCTATACACATTTTTGGGGGGACATAATTCAATCCATGACAACTATATACTAAGACAAACATTTGACTAACTGATGCTAAATAAGAATTATATGCACGTGTTCCAAATTACCTACAAATTTGACTTAAAGACAGGCTTAGGAACAGATCTTGTTCTGAACCTGGGTACTGCCTGTATCTGACATGGGACTTGTGTCTAGAATATGTAAAGAATTATTACAATTCAAGAATAAAAGAACAACTTAATTCAAAAATGGAGAGAGGGTTTAACAGACATTTCTCCAAAAAAGATTCATAAATACGTGAAAAGATGCTCAATATCATTAGCCAGTACGGAAATGGAAATTTAAACCATGACAAGATACCACTTCACACCTACTAGGATGGCTAAAATAAAAAAGATGAAAAGATGAGCACGACTATAATAAAAAGAGATGAACAATAACAAGTATTGGTGATGTGGAGGAATTGCAACCCTTCTACCCTTTTGATGTTGAATGTAAAATAGTGTAACTGCTTTGGAAAACAGTGTGGCAGTTCCTCAAAAAGTTAAACATAAAATCACCATATGACCCAGCAATTTCACTGTTAGATATTGAAAACATATATCCACATAAAAACTAGTACACAAATATTCATAGCAGCATATTTATAATAACCCATAAGTAGAAACAACCCAAATGTCTATCAACTGATGAATAGATAAACAAAATGTCATACAGCTGGCGAACCAAGATCAGCAAGTCAGACACCTGGCTCACAAGCTGCGAAAACCTATGAATTCCAAGATCAGCAGGCAAAATGCAGGTAACCTGCTAGCTCAAGTCCCAAGAACTAGAGGTCAGACGAACAGGAGCCAGCTGCAGGATCCAGTGCGAGCAAAAGCTCACAAGCCTTGCCAGAAAGTCCATTTATATTGGATGTAGGCCACACCCCCAAGGAAACTCCCTTTCAACTGATTGGCTACTCACAGCAGATGCCATCATGGAGGTGATCACATTATAACAAATCTCATCATGGAGGTGACCACATCATTATACTACTGCCAAACTACATCATAACTGCACAAACCTCTGAGAATCCTGGCCAGCCAAGTTGACACACAACATTAACGATCACACCCATAGAGACAGAGAATAGATTCCTTGTTGTCTAGGTCCAGAAGGTGGGGTGAATGGAAGCTTAAATGGAAATGGCAATGACTGCTAATAGGGATGGGGGTCTTTTGCAGGTGACGACAATGTTCTGGGATTAGTGATGATGGTTGCACAAGTCTCTAAGTAGCTTAGATATCTGACTAGTATTTGTATAGTGTCTTAGTCATCTAGTGCTGCTGTAACAGAAATACCACAAGTGGATGGTTTTAACAAAGAGAAATTTATTCTCTCGTAGTCTAGTAGGCCAGAAGTCCAAATTCAGGGTGTCAGCTCCAGTGGAAGGCTTTCTCTCTTTGTTGGCTTTTTCATCAATGTTCCCCCAGACTAGGAGCTTCTCTGCACAGGGACCCCAGGTCCAAAGGATGCACTCTGCTCCCACACTGCTTTCTTGGTGGTATGAGGTCCTACCCTCTCTGCTCGCTTCCTTTTCCTTTTATCGCTTATAAAAGGTGGTGCAGGCTACACCCCAGGGAAATTTCCTTTACACTGGATAAGGGATGTGACCTTAGTAATGGTGCTACAATCTCACTCTAATCTTCTTAAACATAAAATTACAATCACAAAATGGAGGACAACCACACAATACTGGGAATCATGGCCCAGTCAAATTGATACACACATTTTTGGAGGGACACAATTCAATCCATGACATACAGTGAAGGTACTAGAAACCACTGAATTTTATACTTTAAAGAGGTGAAATTTATGGTATATGAATTATATCCCAATAAAGCTATTATTTAAAAAATAATTTCCTTTTTATTGGTACATTGCTATATATTGTGTATATATTGCTATGTATTGTATATATATTTTTTTACATATTGTGTGTGTATATAGATACACACACACTATAGTATGTATATACCACATACACTATGAAGTATGTGTATACCACAGTTTATTTAACCATTAGTCCTTTGAAGGACATTTGGGTTGTTTCCAGTTTTTGCTATCATGAATAAAGCTAGTATGAAACAATACTCATTATTAAAACACACAACTCCTATTTTCATAGGAAACTCATTTCAAGGGGAATTGTGCAAATTGTATATGTTAAACTGTCAGCAAAAAAATATAGTGCTTCAGTTAGCAGTTGTGGTTTTCTTTTCCTTAAATTATTTTAATAAAGACTTTAAGACTTCACTCTTCATTCCTTCACTTTATTAAAAGCACATATGGCCTTAAAGACAAGACGTATGATATATGCTATGATCAGGTTCTCCTCCATTTTCTAAAGTAGAGCAGCACTTCTCTGCTAGTTCAGTATCATGGCCTATTTATTTCCAGTAGGGGCCTATTATGGATTGAATTGTGTACCTCAAAAATGTGTATCAATTTGGCTAGGCCATGATTCCCAGTATTGTGTGATTGTCCAACATTTTGTCATCTGATGTGATTTTCCTGTGTATTGTAAACCCTACCTGTATGATGTTAATGAGGTAGGATGAGCAGTAGTTATGGTAATGAGGCAGGACTAAATCTACAAGATTAGGTTTCATCTGAAGTCAATCTCTTTAGAGACACAAAAGAGAGAAGCGAGTAGAGAGAGGGGGGACCTCATACCACCAAGAAACAAGAGCCAGGAGAATACCGCATCCTTTGGACCTGGGGTCCCTGTGCTGAGAATCTCCTCGACCTGGGAAGATTGATGACAAGGACCTTCCCCCAGAGCCAACAGAGAGAAAAAGCCTTCCCCTGGAGCAGGCACCCTGAATATGGACTTCTAGCCTCCTAGACTGTGAGAGAATAAATTTTTCTTTGTAAAAGCCATCCACTGGTGGTATTTCTCTTATAGCAGCACTAGATAACTAAGATATGGCCTTCTTGGAGTCCCTGGATGGTGCAAATGATTAAGCGCTCAACTACTAGCAGAAAGGTTGGCAGTTTGAACCTACCCAGAGGTGCCTTGGAAGATGGTCCTGGCGATCTTCTTCTGAAAGGACACAGCCTTGAAAACCCTGTGAAGCAGTTCCACTCCTCACACATAGGGTTGCCGTGAGTCAGGATTGACTCGGCAGCAACTAACAACAACAACAGGGCCCTTCTCACGTGCTGGAATTACTCAGTTTGTTGATTTGTTTTACACTTTAGCATCTGTATCTTTCACTAGAATGTACTCTCTCCATCACGGGAAGAACCACACCTCTTTTTCACCAGTTCCTAGCATAGTGTCAGACACGGAGTCAGTGACCAAGGAATGAAGATACAAATGAACGCTGTTATGGATTGAATTATGTCCCCCAAAAATGTGTATATCAGTTTGGCTGGGCCATGATTCCTGGTATTTTGTGATTTTCCTATATGTTGCAAATCCTGCCTCTATGATGTTAATGAGGGAAGATGGGTGGCAGTTGTGTTAGTGAGGCAGGACTCAATCTACAAGATTGGATTGTGTCCTGAGGCAATCTCTTGAGATATAAAAGAGAGAAGTGAGCAGAGAGACAGGGGGACCTCATACCAAGAAAGCAGTGCCAGGAGCAGAGCGCGTCCTTTGGACCTGGGGTCCCTGCGCGGAGAAGCTCCTAGCCCAGGGGAACACTGATAAGAAGAAGGCTGACGGAGAGAGAAAGCCTTCCCCTGGAGCTGATGCCCTGAATTTGAACTTTTAGCCTACTTTACTGTGAAGAAATAAATTTCTCTTTGTTAAAGCCATCCACTTGCGGTATTTCTAGCACCACTAGATGACTAAGACAAATGTGTTAGCTGCTTTTTGCATTTATATGACAAGCACCTGCATTTATAACTCTCATCATTTAGTGAGTTCTCCAGCTTTGATGAAGAGCTGTTATTACATCTTTTTTTTTTTATGGTTGTTATAGCAACCACTAGCCTCCAGAACTACAAGTTAATTCTGATGCATATGTTTTCCCAGAAGACTAAGCCGTATTTTCAACTATGGAATAATGATGCCATTATAAATCACATTTCTCACAATATAGAGGGAGCATTGAGAGAGGTTTCCAGTTATCTTTTATGAAGACAGCAGAGATTCAGAAAGGAAACACAAATCTGTTCAAGCCAACAAAAGCTAGGGGGAAAAAGGCAGCATGAGACATATCTCCACTCCCAAGACTTTCATATTTCCTCTTAATTTCTCCACCTTTCTACAGCACCCACGAATTCAGTTGAGTTTTCTGTCCAAGTTGGCAAGAAGGTTTTGAAGGTAATTGCTGCAAAACAAAGAACTCTGCAGAGCTCTGCTACAGCCTAAATATTTCCTCTTTTTCTTTTCCTTGCCTGTTGCTTAAATTTCATGTTAAATTAGCAAATGATGATAGTCTTACAAAAATTGAGATTATCTCTGAAAAGATCCAAAATCAAATACTTCCCTGCTCCCCACCCCCAACTCACATTTTAGGGGCAGGTATTGAGAAGAGTGTTATTAAATTGGATTAGTCATCATAAAAAATAAAAATTAAAAAAACATAGTCATCATAAAAAACTCATTATTATGAGTTCAATAAGACAGGATTTGTCTGGGCCGTTTACCTAGCCATGAATGTAGCTTAAAAAAAGTCAGTGTCTATTGTGTAATGGTAGATAGCCTATGGGGATTTTACTTGTAGATTATACTGCATTTTCTCTTCTGTAGTTTTGGTCACAGGTATTGGGGACAGTCAGTCACCATCACACAAGGTCTCAGTTCCAAGGTGTAGTCTATCATAAATACTTCATTACACCCTTCCTTTGTGCCGTTCTGAATGCTTTTCTCATACACATGGTTGCAATACCCTCCAGTAAACAGGCCACGACCTTATCTAAAAGAAGTTATATTGCAATTAGCTCACTTCCTGGGCTTTGTTTGGCATTATAAAAGCAGAAATTGCTTCAATGCATTCAGAACTCCTCAGATAATATGCAATGGTGGTGATGCCAAGAAGACAAAGAGTAAGATAGGAGGGGCAGTATAGAGGATAGTGTCAAGGCTGAAGATTTTGGTACCAGAACCCATGAGTTATCTTGATTTCTATGTTTGTAAGAACTTCATTTTATTCTTTTACAAATCTTCATACTTTTTTTATTATTTTATATAAGCATGGAATGATACACAACAATAGTTCAGATGTTAAAGCTTTGAGATAGCTAAACCTAGATATGTGTCTATTGCTAAAAAGTGAAGACGGCCCAATGAAGTAGAAGGTTTTGCCAGGGGAGGATCAGTGTCCAGTTACACAAAATTTGGAAAATTTGTTGTACAAACTAAGGACACATGTCCTAGAATGTTTACCAAGGACGTGGCTACACAATCTTTTGTTAAAGAGATAAGCCTGTGACCGATGAATCTAACCAAGCCACAGCAGAAAATCCATCAGCTTACGCTATAGGGGACAGAGAAAGAACGAAAGGAAAGAATGCTGTCTGCCTTTTGGAATTCCTACATCTGCTGTCCTCCAAGAAAAGAAAAGGACCATCCCTGGAGCAACTCAGAGCTCAGCAGAACTACTGGAAGGAGCAGAGGAAACAGGGCTGCCTCGATTTCAAAGGGTGAAACCATGATCTGCTGGGTTTCAAAGGGTGGGGCCATGGCCTCTTAGGTTTCAAATAGACAGCTCTTCACCAACACACTTCCGGAATATGGGCCTGCCGTTCATGAATTCCAGGGGCATGGGGCCACTGCCCAGAGCTGAGAGGGCAGGGCTGTCATGCCCATGGGGTGAAAGAACAGGGACTTTCGGGGCCAAGGTGGTGGGGTTGCCACTAGCATGGACTAGTAGAATGGGGCTGTCCAAAGTCAAGGGAGCAGAGTTGCCATCCCAGTGGGCCTGGAAGGCAGAGCTGAAGCTCAGGGACAAGGGGCCTCCCCTCAGAATCCAGAGACCATGGCCAGCACCCAGAGTCTTGAGGGCAAGGCCATTGCCTAGATGATCTCAGAGAAGAGAGGATTATTTTCAAGCTTTGAAAGCAAATATAATTTGTTCTGCTGGGTTTTGGATTTGCTTGGTGCCTGTTATTCCTTCTTTCCCTCCAATTTCTCCCATTTGTAATTGAAATGTCTACCTTGTGCCTGTTCCACCATTGTACTTTGGAAGCAAATAACCTGTATTGTAGATTTCACAGGTTCACAGATGAAGAATTTTGCCCCAGGATGGAATATGCCTAAAGCTTCACCCATGTTTGATTTAGATGATTGAAAAGATGAGATTTTGGACTTGGAGTTGATTTGAGACTTTTGTGATGATGTGATGGAGTGAATGTGCTTTGCATGTGGGAAGGACATGCATTTTGAGGGGTCAAAGGGTAGACTATTATGGATTGAATTGTGTTCCCCAAAAATATTCACTGTAAATCCTAACCTCTATGCCTGTGGTTATAATTCCATTTGGGAATGGGTTGTCTTTGTTATGTTAATGAGACATGATTAGTATAGGGTGTGTCCTGAGTCAATCTCTTTTGAGATATAAGAGTTTAAACAAGCAAGCTAGAAACAGAGTAGAAACAGAGATGGGGGAAGAGAGATGCCAAGCCACATGAAGACTGCCCAGGAGCAGAAGCTCAAAGAAACAAGGACCTTCCTCTGAGCTGGAACAGAGAGAAAGCCTTCCCCTAGAGACAGTATCCTGAATTCAGACTTCTAGCCTTCTAAACTGTGAGAAAATAAATTTCTGTTTGTTAAAGCCATCCACTTGTGGTATTTCTGTTATGGCAGCGCTAGAAAACTAAGACAATAAGGTTTTCAATGGCTGATTTTTCTGAAGTAGATCATCAGGCCTTTCTCCTGAGGTGATTAGGTAGACTCAAACCCCCAACCTTTCAGTTATAACGGTTGTTAGCCAAGTGCATTAACTGTTTGCAGTACCCAGGAACTCCCTATTAATAATACATTGTCTTACAGTTTCACAGAAATTTCCTCTGAGTAATCCAATTACTCATATATTTTGGAATTTTCTTTTAGGGTTCTGTTAATTTGCTGGGGCAAATAAAACACTCAAATGTACAAAATAGTTTACATGCAGATCTTTGGCCTGTGAAATCCTTAAGAAATTCTATACTCTTACCTCCAAGGAAAGACAACATTTTTTAATTTATTAAGTAGAAGGAAGAAATTGTAATGCACCCGATTAATTAAATATGTCCTCTCTTGTTCCTTATTTTATCTTTCAGAACATCAGCAACTGCCTGGCCTTGTTTTGTAGTTGCTTGACTGAAAAATGCCTTTAGCATATAATAATACTCCTGCTACTGGGTATCTACAACACCTACAATTCATCCTGTTAAAAACTAAAAGAAGTCATTTTTTTTTCTCTTTTCTTAGGGTGAAAACTTCAGGAGTGACTATCTTACTGAGCTAAAAGGATGTCCAGGGGCCATACTCTCGGGGTTCCTCCAGTCTGTCAGACCAGTAAGTCTGGTCTTTTTTTGTGCGTGTGAGATAGAATTGTGTTCTACATTTTTCTCCAGCTCCATCCAGGACCCTCTATTGTGATCTCTGTCAGAGCAGTCGGTGGTGGTAGCTGGGCACCATCTTGTTGTGCAGGACTCAGCCTGGTGGAGGCTGTAGTACTTGTGGTCCATTAGTCCTTTGGATTAACCTTTCCCTTGTGTCTTTGGTTTCCTTCATTCTTCCTTGCTCCAGATGGCGTGAGACCAGTGGCGTATCTTAGATGGCTGCTCAAAAGCTTTTAAGACCCCAGACACTACTCAACAAAGTAGAACGTAGAACATTTTCTTTATAAACTATGTTATACCAATTGAGCTAGATGTTCCCTGAGACCATGGCCCCCATAGCCGTAAAAGAGGTAATTTTTATATGAAGTATTTTTTTTCTAGTCACAGATCAAATAAGAGACTAGAGATTTTTAAAAACAGTTATGGGGTATGACATTGTTAAGTTTTAGTTTTTAACTCAGTAAGTAAAACAACATAATTACAGTGAATCCTGGGAGAGCTGGAACTTGACGAGACTGCCTTGTTTTTCTGATTCTCAAAAGCTTTCTACCTTTGACAGGGTGCAGTCTTACCACTTTTCTACTGCTATTAGTGGACAATATTTGATTTGTCCTTCTCTGACAGGTTCTCACCTTACACAGGTTCTGGCTTTCACAGGTTTTACTACGTTATTTTATAGTTATTATTATTTTAATTGTTTTATTATAAAAGCAAACAAATTCCAAAGCACAGTATGTTACATACTAAGTTTATAAAATTATTGTGTAATTTTTTACATGTGTCCTGAGCCTCTTTAGTGCTAGGAATCCAATAACTCTCCTGTTTTTCCTCCTGCTTCTCTGACTCTGCTCCACCTATGTTATCTTTGCAGTTTCCTAGTCCTCTGCTCTTCCCTTAAACATTTCTGGTGACTTTGCTTCTGTTTTTGGTCATTTTCTGTCCCTACATGTGCTTCCTGTGACATTGCATCCAATCCTGGTTTGATGTTGATGACTCCCAAATCTGTATCTCTAGTCCATCTTTTTCTTCTGAGCTCCAGAACCATATATCCAATTTTCTATTGGATATTTCACTTATGTTCCATAAATATACCTCATAGTAAAACCAAAGAAAACCAAACCCAATGAGTCAATTCCAACTCACAGTGATGCTACAGGACAGAGTAGAACTGTCCCATAGGGTTTCCAAGGAGCTGCTGGTGGATTTGAACTACTGACCTTTTGGTTAGCAGCTGTAGCTCTTAACCACTGCGTCACCAATGGAACTCTTTACTTTCCCCCAGTTTCACTTCTCTCCAGCTGCTTCTCCTTGCACATTTCCTATCTCCATGGATGGCTCGCTGGCCACTCATTACACAAGCAGGAGCCCAGGCAGCATCATTCACTCCATCTCCTTCACTGCCCACATCCACTCAATCAATGAATCATATAGATTCTGCTCTAAATACAACTATAATTTACCCACTGTTCTCAATCTGGCTACCTATTAACCCATTGCCATAGAGTAGATTCCAACTCTATAGGACAAATTAGAATTGCCTCATAAGATTTTCAAGGCTGTAATCTTTACGAAAGCAGACTACCACATCCTTCTCCCACAGAGCAGCTGGTGGGTTCAAACCACTAACCTTTCACTTAGCAGTCTAGTGCTTTAACCAGTGCACCACCAGATATCCTTACAACCTAGCCCAAATCACCACCACAGGCTTAGACTTCTGTATTAGCCTTACTACTGGTTTCCTCTCTAATTCAGGTGCTATTACTGTGGGGTCTGCAGACTCCCATAGTATTTGTGGGTAGAATTCAGAGGATTTGAGAAATTGGATGGGAAAAAATTATATCTTTACTTTTACTAACTTGTAATGAAAACTGAATATTTCCTTTTTATGAATGTAGGCAATAAACCACAACAGTATTAGCAGTACCTGTGATTTTATTGCCACAAGAAATGATAAATATTTTAATATCTCATGACATTATTGCAAATATCTCAAAATATCATTTTCGTTCATTAGTTTTTTGAAATTATGGTAGTTACTTGACCCTCTTCCAGGTCTTATTTAACATATAAAGAAGCACATATACTATTTTATACTTTTAAAAATATTCTGATAACTATTTCAGAACAATTGTTTTGTTTGTAATCCTATGTATTTTTAAAAGATTTATTAAGATATAATTCACATACCATACAATTCCCTGATTTAAAGTGTACAATTCAATATTTTTCATATATTCACAAAGTTTAGCAACCATCACGCAATCACTTTTAAAACATTTCATCACCCCAAAATGAAACCATGTACCCATTAGCAGTCACTCCCTACTTCCCTCAGGAACTCCCCCCTCCCCGCCCAGATCTAGGAAATCACTAATCTACTGTCTCTACAGACATTTCATATAAATGGAAGCATGCAATACGTGGTCTTTTGTGTCTGACTTCTTCCAACTCGCATAATTTTTAAAAATTTCATCTACGTTATGGTATGTATTAGTATGTCATTCACTTTTATAGTTAAACAATATTCTGATATATGGGTATGCCACACTTTATTTATCCACCGAGAGACACACAGGATTTTTTGTTTTTTTCATTTTTTGGCTATCCTGAATCATGCTTCTGTGAACATTTGTATGTACAAGATTTTGTTTTTTTTTTTTTTTTTTTTTTTTTTAAGGTATATTCCTAGGATTGGAATTGCTGGCTCACATGGTAACTTCATGTTTAACTTTTAAGGAACTGCTACTGTTCTCCGCTGTGGCTGCACCATTTTATAATCCCTCCAGCAATGTATGTTGTTGTTGTGTGCCATGGAGTGGAATCCGACTCCTAGTGACCCTACAGGACAGAGCTGAACTGCTCCTTAAGGTTTCCAGGACTGTAAGCTTTATGGAAGCCGACTGCCACATCTTTCTGCGGCAGAACGCTGGTGGGTTTGAACCGCCAACCATTAGGTTAGCAGCCGAGCCCTTGAACAACTGCACCACCAGGGCTCCTTCCAGCAATGTATAAGGGTTCCAGTTTCTCCATACCAATACTTGTTTTAATATTATTATTTTTAATAGCCCTCCTAGTGGTTATAAAGAAGCCTTGTCTGTGATTTTTTTTCTTATTGTTATGCTTTAAGTGAAAGTTTAAAATTCAAGATAGTCACTCACACGAAAATTTATACATACATTGTTATGTGACCCTAGTTCCTCTCCCTATACTGTGACAGCACACTCTTCCTTTCCACGTCAGATTTCCTGTGTCCATTCAACCAGCTCCTGACACTCTCTGCCTTCTCATCTCACCTCTGGATGAGAGCTACTCATTAAATCTCATGTATCTACTTGAGCTAAGAAGCACACTCTTCACAAGTATTATTTTATGTCCCATAGTCCAGTCTAATCTTTGTCTGAAGAATTGGCCTCGGGAATGGTTTTAGTTTTAGGCTAACAGAGAGCCTGGGGGCCATGTCTTCCAGTGTCCCTCCAGTCTCAATCAAACCATTAAGCCTGGTCTTTTTACTAGAACTTGAGTTCTGCACCCTACTTTTCTCCTGCTCCATCAGGGACTCTCTGTTGTGTTCCCTGTCAGGGGGTCATTGTGGTAGCCAGGCACCATCTAGTTCTTCTGGTCTCAGGCTGATGAAGTCTCTGGTTTACGTGGCCCTTTCTGTCTCTTGGGCTAATACGTTCCTTGTGCCCATGGTGTTCTTCATTCTCCTATATTCCAGGTGAGTTGGGACCAATTGATGCATCTTAGATGGCCACTTACTAGCTTTTAAGATCCTAGACGCCACTCACCAAAGTGGGATGCAGAACATTTTCTTAAAAAATTTTGTTATGTCAATTGACCTAGATGTACTCTGAAAGCATGGTCCCCAGACCTCCACCCTGCTACTCTGTCCCTCAAAGTCTTTGGTTGTATTCAGGAAACTTCTTAGCTTTGGTTTAGTCCAGTTGCACTGACTTCCCCTGTAGTGTGTACTGTCCTTCCCTTCACCTAAGATAATTCTCGTCTACTTTCTAGTTAGTGAATACCCCGCTCCGCCCCTCCCCACCCTCGTAACCATCAAAGAATGTTGTCTTCTGTGTTTAATCCTTTTCCTCGATTCTTATAATAGTCGTCTTATACAATATTTGTCCTTTTGTGACCGACTAAGTTCACTCAGCATAATGCCTTCCAAAAAAACATTTGGTAAGCCCTGCTTACATGTATCAATATACCTACAAGGCTAAAACTCTATGCTAATTGACTTTTTTAACCTTCTAATGTGCTCCAGTCAGAGCTGTCATTATTACCCAATTACACTGATGCTTCGAATCACATGGTTTCATCTGCATGCGCTATAAGCACACTGTTGTTTTTGTTGCTGCTGGTGTTTTTATAGTCGCTGATTTTGTCAAATTTTCTGGTGTTTTAGCTACAATATTGTAATAATTAGTATTTGCAAACCTGTATCAATAACTTTTTTGAGAATGAAGTAGTAATTAAAGGAAAAGAAGAAAAATAATAGGCTTCCGCTCAGTTACTAGTAATGTTGTACCTCATAATGCTGTCATTCAATGTAGAAAGATTTTATAAAATGATTTTTTAGTTAGTATTCATATAATCTAAGAAATATTACATGTAAAATAATTCACAACTATATTTATCGCATATCACTTAAATGAAACAATTATTGGGAGGCAGGGTCAAGATGGTGGAGTAGTCAGACGCTTCTGGTGGACCCTCTTACAACAAAGACCTGAAAAAACAGTAAATTAATTATATACGGCAGTCTGGAAGCCCTGAACATCAAAGGCAGAGTTGAGGAACCGGACTGAGTGGCAGGGGGAAGGAGAGACAGTTCGGAAGCAGCGAGGAGTTGCCAGACCTGACCCGGTGAGAGCCTGAGCCCTTCAGACCTGATCAGCTCGGGGGTGAGCAGTGAGACAGGCAAGTGGCAGTGCTCGGGAGGCATGTTTTCTACGCCAGAAGAGACCCAGGGCCAGAGAGTCTTCACGGACACCCAAAACCAGTGAGACGCACACCTGGAAAGGCAAAAGATAAGTAATTGCGTACAGCCTACCGCACAGATTAAAAACACCCCCCTTAGGGAAAAACCTCTCTCCCATTTACCTCCCCACTCCCTGCTCTGCACTGGGTCCCAGACTGGCTTCAGAAATTGCCGAGTCCCCTGGGCCAGAAGTAGGATCTGTAAAATGCCCAGAGCCATTCTCCCTGCCTTGGAGAGTGAACAAATTAACAAACGGAGGGAAAAAATAAACAGCTGGCTCCCCTACACCAGGAACCCAGGGTAGGCACAGCTGATTTGCCTAGGCACAGGCATAAGGGATCCATGGACTTTGAGTGCCTTTCCCCCTACATAGACTTATGTGGGCCCATTTCAACAGTGTAGGCCCTCATTACCGCAGTACAACAGGGTATATACTGGAAGTCTAACTTCAACTGTTTCAGCTGTGAAGTGGCAGGGTCTTGACATTTGACACTGCTCTGCCCATTAAGCAGGGTCTTCACCTACCCACATCAGGGGCCTGAAGACTGGTGGGTCCACCTATCCCACCTAGCCACCTGCGAAAGGGGCCCATGAATAAGAGGTGCTCCCCAGTCCTTGCAGCCAACAGCATCAGGTGCTCATAGTCTGGCTGCAAAACCCACCCACCTATGTGCTCTAGGGAACAGGGACACACCTTCTCCTGGATACTTGGAGGCACCCATCAGCCCCCTGCCTTGCTCAGAGTGCATTCCCCTGCGGCAGCCAGATGCCTGTGCCTACACCAATCACCCATGCCTGTCTACGACTATAAGTGAGAGCCGACACCACACACTTGGTGGCTATCTACCTGGGCACCTGAGCTGAATCCATAGAGGAGGACAGGGTGGACTTCCGAGCTCACATACCTAGTAACAGATCTAACCACCTGGTGACAGAACATTAGAGCTTCAAAGGTGCCAATAATCAAACTAGCTCATACGAGCAGCCTATTTGGGATATCAAAACAAAACAAGAAGCTAGGACACAGTAAGCAAACAT
>NW_004443980.1:14902033-14903023 GCF_000243295.1 Trichechus manatus latirostris
AAAACAAAAAAGAGGGACTAAAAAATGTAGTCATAGATCTTTCATATGGAGAGGAAGTCAAGGCGATATAAAGAAATAAAAGACTGGTTTAAACTTAGAAAAATAGGGGTACATATTAAAGTAACCACAAAGGAAACTAACAATCCTACACATCAAAATAAAAAAAACAAGAAAAACATAAAGACTCAGCAAATACATAATCAACAAAAATGAAAATATAAAAGAAAATAAATAAAGAAAAATGATTCGGCACAGAAAACGAAGTGGAACAAAGAAACTGTGAACAACACACAAGAAAAGACATCAAAATGACAGCAGTAAACTTATGCTTGTCAATAACTACACTGAATGTAAATGGACTAAATGCACCAATAAAGAGACAAACAGTGGCAGATTGGATAAAAAAACACGATCCATCTATATGCTGCCTACAGGAGACACACCTTAGATTTAAAGACACAAACAAACTAAAACTCAAAGGATGGAAAAAATATATTGAGGAAACAACACTCAAAAAAGAGCAGGAGTAGCAATATTAATCTCGGACAAAATAGACTTTAAAGTAAAATCCACCACAAAGGATAAGGAAGAACACGATATAATGATTAAAGGGTCAACACACCAGGAAGACATAACTATAATAAATATTTATGCACCCAACAACAGGGCTCCAAAATATATAAAACAAACTCTAACAGCAGTGAAAAGAGAGATAGACAGCTCCACATTAGTAGTAGGAGACTTCAACACACCACTTTTGGTGAAGGACAGAATATCCAGAAAGAAGCTCAACAAAGACACGGAAGAGCTAAAAGCTACAATCAACCAACTTGATCTCACAGACAAATACTAAACACTCCACCCAACAGCAGCCAAGTATACTTTCTTTTCCAACGCACATGGAATGTTCTCCAGAATAGACCACATAGTAGGCCGTAAAGCAAGCCTTAACAAAATCCAAAGCATCGAAATATTACAAAGCATCTTTTC
>NW_004443980.1:14903313-14944131 GCF_000243295.1 Trichechus manatus latirostris
AGAGCAGAATTAAATGAAACAGAGGATAGAAAAACAATTGAAAAAGTTAACAAGACCAAAAGCTGGTTCTTTGAAAAGATCAACAAAATTGATAATCCATTGGCCAAACTGACAAAAGAAAAACAGGAGAGGAAGCAGATAACCCATATAAGAAATGAGATGGGTGATATCACAACAGACCCAATTGAAATTAAAACAATCATAACAGAATCCTATGAAAAACTGTACTTTAACAAATTTGAAAACCTAGAGGAAATGGGCACATTTCTAGAAACACACTACCTACCTAAACTAACACAAATAGAGGTAAAACAACTAAATAAACCTATAACAAAAGAAGAGATTGAAAAGGTAATTTAAAAACTCCCAACAAAAAAAATCCCTGGCCTGGATGGCTTCATTGGAGAATTCTACCAAACTTTCAGAGAAGAGTTAACACCAGTATTTCAGAGCATAGAAAAGGATGGAATACTCCCAAACTCATTCTATGAAGCCAGCATAACCCTGAGACCCAAATCAGGTAAAGACACCACAAAAGTAGAAAATTACAGACCAATATCCCTCATGAACACTGATGCAAAAATCCTCAACAAAATTCTAGCCAATAGAATTCAGCAACACATCAAAAAAATAATTCACCATGATCAAATGGGATTTATACCAGGTATGCAGGGATGGTTCAACATTAGAAAAACAATCAATGTAATCCATCACATAAATAAAACAACAGACAAGAAACACATGATCTTATCAATTGATTCAGAAAAAGTATTTGACAAAGTCCAACACCCATTTATGATAAAAACTCTCAACAAAATACGAATAGAAGGGAAATTCCTCGATATAATTAAGGGCATTTATACAAAGCCAACAGCCAACATCATCCTAAATGGAGAGGCTTTGAAAGCAATCCCCTTGAGAATGGGAACCAGACAAGTATGCCCTTTATCATCACTCTTATTTAACATTGTGCTGGAGGTCCTAGCCAGAGCAATTAGGCTAGAAAAAGAAATAAAGGGCATCCAAATTGGTAAGGAAGAAGTCAAAGTATCTCTATTTGTGGATGATATGATCTTATACACAGAAAACCCCAAAGAATCCACAAGAAAACTACTGGAACTAATAGAAGATTTCAGCAAAGTTTCAGGATACCAGATAAACACACAAAAATCAGCTGGATTCCTTTACACCAACAAAGAGAACCTCAAAGAGGCAATCACCAAGTCAATACCATTTACAATAGCCCCCAAGAAGATAAAATACTTAGGAATAAATCTAACCAGAGATGTAAGAGATCTATACAATGAAAACTACAAGACACTACTGCAAGAAACCAAAAGTGATCGCATAAGTGGAAAAACATACCTTGCTCATGGATAGTTAGACTCAACATCGTGAAAATGTCAATTCTACCCAAAGCGATCTACAGATACAATGCAATTCCAATCCAAATTCCATCGGCATTTTTTAATGAGATGGAAAAACAAATCACTAACTTCATACGGAAAAGGAAGAGGCCCTGAATAAGTAAAGCATTACTCAAGAAGAAGAACAAAGTGGAAGGCCTCACACCACCTGATTTTAGAACCTATTATATTGCCACGGTAGTCAGAACAGCCTGACTGGTTGTACTGTTCCACTGGTACAACAACAGATACATAGACCTGTGGAACAGAATTGAGAATCCAGACATAAATTCATCCACTTATGAGCAGCTGATATTTGACAATGCCCAAAGTATGTTAACTGGGGAAAAGACAGTCTCTTTAACAAATTATCCTGGCATAACTGGATATTCATCAGCAAAAAACTGAAACAAGACCCATACCTCACACCATGCACAAAAACTAACTCAAAATGGATCAAAGATGTAAATATAAAATTAAAAATGATAAAGATCATGGAAGAAAAAATACGGACAATGCTAGGAGCCCTAACACATGGCATAAACACAATATGAACCATAAGTAACAATGCACAAGCACCAGAAGAGAGACCAGATAACTGGGAGCTCCGAAAATCAAACACTTATGCTCATCAAAAGACTTCACCAAAAGAGTAAAAAGACAACCTACAGACTGGGAAAAAATTTTTGGCTACGACAAATCAGATCAGCATCTAATCTCTAAAATCTACAAGATACTGCAAAAGCTCAACAACAAAAAGATAAATAACCCAACTAAAAAATGGGCAAAGGATATGAACAGGCACTTCGCCAAAGAAGATATTTAGGAGGCTAACAGGCACATGAAGAAATGCTCATGATCATTAGCCTTTAGACAAATGCAGATCAAAACTACAATGAGATATCATCTCACCCCAAGAAGGCTAGCATTAATCCAAAAAAATAATAAATTATTAATAAAAAAATGTTAATACAATAATAAATGCTGGAGAGGTTGTGGAGAGACTAGAACACTTATACACTGTTGGTGGGAATGCAGAATGGTACAACCACTTTGGAAATCGATTTGGCGCTTCCTTAAAAAGTTAGAAATAGAAGTACCATAAGGTCCAGCTATCCCGCTCCTTGGAATATATCCTAGAGAAATAAGAGCCATCACACGAATAGATATATGCACACCCATGTTCACTGCAGCACTGTTCACGATAGCAAAAAGATGGAAACAACCTAGGTGCCCATCAACGGACGAATGGATAAACAAATTATGGTATATCCACACAATGGAATACTATGCAACGATAAAGAACAACAATGAAGCCGTGAAACACAACATGGAGGAAACTGGAGGTCATTATGCTGAGTGAATTTAGTCAGTCACAGAAGGTCAAATATTGTATCAGACCACTATTATAAGAAGTCAAGAAAAGGTTTAAACACAGAAGAAAACATTCTTTGATGGTTACGAGGGTGGGGAGGGAGGGTGAGAGTTATTTACTAACTTGATAGTAGATAAGAATTATCTTAGGTGAAGGGAAGGACAGCACACACTACAGAAGGAGTCAGCACAACTGGACTAAACCAAAGCTAAGAAGTTTCCTGAATGCAATCAAACACTTTTAGGGACAGAGTAGCAGGGGTAGGGGTCTGGGGACCACGCTTTCAGGGGACCTCTAGGTCAATTGGCCTAACAAAGCTTATTAAGAAAATGTTCTGCATCCTACTTTGGTGAGAGGCGTCTGGAGTCTTAAAAGCTTGCAAGCGGCCATCTAAGATGCATCAATTGGTTCCAACCACCTGGAGTAAAGGAGAATGAAGAACACCAAAGACATGTAACAATTATTGATTATATAACTCTTTAATGACTAGATAAATTGACAATTTAAAACATGATGTGAGGGAAATGCTCTTTCTTGATACATGTTTAGAAATATAACGGATATCTTAAATTCAGTTTTCAAAAAAAATTTAGTCTTTTAAAAATATTCTTTAAAGACATCACTGTCTTGTGAATATATAGCTGACTTTAATGGAATTTTCAGGGTTTAAGTTTGACTCATGGTTTAAAAAAATAACGACATATTAAAAAGGGAGTTGGTGAAAGACATTAATTTAGATGAAGTCATTCACAAGTTCATAGCTTTGAAGACCAGGAAAGGAAAGTTCTGATTCAGCTGAGATGTTCACCAAGTGCTGAAATGCTTGCGTATTTGTTCCTGTTTATTTCTATGGTATTATTTCATTTATGAAATATTTCCATATTCATTGGTCTACAACTTCTACATTATTTGAGCCGTTACTGATTATGTAAACCTAATCCATTAATGTATCTCATGTAACGGTAAAGTTTAACATTAAAATGGACGTAATTTTGATGTAGCTCTTAAACATCTTTACTTCAATTTCTATTGTTTTCTTACCGAATTTTCACTTTAACCACATGAAACTATGTAAATGTAAATACCTTTAGGCTGTGAGTATGATACTGTAATTTAAAGGAGTAATTTTAATTTTGCTGGTTGTTTATGTTACTACTATTGCCATTACATTCAGTGATATACAGGAATTACAATTTACAAGTAACAGTACAAAAAATATTACTAAGGATTCTATATGGTCTGGTTTGGGAGGAGGTCGGGGGGAGGGGGTGACACCATGAGTTACTGCACTTTGTAACACCAACCCTAATGAGGTCACTGTGCATGATGGTGACTGACTCCCCTTAGTACCTGTGACCAAAACTATAGAAGAGAAAATGCAGTATAATCTACAAGTAAAATCACCTTAGGCTATCTACCATTACACAGTAGATGCTGCCTTTTTAAAGCTACATTCATGGCTAGGTGAACAGCCCAGATAAACTCTGTCTTATTGAACTCATAATAATGAGTTTTCTATAATGACCAATCTAGTTTGACAAAATCCTTCTCAGTTCCTGTCACTAAAATGTGGGAGAAGAAGTCTGGGTGAGAAAGGTGGGGAAATACGGGACTTGGGATCTTTTCAAAGCAAATCTCAATTTTTGTAAAACTATCATCATTTGCTAATTCAACATGAAATTTAAGCAATAGGCAAGGAGGAGGAAATACTTAGGCTGTAACAGAGCTCTTCAGAGTTCTTTCTTTTGCAGCAATTACATTTCAAAACTTCCTTACCTTTCAAAATCTCCTTACAAAGTTAGGACAGAAAATTCACTGAATTCACGGGTGCCAAGGAAAGGCAGAGAAACTTGGGGGAAATATGAAAGGTTTGGCAGTGGAGACGTGAGTCTTACTGCTTTGTTGCTTTTATTGGCTTGGACAGATTTGTGTTTTCTTTCTAATTTCCTGCCATCTTCATAAGACATATCAAGAACACCTCTCTCAATGCTCCTTCTATAGTGTGAGAAATGTGATTTATAATAGAATTAATGTTCCATAACTGAAAATACTTTGTGTTTGGTTGATAGGATATGCATATCAGAATTACCCCATAGCTCTAGAGGTTGCTATGGCAACAAGACAAAAAAGTTTAGTAATAGCTCTCCCTCAAAACTGGAAAACTGACAAAACAATAAGAGCTATAAATGCAAGTATTTGCCGTATAAATGCAAAAGCACCAAACACATCCGTTTATTTCTTTTATTTTTTTGTGGTGGAAGCTGGGCACCATCTAGTTGTACTGGACTCAGTCTGGTGGAGGCTGTGGTAGTTGTGGTCCATTAGTCCTTTGGACTAATCTTTCCCTTGCGTCTTTAGTTTTATTCATTCTCCCTTGCTCCTGATGGGGTGAGGCCAGTGGAGTATCTTAGATGGCTGCTCACAAGCTTTTAAGACCCCAAATGCTACTCGCCAAAGTAGAATGTAGAACATTTTCTTTATGAACTATGTTATGCCAATTGAACTAGATGTTCCCAGAGACCATGGTCCCCAGCCCTCAGCCCAGCAATTCAGTCCCTCAGGGAGTTTGGATGTGTCTATGGAACTTCCATGACCTTGCCTTGTACAAGCTGTGCTGGCTTCCCCAGTGTTGTATACTGTCTCACCCTTCACTAAAGTTATCACTTATCTATCAAACACATCCATTTAGTTCTTAGTTCAACAAATATTCATAAGTACCAACGGCCTCCTAGCACTAGGTTAGTAGCTGTTGAAAAAGATAGATGTGGTCCCTCTCCTAATGGAGTGTACATTCTGGTGTATAATAGACGGATAATAGAGAGTAAACAAATCAATAAACCAGATAATTCAACATGTGAGAAGGGCCCTACAAGAAATAAAACAATGAGCAGTGATACTAAACAAGCATGAAGCCCTGGTGGCGCAGTGGTTAAGTGTTCGGCTGCTAACCAAAAAAGGTTGGCAGTTCGAATCCACCAGTTGCTCCTTGGAAACCCTATGGGGCAGTTCTACTCTATCCTATAGGGTCACTATTAGTCAGAATCGACTCAATGACTATGGGCCCAGTACAGTACTAAACAAGCATAGAAGAGCTGCTCCAATTTAGAATATGGAGAACCCAGTTACAGCATATATTGAAGATTTTATCTTTAAGCTTATAAGAGATTTGCTGTTGTTGTCAACTGCTGTGGAGTCGTACCTGACTCATAGTGACTCCATGCATGATGGAAGGAAATGCTGTCTGGTCCTGACCATCCCTATAATTGGTTGTGGCTCAGACCATTGTGATCCATAGGGTTTCATTGGCTAATTTTTGGAGATAGATTGCCAGGCCTTTCTTCCTAGTCCATCTTAGTCTAGATGCTCCACTGAAACCTGTTCAGCATCATAGCAACACTCAAGCCTCCACTGATAGACAAGTGGCGGCTGCACACGAGGTGCATTGGCCAGGAATGGGACCTGGGTCTCCCTCAGGGAAGGCAAGAATTCTACCACTGAACCACCACTGCCCCCATATATAGGAGACTTAGTAGAATTGAAGAGAGGATGGAGGTTTACCAAACCTAAAAACTAAACCCACTGCTGTCGAGTCAATTCCAACTCATAGCGACCCTATAGGACAGAGTAGAACTGCCCCATAGAGTTGCCAAGGAGCGCCTGGTGGATTTGAACTGCCGACCCTTTGGTTAGTGGCTGTAGCGCTTAACCACTATGCCACCAGGGTTTCAGAGATTATTAAATTAGAAAAAGAAACACAACTACTGAAGTATTACTTACTCTTCGTTTACTGGCAGAGGTTAGGGTTCTATATGAAAATAAGGGCTGTTTATGTGTGTTTTAAAAATAAGTATGGTTATTTATAATGAAAATTATAATGGTAAAAGTTATATCACATGGTTGATGGAAAAATCGTTGCCGTCAAGTCGATTCTGACTCATAGCTACCCTATAGGACAGAGTAGAACTGCTCCACAAGGTTTCCAAGGAGCGCCTGGAATACTCGAACTGCCGATCTTTTGGTTAGCAGCCGTACCTCTTAACCACTCTGCCACCAGGGTTTAAGCAATTATTTAAAAATGTTCTCTGGTAGTTCTTTTGAGGTTTTTACAAACATAAAAAATGACACTATATGTGTATCTTGAATATACCATAATTAACCTGAGCTCAGTTAAAGAACGGGGCAAGAAACTAAGTTTTGAATAGATTATTGTGGCTAATGGGCTGGGCTTCAACTGAAAGGAAGATATGTATTTACTTACATGTAAATTATTAATTGTATGTAAATACATCACAGCATCACAAACATAATCCAGGCACAGAAAATGCTGGGCTGCTGATACATAACCTAGTTTGCTCTAAGAATTTCCAGTTTTCATTGTTAACCTATAATGCTGATGTCTTTTATTTTTTTCAAGTGACTTTTATTGTTTAAGACAATTAATACAGCCATTGATTATATCAAGCCATTTCTCAGTACTCTTTTCTTTCTACTTAGGAAATTAGAACACTCATCGTAATGTTGGCACAAAACTTTGGTCATAATTTAGGATACAAGTATACATAGTCTTTGATGCCTTATTTAATCAAGACAAGATGGAGAGGAGGAGCCGAGATGGCAGCTTAGACACATCTGGCCAACCCTCTACAGCAAAGACCTGAGAAACCAAGTGAAACAGATACAGATGACAGTCTTGGAACCCTGAACATCAATTGAAAGGATAAAGAATTAGATCAAACACTAACTGGAAGAAGAAGAAACAGATAGAAAAGAGCGAACGAGGAGAGATATGGAGCAGAGGGCCTCTGCCAGCAGACCCAGCACAGCATGGCAAACTTGAGACAAAGCCAACAGTGATCCCAGGTGAGGAGCACAGAAAGGCAGCTTCACAGAATTCCCAACAGAAGACAGAGAAATGGCAGAGGGAAACGGCGTGAGAAGGACATGAACCGGACCTAGGGAGGACGGGAGCAGGAGGGAGGGCAAGAGCTCCAGGTATCCCGGCGTTCAAAGAGTGGGGAGGGAGGTAGGACCCAGAGACAGGGTGGCTTACCAGTGGGGATCCAGGTCCATTGGGGTAAGTGGCACAGAGTGACAGATCTGCAGAATGTTAGTGGGAGGTCCTCCACCTGACCAGACTATGGATAGCCACCCTCCGCATATTTGATCAGGGCCAGGTCCCAGTTGCTGACTGCAGTCAGTGGGAAATGCCCTGGCCCCCTCACCCAGTGATCTGAGGATCATGCTCCCCCTCCCCCACCCTCCTAGTGATTAGAGGCATGAACCCACCCTCCCTGCAGCCCCAACCACCAAGGACACAGACCAAGCCCCCTCTTCCCTCTCCTTCCCAGCCCTGTCCACCATCTGCTACCGTGTCAACCCACTGAGTGGCAGCAGCTGTGGTGCTTCCAGCCACCCAGCCATGGCCCCTGCCCTGGCCCTCTGAGTGGTGCAGAACTGCTCTGGTGACCTAGCCCACCCGCTCCTTCCCCCATCCCCACACCTCTGAGCAACACAGTGACCCCAACTGTCTGCCCCTACACCCCCACCCACTGACCTGCCCCATCCTGAGTGGTGCAGGCCTGCTCTGGCAATCCCACCACTTTGAACCTTCCCCTCCCAACCTGCCCTTCTGAGAGACATGGGACTGCTCCAGCAACCATGCACCCCGCCCAAAACCCAGGCCCCCAAGCATCGGAGTAAAACAAGTTCCCGTGGTCCCACTCCCCCACCACATCCTCCAAACCCCACTCAGAGTGCCATCGCCTGCTCCTGCACCACTGGACCAATGACAGACAGTGGCCAATGTCCACCAAGCCCATCCTCAGCCACCCCACACAACCAGTGAACAGAGACCCGCATCCACACTGCCAGCTGCTGCCCTATCTACCAGAGCCAGGTGGTAAGCGCTCCAGTGCTGTCAGACTAGCAACCATCATATCACACCACCGCGTCCACCCACATATATAAAAAAAAAACAAAACACAAAAATCAGGAGGTAGCAAACAATCAATCAATAAATACAATACCATCTTAATGCCTCAGAGACAACCGACAATATCAAACCACATAAAGAAACTGGAGAAGATGCCTCAAGCAAGGGACCAAAATAAAAGGCCAGAAAACCTTCCTAAGGAAGAAATGGTAATGGAACTACCTAATAAGGAATACAAAAGACTTATATAGAGGATCCGCCAAGGCATCAAGAAACAGATCAAGGAAAACACAGGCAAAACTCTAGAAGAATTTAGGAATACACTACAAGAACAAAATAAATAGACAATTAGAAACCATACAAAAACAGCAACTAGAAATCTAGAAGATTAACTATAAAATTTCAAAAATAGATAACTCAATGGAAGGACACAGGAATAGAACTGAATCAATGGAAGACAGAAAATCAGTGGAATAGGAGACAAATCCCTTGACACTAATTTGTTTGAGGAACAATCAGAAGAAAAATGAAGAAAGCCCAGAGTTATGTGGGACACTATCAAGAGGAATAATTTATGTGTGATCGGAATTCCAGAACAGGAGGAGACAAAAAAAAAAAAAAAAAAGCAGAGAGAGAATTTTTGAAGATTTGCTGGCAGAAAACTTCCCTAATATCATGACAAACAAGAAGATATCCAATGAAGAAGCTCAATGAACCCCGTACAGGAAAGATCCTAAAAGAAAGCAACCAAGACATATCATAATCAAACTTTCCAAAACCAAAGCAAAAGAAAGAATCCTGAGAGCAGCTGGGGAAAAACAAAGTCACCTACAAAGGGGAACCAATAAGTCTAAACTCTGATTTCTCAGCAGAAACCATGCTGGCAAGAAGGCAGTGGGATGACATATATAAAGCCCTGAAAGAAACAGAACTGCCAACCAAGAATTATATGTCTAGCAAAACTGTCTCTCAGATATGATGGTGAAACTAGGACATTTCCAGATAAACAGAAATTAAGGGAATTTGTAAAAATATGACCAACCTTACAAGAAATTATAAAAGGGAGTCCTCGGACAGAGAACCAACATCAGACAACAACCTGAGATTAAGACACATGACCGCATCACCCAGATACCAACCCAGATAAAGAACTCTCAAAAACAAAATAAAGCTACAAGACTGAAAACATGGAACCAGAGATATCAATGTGTAAACGACAGCAACTTCAAAATAAAAATGGGGAATAAATGGTGTACTTACAGAACTTCCATATTGAGAAGAAGTCAAGGCAATATGAAGATATAATAGACTCTTTTAAACATAGGAACATAAAAGTGAATTTCAGGGTAACCACAAAGAAAACTAATAAACCTACTCTCCAAAATAAAAAAGAAGAAAATCATAAAGACTCAGTAAACAAAAAATCAACAACAACGAAGAAAATTCATACAAAAAGAAAACTCAGTACAGAAAAGTAAGCAGAATAAAGAAACCATCAACACCACCAAAAAAAAGAAAGAAAAAACACAACAAAATAACAGCAGTAAATTCACACCTATGGACAATCACACTGAACATAAATGGCTTAAATGTACCAGTCAGTATAAAGAGAGTGGCAGAATGGATAATAAAACATGATCCATCAATATGTTGTCTACAAGAGACACTTCTTAGACACAAACATGAAAATAAAATGAAAATAAAAGAATGGAAAAAACATATCAAGCAAACAATAACCAAAAAACACAAGAAGTGGCAATATTAATCTCTGATAAAATAGACTTTGAGGCAAAATCCAGCATAAGAGAAAAAGAAGGGCACTGCATAATGATTAAAGGTTCAATCCACCAAGAGGACATAACCATAATATTTACGCCCCCAAATACATGAAACAAACGCCAATAGTATTGAAAGAGAAATAGACAATTCCACAATAATAGTGGAAGACTTTAATACACCACTTTCAATGAAGGAAGCACAATTAGAAAAAACTCAACAGAGATAAAGAAAATCTAGACAACACAATCAACCAACTTGACCTAACAGACATATACAGAACACTCTACCCAACAGCAGCACAGTACACATTCCTCTCCAATGCACATTGATCATTCTCCAGACTAGACCATATTTTAGGCTACAAAGCAAGCCACAATAAATTTTAAAATATTGAAATAATACAAAGTATATTCTCTGATCACAATGCTATAAAATTAGAAATCAATAACAGGAAGAGCCAAGGAAAAAATCAAATACATTGAAACTGAATAACATCTTGCTTAAAAACGAATAGGTAATAGAAAAAATTAAAAATGAAATTAAAAAATTCCTAGAATTAAATGAGAATGAAACCACAACATACCAAAACCTTTGGGATGCAGCTAAAGCAATGCTCAGAGGTCAATTTATAGCAGTATACACACACATAAAAAAAGGAGGTAGTGTCAAAATCAATACCTTAACACTACAACTCGAACAAATAGAAACAGAGCAGAAAAAGAAGCCCACAGCCACTAGAAGAAAGGAAATAATAAAGATTTGAGCAGAAGTAAATGAAACAGAAAACAGAAAAACAATCAAAAGAATCAAGACTAGAAGTTGGCTCTTTGAAAGGATCAATAAAATCAACAAACCACTGGGCAAAATGACAAAAGAAAAGAAAGAGAAGATGCAAATAACCCAAATAAGAAATGGGTTCGGTGACATTACAACAAAACCAACTGAAATAAAAAGGATCATAACAGAATATTATGAAAAATTAAACTCCAAAAAATTAGAAAACCTAGAAGAAATGGACAAACTTCTAGAAACAAACTATCTACCTAAACTAACACAAACTGAGGCAGAAAATCTGAACAGACCCATGACAAAAGAAGAAATTGAAGAGATTATAAAAAAAACTCCCAACAAAAAAAAAGCTCTGGCCTAGACGGCTTCACTGGAAAATTCTATCAAACATTCAGTGAAGAGTTGAAACCAGTACTACTCAAACTATTCGAGAACATAGAAAAGGAAGGAATACTCCCAAATTCATTCTATGAAGCCAACTGTGATGGTTAAGATTGTGTGTCAACTTGGCTGGGCCATGATTCTCAGTGTTTTGGCAGTTGTATAATGTTGTGATCACTTCTTTTGAAATTCGATATGTGATCACCCCCATGATGGAATCTGCTGAGTGATACTGGGGGGCTGGGGCCTGTGGCAACTCACCACCTCCTCAGCCTTCATCTACCCGCCCTCCTCCGCCTACTTCCTTCCTGCTTGCCTCGGGGGCTTTTGCTTGTTCCAGATCCTGCAGCTGGCTCCCATTCATCTGGCCGCTTGTTCTTGGGACTTGGGCTCGCAGCTTCCTGGTGGCCAATCATTGATCTTCACAGCCTGTGGCAGCACTGCTTTCCGGCCTGCAGATCTTGGGTTCACCAGCCCCTGTGGCTACGTGAATCAGGAGAATTCTCTTTCTGGCCTCACCGACTTGGGACTTATAGCCTCTAAAAAATGTTTGAGCCATTTCTTTGATATAAATCTCTCTTTATACATACGTATACGCTTTACTGGTTTTCCTTCTCTAGAGAACCCAGCCTAAGACAACAACATAACCCTGATAATAAAGCAAGGCAAAGACATCACTAATAAAGAAAATTATAGACAAATATCCCTCATGAATACAGACACAAAAATTCTCAAAAAACTTCTAGCCAATAGAATTCAACAGCATATCAAAATCAACTGGGATTCATACCAGGTATGCAAGGATAGTTCAACATTAGTAAATCCATCAATGTAATCCACCACATAAATAAAACAAAGGAAAAGAATCACCTTGTCATTTCAGTCAATGCAGAAAAAGCATTTGATGAAGTCTAACACCCATTCCTGATAAAAATTCTCAGAAAAGTAGGAAGAGAAGTGAAATTCCTCAATATAATAAAGGGCATATATATACAAAACTAACAGTCAACATTATCCTCAATGGAGAGAGACTGAAAGCATCCCCCTTAAGAATGGGAACTAGACAAGGATGCCCATTATCACCACTCCTATTCAATACTGTATTGGAAGTCCTAGATAGAGTAATAAGGCAAGGAAGGGAAATACAGGGCACCCAAATTGATGAGGAAGAAATAAAACTATCCCTATTCACAGATGATATGATCCTATACATAGAAAATCCCAAAGATTCCACCAGAAAACTACTGGAACTAACAGAAGGATTCAGCAAAGTGGCAGGGTACAATATCAACATACAAAAATCAGTTGGATTCCTCTACACTAACAAAGAGAACTCCAAGAGGGAAATCAGGATAACAATACCATTTACAATAGCCCCCCAAAAGATAAAACACTTAGGAATAAATCTAACTAGGGATGTAAAAGACTTATACAAGGAAATCTACAAAACACTATTGCAAGAAACCAAAAGAGATCTACATAAATGGAAAAACATACCACATTAACAGATAGGAAAACTTCACATTGTGAAAATGTCAATACTACTGAAAGCAAACTACAAATACAATGCAATCCCAATCGAAATTCCAACAACATTCTTTAATGAGATGGAAAAACTAATCACCAACTTTATATAGAAAGGAAAGAGGCCCCGGATAAGTACAGCATTACTGAAGAAGAAGAACAAAGTAGGAGGCCTCACACTTCTTGATTTCAAAACGTATTATACAGCTACAGTAGTCAAAACAGCCTGGTACTGGTACAATGGAACAGAATTGAGAATCCAGAAGTAAATCCATCCACCTATGGACAACTGATCTTTAACAAAGGGTCAAAGTCTATTAAACAGGGAAGAGAAAGTCTCTTTAACAAAGGGTGCTGGCAAAGCTGGATATCCATCTGCAGAAAAATGAAACAGGACCTATACTTCACATCACAGACAAAAACTAACTCAAAATGGATCAAAGACCCAAATGTAAAACCTAAAACTATAAAGATCATAGAAGAAAAAATAGGGACAATGCTAGGGGCCCTAACATATGGCATAAATAGAATAACAAACATAACTAAAAATGCACAAATAGCAGAAGATAAAATACATAACTGGGACCTCCTAAACATCAAACACTTAAGCTCATCAAAAGACTTCTCCAAAAGAGTAAAAAGAACCTGCAGACTGGGTAAAAATTTTTGGCTATAACATACCCTACAAGGGTCTAATCTCTAAAATTTATAGAAAATTCCAACACATCAACAACAAAAAGACAAACAATCCAACTGAAAATGGGCAAAGGACATGAACAGATACTTCACCAAAGAAGACATTCAGGCGGCTAACAAATGCATGAAGAGCTGCTCACGATCATTAGCCATTACAGAGATGCAAATCGAAACTACAAAGAGATACCATCTCGCCCCGGCAAGAATGGCACTGATTCAAAAATCAGAAAGCAATAAATGCTGGTGAGGTTGTGGGTAGATTGGAACTCTTATACACTGTAGGTGGGAATGTAAAATGGTACAACTACTATGGAAAATGGCATGGTACTTCCTTTAAATGTTAGAAATAGAAATACCATAAGATGCAGCAATTTCACTCCTAGTTATATATCCTAGGAAAATAAGAGCCATAGCAAGAATAGACATATGCACACCTATGTTTACTGCAGCATTATTCACAACAGCAAAAAGATGGAAACAACCTAAATGCCCATCAACAGATGAATGGATTAAAAAAACTGTGGTACATACACACAATAGAATAGTGCGCAATAATAAGAATAATGATGAATCCATGAAACATCGTGTGGCCCACACGAACCACAGCCTCCAGTAGCCTGAGACCAGGAGAACTGGATGGTGCCCAGCTACCACTATTGACCACTCTGACCAGAATCACTATAGACAATCCCAGACAGAGAGGGAGAAAAATGTAAAACAAAATTCAAATTTATGAAAAAGACCAGACTTACTGGTTTGATGGAGACTGGAGGTACCCCCAAGACTATAGTCCTTAGACACCCTCCTAACTTGGATCTGAAGACACTCCCGGAAATCACCTTTCAGCCAAATAACAGACAAGCATATAAAATAAACAATATTACCTGTGAGGAAAGTGCTCCTTAGAACAATCAACTATATGAGACCAAAGGGGAAACATTTGCCCAAAAGCAAAAATGAGAAGTTAGGAAATGGCAGGAGAACCACATGAATGGAAACAGGGAAACTCAGGGTGGAAATGGGGACAGTGCTGACATACTGCAGGGATTGCAAACAACATCATGGAACATTTTGTGTATAAATTATTGAATGGGAAACTAATTTGCTCTGTAAACTTTCACCTAAAGCACAATTAAAAAAAAAAAAAAAGACAAGATGAAAGTGTCCTTGCCTTCCCTGTATTGAGTAGGAGAAGGCGGTTAGGGAGCTCTCCCAGTCCTTCTTGGGATGGGAGGCCTAGCTTATATTGTGTCACTTGCAGCAACCCCTGGGACAAGTGTGTCCCAGACACCCCAGGCTTGGGTCTCAACTACCCTCCACTGTCCCCTCGCCTTTGTGCTCCTCCTGCTGTCCGGCTACCTCTTCACTTTGCCATTGTCCTGGAGAGCTCCAGACTTTGGGTGCTGCTCATACCACACACCCATCATCGGTGTGGCCAAGATTGGAGCCAACTCAGAGCACCTGGGGCTGAGTCCTAGCCTACAATGAAGGGCACCTTTGGAGGCCTGGCCTTGTGCAGCACCTCTGCCACAGAGCCCCAGCCTCACAGGACCTTCTCCCAGTCAATGCTCTTGAGTGCATCCAAGCTGATGCTATACTACTTGTGGAATAGCTCATCCTTGGCCTGGTCATCTTCTCCTCAGTTGCCTTCTTACTGCACCTCCAGAAGGCTGTGGCCCAGGAAGTAGTCCTGGAAGGTAGTCCAGGAAGTGGTCCCAGGCCCATTATAACAGGCCCAGGCCCCAGAGTAATTTTCTAGTCTTGTATCTGAAAATATTGCCTTTTCACTAGGGTTTCTAAGCTGGAAGGATGTGGGTCTTAAGAGCCTTGGCAAACATTCTGGCTACAGTGTGATAAAATTTCTCCTGACGGACGGTGTGGTAGATATTGCTATTTAAAACTTAAAAATATTTCTCCCCTATTCTACAAGAAGAAACCCCTGAATTTTAACTGGATACATGGTGAACACCTCCCCCCCCCCCCACTCATCTGTCAGTTTGTTGTACTGTGGTGGCTTGCATGTTGCTGTGATGCTGGAAGCCATGGCACTGGTATTTCAAATACCAGCAGGGTCACCCATGGTGGGCAGGTATCAGCAGAGCTTCCAGACTAAGACAGACTAGGAAGAAGGACCTGGTGGGCTACTTCTGAAAAATTTGGCCAGAAAAAACATTATGAATAGCAGAAGAACATTGTCTGATATACTGTCAGAAGATGAGCCCCTCAGGTTGGAAGGCACTCAAAATACGACTAGGGAATAGCGACGTCTCCACAAGGCAGAGTCAACCTTAACGACGTGGATGAAGTAAAGCCTTCAGGACCTTCACTTGTTGATGTGGCATAACTCAAGATGAGGAGAAACAGCTGCAAACATCTATTAATAATTGGAATGTGGAATGTACAAAGCATGAATCTAGGAAACTTGGAAGTTGTCAAAAATGAAATGGAATGCATAAAGAACGATATCCTGGGCATTAGAGAGCTGAAATGGACAGGTATTGGCCATTCTGAATTGGACAATCATATGGTCTACTATGCCAGGGATGACAAATTGAAGTGGAATGGCCTCACATTCATCATCAAAAAATAACATTTCAAGATCTATCCTGAAGTACAATGCTGTCAGTAATAGGATAATATCCATATACTTACAAGGAAGAACAGTTAATACAACTATAATTCAAATTTATGTGCCAACCACTAAGGCCAAAGATAAAGAATCTGAAGATTTTTACCAACTTCTGCAGTCTGAAATTGATCAAACATGCAATCAAGATACATTGATAATCATTTGTGATTGGAATGCAAAAGTTGGAAACAAAGTAGTATCAGTAGTTGGAAAATATGGCCTTGGTAATAGAAATGATGCCGGAAATCGCATGATAGAATTTTGCAAGACCAATGACTTCTTCATTGCAAATACCTTTTTTCAACAACATAAATGGCGACTACACGCACAGACCTCACCAGATGGAATACACAGGAATAAAATCAACTACATCTGCGGAAAGAGACAATGGAGAAGCTCAATATCATCAGTCAGGACAAGGCCAGGGGCCAACTACAGAACAGAGGATCAATTGCTCATATGCAAGTTCAAGCTGAAGCTGAAGAAAATTAGAGCCAGTCCACGAGAGCCAAAATACAACCATGAGTACATCCCACCTGAATTTAGAGACCATCTCTGTCATGGATTGAATTATGTCCCTCCAAAAATGTATGTATCAGTTTGGCTGGGCCATGATTCCCAGTAGTGTGTGATTTTCCTATATGTTGTAAATCCTGCCTCTATGATGTTAATGAGGGAGGATGGGTGGCAGTTGTGTTAGTGAGGCAGGACACAATCTACAAGATTGGATTGTGTTTTGAGGCAATCTCTTGAGATATAAAGGAGAGAAGCAAGGAGAGAGACAGGGGGACCTCATACCACCAAGAAAGCAGTGTCAGGAGCAGAGCACGTCCTTTGGAACCGGGGTCCCTGTACAGAGAAGCTTCTAGTCCACGGGAACGTTGATGAGAAAGCCAACAGAGAGAGAAAGCCTTCGCCTGGAGCTGATGCCCTGAATTTGGACTTTTAGCCTACTTTATTGTGAGGAAATAAACTTCTCTTTGTTAAAGCCATCCACTTGTGGTATTTCTGTTATAGCAGCACTAGATGACTAAGACAATCTCAAGAACAGATTTGATGCATTGAATGTTAGTGACCGAAGACAAGACAAGTTGTGGAATGACAAGGACATCATATATGGAAGAAAGCAAAAGGTCATTAAAAAGACAGGAAAGAAACAAAAGACCAAAATGGATGTCAGATGAGACTCTGAAACTTGCTCTTGAACGTCAAGTAGCTAAAGCAAACGGAAGAAATGATGAAGTAAAAGAGCAGAACAGAAGATTTCAAAGGGCGGCTCAAGAAGACAAAGCAAACTATTATAATGACACGTGCAAAGACCTGGAGTTAGAACACCAAAAGGGAAGAACACGCTTGGCATTTCTCAAGCTGAAAGAACTGAAGAAAATATTCCAGCCTAGAATTGCAATACTGAAGTTGCAATACGGACCTCTCTGAATGGGTCAAAGAAATGAAGATATTTGTGTCTCATATGAATGCTCACCAAAGGTTGACTCAGCAGAGGAGGATTTTAACAATCAAGTGGATAGGATGATGCATTCTGTGGAAACCAGTCATCTTCTTTCCCCAGCCACTTCTGTCATTTCCCGATGGGCCCATGAAAAAAGTGGCCATGGTGGCAGGGATCGAGGTTATGCATGGTCTCAGTAACATGGACTTCCGCTCACCAAGGCCAACTTGGCTACAGCCACATCTGAATGCCCAATCTGACAGCCGCAGAGACCAACACTGAGTCCCCAATATGGCACCATTCCTCAAGGTGATCAGCCAACAATCTGGTGGCAGGTTGATTACACTGGACTGCTTCCATCATGGAAAGGTTGAGTTTTGTTCTTACCGGAATAGGCACTTACTCTGGATAAGGATTTGCCTTCCCTGCATGCAACGCTTCTGCCAAAACTACCATCCATGGACTTACAGAATGCCTTATCCACCATCATGGTATCCCACACAGCATCACCCAGGATCAAGGGACTCACTTCACAGCAAATGAAGTGCGGCAATGGGCCCATGCTCATAGAGTTCACTGACCTTACCATGTTCCCCATCATCCTGAAGTAGCTGGCTTGATAGAATGATGGAATGGCCTTCTATAGACATAATTTTGGCACTAGCTAGGTGGCAATACCTTGTAGGATTGGGGCAATGTTCTCCAGGAGGCTGTATATGCTCTAAACCAGCGTCCAATACGCGGTGCTGTTTCTCCCATAGCCAGTAGTCATGGGTCCAGGAATCAAGGGTGGAAATGGGAGTGGCACCACTCACTATTACCCCTAGTAACCCACTCACAAAATTTTTGCTTCCTGTCCCCACAACCCTGTGCTCTGCTGGTCTAGAGGTCTTAGTTGCAAAGGAAGGAATGCTCCCCTTTGGAGACACATTATTGATTCCACTGCACTCGAAGTTAAGAATGCCACCTGGCCACTTTGGGCTCCTTATGCCTCTGGATCAACAGGAAAAGAAGGGAGTTACCATATCGGCTGGTATGACTGATCCTGATTACTAAGAGGAAATTGGATTGATATTACATAATGGAGGTAAAGAAGAGTATGTCTGGAATGCAGGAGATCCCTTAGGGCATCTCTTAGTACTACCATGCCCTGTGATTACAGTCAATGGAAAACTATAGCAACCCAATTCCCACATGACTACTAATTGCCCAGACACTTCAGGAATGAAGGTTTGGGTCACCCCACCAGGCAAAGAACCATGACCAGCTGAGGTGCTTGCTGAGGGCAAAAGGAATACGGAATGGGTGGTGGAAGAAGGTAGTTCTAAATACCAGTTAGGACCACGTGACCAGTTGCAGAAATGAGGACTGTTGACTGTTAGGAGTATTTCTGCCTCATATGTGTGCACCAAATATTTTTGTTTTCTTCACTTATAAAATGTAAGATGTAAACAGAACTAGTGTGCTTTTGGTGGTGCGTGTGTATCATGTTAGGTGCAGGTATGACTTTATAATTGTCTTTATTCAGAGATTATGCATGGCTTAAGATGTGTAAAGGTGCTACGTTGACAAGGGCTGGACTGTGATTGTTAAGGTTGTGTTTCAACTTGGCTGGGCCATGGTTCTCAGTGGTTTGACAGGATATGATCTGGCAATTGTATAATGATGTAATCACGTCCATGAGGAGATCTGATATAATGTGATCACCTCCATTATGGGATCTACTGTGAGTAGTCAATCAGTTGAAAGGGAGTTTCTTTGGGGCTGTGGCCTGCATCCAATATAGGTGGATTTTCTGGCAAGGCTCATGGGCTTTTGCTCACTCTGGTCCTGAAGCTGGCTCTTGTTTATCTGACCTTCGGTTCATGGGACTTGAACTAGCAGCTGACATGCTGATCTTGAGTTCAGCAGCCCCCACAGCTACGAGAGTTAGGAGAAGCCTCCAGCCTGATCCATGGACTTGGGACTTTGCAGCCTCTACAATCACTTGAGCCATTTCCTTGATATAAATCACTCTCTCTATATATATATCTATATGTACATATACACACATATATATAGAGAGAGAGAGATGCTTCACAGGTTTTGCTTCCCTAGAGAACCCAGCCTAAGACAAAGACGCTCGGCATTTCTCAAGCTGAAATAACTGAAAAAAAAATTCAAGCCTTTTACTGTAACACTGAAGGATTCAAAGGGGAAAATATTGAATGACGCAGGAGGCATCAAAAGAAGATGGAAAAAATACACGGAGTCACTTTACTAAAAAGAATTGGTCGACATTCAGTCATTTCAGGAGGTACCAAATGAGCAAGAACCGATGGTATTGAAGGAAGAATTCCAAGCTACACAGAAGGCACTGGCGAAAAACAAGGCTCCAGGAATTCACGGAATACCAACTGAGACGTTTCAACAAGCAGATGCAGCACTGGAGCTGCTCACTCGTGTATGCCAAGAAATTTGGAAGACAGCTACCTGGCCAACCGACTGGAAGAGATCTTTATTTGTGCCCATTTCAAAGAAAGGTGATCCAACAGAATGTGACAATTATTGAACAGTATCATTAATATCACACACAAGTAAAATTTTGCTGAAAATCGTTCAAAAGCGTTGCAGCAGTACATCGATAGGGAACTGCCAGAAATTCAAGCTGGATTCAGAAGAGGACGTGGAACCAGGGATATCATTGCTGATATCAGATGAATCTTGGCTGAAACCAGAGAATATCTGAAAGATGTTTACCTGTGTTTTATTGACTATGCAAAGGCATTTGACTGTGTGGATCATAACAACTTGTGGATAACACTGGGAAGAACGGGAATTCCGGAACATTTAATTATACTCATGAGGAACCTGTAGACAGACTAAGAGACAGTCGTCAATTAGAACGGGATACTGTGAGGTTTCAAATCAGGAAAGGTGTGGTTACTCAATCTGTATGCTGAGCAAATAACCCGAGAAACTGGACTATATTCAATCTGTATGCTGAGCAAATAACCCAAGAAACTGGACTATATTCAATCTGTATGCTGAGCAGATAATCCGAGAAGCTGGACTATATGAATAAGAATGCGGCATCAGGATTGGAGGAAGACTCATTAACAACCTGCTTAATGCAGATGACACAACCTTGCTTGCTGAAAGTGAAGAGGACTTGAAGCACTTACTGATGAAGATCAAAGACCTTAGCCTTCATTATGGATTACACCTCAATATAAAGAAAACAAAAATCCTCACAACTGGACCAATAAGCAACTTCACGGTGTATAGAGAAAAGATTGAAGTTGTCAAGGATTTCATTTTACTTGGATCTACAATCAACACCCATGGAAGCAGCAGTCAAGAAATTAAATGACGTATTGCACTGGGTAAATGTACTGCAAAAGACCTCTTTAAAGTGTTAAAAGGCAAAGATGTCACTTTGAGGACTAAGGTGAGCCTGATCCAAGCCATGGTATTTTCAATTGTCTCATATGCACGCGAAAGCTGGACAATGAATAAGGAAGACCGAAGACCTGACGCCTTTGAATTATGGTGTTGGTGAAGAATACTGAATATCCATAGACTTCCAGAAGAACAAGCAAATCTGTCTTAGAAGAAGTGCAGCCAGAATGCTCTTTGAAGGCAGGAAGGTGATACTTCATCTCATGTACTTTGGACACGTTATCAGGAGGGACCAGCCCCTGGAGAAGGACATCGTGCTTGGTAAAGTACAGGGTCTGCGAAAAAGAAGACCCTCAACGAGATGGATTGACACAGTGACTGCAACAATGGGCTAAAGCATAACGACTGTGAGGATGGTGCAGGACTGGGCAGTGTTTCATTCTGTTGTACACAGGGGTCGCTATGAATTGCAACCAACTCAAAAGCACCTAACAACAACATGGTGACCTGGAATAGAAGCTGCCTCTTCCGCCACTAAATGTGCAGCTAGATGTGGCTATGGGATTAAGACCCCACCAATGGTGTGTGACCATGAGCAATATACAAAACTTCCCCTCCCTTCCTTTCAGATGACTGTAATGTGGACATGATGCTGAGCCAGCTTTGATCATGTGGACCAGGGTAACACCCGAAGGATAGCGAACAGGAAAATAGAAAAGCCTGGGTCTTAATTTCTATTTTATCCTTTGGAAACAAAAATGATACTTATCCCTTGAATTTAAAAGTATTTGCAATAATTCAGGTTCTGTGAGCTTTTCAGACTATAGGAACATAGATACAAAAGATAATCACAATCATTCTGAATCTTATATATATTAGTCCTGAATACTACATTATATTGAACGTTTGCTAAACGATGTGCCGATTAACTGGAAAACTGAGACAAGGGTGCTTTCCTGTCAATAAAGGAATTGAACAGTACTAGCTGTGTCATTCTGTGTGGACAGAAGCACTGAACTAAGAAGTTAGGAGGCCTGGGTTCTAGTGCCAGTTTTATTTGCAACAAATCACTTATGTATAAAAGAATGGTTAACATCTACTCCCTAATTCACAAATGTCACGAAATAAAAATTCTTCCCAAGAAAACCACATTGTAAATTAAGATATTAGTACTATTTAGCTTAGGCTTTAACTCAAAGATTGAGAATGATGAATAAGAGAATTCACTTTTTATAAATTGGTTGCAATACCTTAACTCTCCAGATGGTAATCTGGTTGAGATAAACTGAGCAAATAATCTGAGAAGCTGGACTATATGAGCATCAGGACTGGAGGAAGACTCATTAAAAACCTGCGTTATGCAGATGACATAACCTTCCTTGCTGAAAGTGAAGAGGACTTGAAGCACTTACTGATGGAGACCAAAGACCACAGCCTTCAGTATGGATTACACCTCAACATAAAGAAAACAAAAATCCTCACAACTGGACCAATGAGCAACATCATGATAAATGAAGAAAAGATTGAAGTTGTCAAGGATTTCGTTTTACTTGGATCCACAATCAACACCCAGGGAAGAAGCAGTCAAGAGGGCAAATCTGCTGCAAAAGACCTCTTTAAAGTGTTGAAAAGCAAAGATGTCACCTTGAGGACTAAGGTGCGCCTGACCCAAGCCATGGTGTTTTCAGTCACTTCATATGCATGCAAAAGCTGGACAATTAATAAGAAGAACTGACACCTTTGAATTGTGGTGTTGGCAAAGAATATTGAATACACCACAGACTGCCAAAAGAATGAACAAATCTGTCTTGGAAAAGTACAACCAGAATGCTCCTTAGAAGGAAGGATGGCGAGACTATGTCTTACATACTTTGGACATGCGGTCAGGAGAGATCAGTCCCTGGAGAAGGACATCATGCTTGGTAAATTACAGGGTCAGCGAAAAAGAGGAAGACCCTCAATGAGATAGATTGACACAGTGGCTGCCAGCAATGGGCTTAAATATAACAACGATTGTGAGGATGGCACAGGACTGGGCAGTGTTTTGTTCTGTTCATAGGGTCGCTATGAGTCGGAACCGACTCGACAGCACTTAACAATATTTCAACCTTACAAACAAAAAGCTATCAACAAGAAATTACTGGTGAAGAAAAAGTTGGCCAAAAAAATAACCCTACTGAGAAATAACTTTCTGTGTTAAGAGCAGTCCTTATAAAATCCCTGATATCAAACGGGACAAAGTTTAGCTTTAGGCCACTGAAGTATGTTTGCCCTTTTGAAGGAATACGTATTGCTAGGGCAAGCATCTCTTCACTAAAAATAATGTTAAACAGGAATGTCCTGTAGACTCTTCAAATGGCCAATCAAAATGGCTAAGAAAACATTATTTGATTTTCTTTATCATTTTCTCTCTCCCTCTCTTTTTTTTATCCTATGACATTTCATTCAAAAAATTCAGTTTCCCACACCAGAGTATGCTTCTGTAGTCTACCAGGGTGAAAGAAATGATAGCGTTCTGTCACTAGAGAATAAACATAGTAGAGGGATTAGAGTGTTACTGAAAAGAAAGATGCAGGAAAATCATTTAACTGGATATAGAAAAGCATCTGGTCATTTATCATGTAAATGTATCATGACAACATATATATTAACAAACCCTGAAAAGGAAAGCACCTGTATTTTCTTGTATCTAACAAAGCCGGTTTTGTGCAACTTAGTCTTTATTCCTGGGTATTCCCTTACAATTTGTTGATAAAACACTTAAACAAGACTGGAGCATGGTTCACAGAGAAATACAGAACAAATACCATAATACAATAACCATGCAATACCACTGCTTAGGAAAATATTTCAGAGGAAACATACTTTAGCTATTCGTCCCAAACGCCATCACCCATTTATGTTCTTTAACTGTCAACTTTTGGCATAAAAATACTGTAAAACTGGTAATTAAGAACATTTACAGTGACTTACAGATTATTTTAAAACAATTCTATACCCAGCTAAAGTTATAAAGTTCTTTGCTGGCACTTGATTTTAGAGTGGATAACAATAACTAATGATCTCAGTATAATAATTGTTTTCAATTTATCCACATTTACGAAAACCAGTATTGCCTCACAAATAGTAAAGAATAAATCACTTCCTGCTGAAGAGTCCTCTCAGTTGAACACAAAACTATACAGCCAAAATACTTTACGAGTCATATAAACTTTTTAAGACAAGACAATGGATAAAATTTTCCACAATAATATCTCCAGTGGAAAAAAAAAAAGGACTGTTTCTGTGCTTCAATGAAGCATGTATCAGGTATAGATATAAAATATGAACTTATAAAGCAAGTTACTTTTGTTTTTAGAAAGGTTTTTAAAAGATTAGTGACATTACTAGAATGTAATTCTTTCAAATGGAAAATTGATCACTTTATCAAATAACCATTTTGTTTTCCAAAACTAAACTGAAATTTCTTTCCAAACTTTCAGTGAGCTTAAGGCTAGTCTGCACACTTAAGACATAGATCCATTTTTCATCTTTGCCAAAGGGGAGAAAACCAAAGTAAAACTTAAACTGTATCTAATATAGTAAAAAACCCACCAGTTGTTTTGGAAATCTACTATACTGTTCTGAAGGAAAATATGCACTTCCAAAACCCTACCAGCAATTCCTAGTCCAGTTCTCCATTATAAAAATTAAATTTCCAAAGTTATATTGCTTGTGGCACTAAATGCAAGCAAAAATGGACGGAAGGCTAAATTAAGATCATGAAAAATAAACATACTAACCAATTAAATCAACTCAGACTTTTAGCACAGTAAATTATTAAACAGGGTGATTTCTTGGAGTGTTTAAATTATAACATTACCTAGTATTTCAAACAATACCCTTTCTAAATCAAACCTGCAGTTAATCAACCCCCGACTCCCCTGCCCCGGAAAAGGAAAGTATATCTTTTAAAAATACTTTTTACAGCAAAAACACTTCCATGTTTCAACTTATTTACAAGGAACCCTGCCGATCCTGTGCATTTTACTGAAGCCCTAGTGTCACCCAATCATCATCTTCGGATGAGTAACTTGACCTTTCTGGCTCATCAGAGTCCAATTCTCTGAATTCACCTATGTCCCATTCAGTATCAGATTCAGTCAGTATCTCCTCTATCTCGGTGATGAAACTCCGACCAGGTTCAAGGTAAGAAGGAAAAACACGAGCAGAGAGGCAATAAAAGTTAGAGTCAAACTGCAAGAGGCCTAACCTGGTACCTATGTTAATCCACTGGCCTTCCCTGGTGTTATATTCATACATGGTCGCCCGGTTCTTTCTCCCCTGTGGGCTGTGCGAGGTGATGAGCAGCAACTTTCTGCCGTGATTGATAACCTGGTAGTTGTTAGTCCCTGGCACTAAGGGAATATTTCTAGTCTGTCTCCATTGTCCTATGAATGGGTTGTAGATCTTCATGACTGGGATGTCACAGACACAACAGATCTCATCACTGAAGACACAGGCATCCTGAAAGGTATGGCGTTTAAGAGAATAACACTTCAGCCATATATTATGGCTAGGATCATAGCAGAACACACGATTACTGTTGACAGTGTAAAGATAACTCCGAATTACTACCAGGTCAAAGCATATAAAAGAATGGGGTAATGGTTCCACCAGCACCCACTGGTTCCTATGAACACTATAGCATTCCATGTCCTTCAATTTAACACCAGTAACAGGATCTCGCCCGCCCAAAACATAAATGTAGCCATCAGTGTAAGCCACATTCAGGCCCGCACGACACAGCAAGCGGTCTGCAAGTTGCTACCAACTATTCTGGGCTGGTTTATATACCCAGAGGTCTTTTCTGGGCTGGGCAGCAAGATAGATGTCATGGTCTGGAGAGATACAGACAGCTGAGGAGGTGATGGTCTTAGTGTGAGCCAGGCTGGTCAAAGGTGACGGTAATGTGTAAAGATCCCCTGTGTATGGGTCACGGCACAGAAAGGGATCTCTGGAGTGTCCAGAGAAGATCACCATCTCCTTGGCACACATACCCATCCTCTGGGGTGGATTTTCTGCTGAAGATACAATAGAGCTGGTGCTGCTGTTTGGCTCTGGCGCCAGAGTCTTGTACATCACATCGCCATAGCGCATCTGCAGGATCCGTTTAATAATGTCCAGGCAGTGCTCCTTCACAATGGGCTTGGTCAGCAGCCCTTCCAGCTAGTTCTGATCCTTTTCAGTGAAGTGTGCCCAACGGACACACTTGAAGACTTCTGCCGCGCTGGGACCCTGCTCTTTGGGAGCAGCCTCCAGCCACTGCATGGCCACGTGGCACACAGTCTGCTCACTCTCTACCTCCAGACTATCCAAGCGCAGGACAGCCAGCAGCTGGGCCAGGGTCAGATCTGCCAGAGTCTCCTCCCCTAATCGAACCCATCTGGCTAAGTTGGTTGAAGTTGTGAGCTATGAAGGACTGGGCCTGAGATCGCAGCCTGGTATGGTCGAAGGTGTCTGCGAACTTGAGGATGGCGGTGCAGTTGGTCAGGTCGAGGCGACGGGCTATGAAGGAGGCGCAGGCTTCCCGCACAAATTTGAGCTGTAGCATGTCAGAGGCCGCACAAAGGCGTTCCACACTGGCCTCGCTCAGTGACACGCGACCCGTGTAGCAGTAGTCAACCAACACCTCGAAGTACTCGGTGTCCACATCGTGCATGGTCACACTCGCCTGATGGCTCTCGTACATGCCACTCGTGACATGCTCCTGAAGTAAGGGCACGTGGCAGCCAAGACGTTGCGGTTGCAGGAGAAAAGGCAACCCGTGCCAGGCCTGCTACCAGGTGTCACTACCTCGATGGTCACGTCGCACAGCAGCTTCGCGTCGTGCTGTGTCATCACGGTTGCAGAATGGGCCAAGTCCTTCAGCTTCTCTGGGCCTGTGAAAAAGGCCGAAACCGTAGGTTTGTGAATCCTGGACCGTCTCCCGCCACTGGGGTTGACCAGGCAGCGAGGGCGCGGGGCTTCCTCCATGGTGGAAATGGCAGCACGCTGAGGGCGAGAACAACTGCTACCACGGGGCTCAGTCTTCTCACCAGTCTCCCCTCGCTGACGCTAACTTAATTTAGCATTACTCCGGGGTGCCGCATCTGTTTATGGCTTAAACAGTGCCTGCCTCACCCTTTCACCAACTCAGCACGTCCTCACAAGACCTGCTAGCTGGATATGACACGCTACGGCCGCTGGCAACATCGGTCGCCACCCAGGAGAACTACGGCTCCCAGGCTGCTCCTCCCGCCCCCTTCAGATGCAGGGGAAGAGCCTGATGGACAGGAATCGCTTTGCCTGTTGGGAGCAGTAGTTTGAGTAACATCGCGATGTTTCTTGGCGAGTGCGTGTTTTAGCTGATGGTGGTGATTCTCCGGATTTGATTTCAGTTGTTAAAATTATCAGGTTTGGAAACCGAACAACAGTTTAGTTTAACTAGTAAAAAAGGTCTGCCTTGAAGCATTATGCTCTTTTAAGAACTATCTACCTGAGATCAAACTGACAACAGCAATTCTGAAAGATTGGATAGGAACCTTAAGCGCCGCTGAACTTATCTTAATGAGGGAGGAACAACTCAGAAAAGAAGGGTGAGAATGGTTGCACAACTCAAAGAATTTTATCAGTCCCACTACATTGTACACATAGAAACTGTTGAATTGGTATATGTTTTGCTGTGTATGTTCTCAACAACAACAAAATAAATAAAATTAAAACAAAAAAAACCCATCAGGTTTGGAATCCAGATTAGAAGCTCCATTCTATTCAGGTAGTCCCTTATTACAACTTATTCTAGTTACGAAGAACCACACTTAACGGTCTGCTTTTTTGTTTTTGTTTTTTACATCAATATACGTACATAATTTGCTGATGTTATTCTCAGGTGTTAACTTGCATATGTTCAATGTTATGATTTAAAAAGATACTGATAAACCTTGAGAGTACGGCCCCCAGACACCCTTTTAGCTCAGTGGTGAAGTCACCGCCACTGTTACCGCCTGGGAGTGGACAGCCCTGTAAAACCAAATGAGACTAATGAGGTACAGGAGTCCAGTGACAAGGGCCAGAAGGCAGAAGGGGACAAGGAAGCTGGTGACAGGGAACACAAGGTTGAGTAAGGATATTGTTAATGTGTTGTGAGATTGTTAACCATTGTCATAGGGCAACATTTGTAGTAACTGTTAAATGAGAAACTATTTTGTTCTGTAAGCCTTCATCTTAAGTGAGAATAGCAGCACAATTGCAAGAGTGTAGTCAATGTCACTGAACTGTGTATGTAGAAATTTTTGAAACGGTGTATCTTTGGCTATGTGTATTTTCACCAAAAAAAAAAAAAAAAGGTTGAGAATTTAGAGGGTTAATATGTTGTGGGGTTGTTAACCAATGTCATAAAACAACATGTGTACTACTGTTTCATGAGAAACTATTTGTTCTGTAAGCCTTCACCTGAAGTACAATAAAAAAAAAGATACTGATAATAAAAGGCAATAATTATGAAAAGTAAAAAAAACAAGGTATTCGACTTATGGTCATAACCAATTTATGATGGAGTCATCATTGTGGAACCGTTATAAATTGGGGACCACCTGTATTCATTAATTATTTCACTATTCTCTCAGAATGGTTTCCTCTTTTGTAAAATGGAGATAATAAAATAAGGATTAAATTTCATAGGGCTAAAGTATTTTCATTAAGCTCTTAGTATGAATGCTTATAACTAGTCTAATAGAGCTCCTTTCACTCCACCCCCATATCAACTGAAGGTTCTGGAATTTTAGTTATTTAAGAGTTTTAGGGAGAGTTCTAAATAAAAATATTTCAACAAGCGGAACGTATACCATTCCAAACCACAGGATTCTTAGAACTGAGCAGCATACGTGCCCTAATATCCCTTGAATTAGTACATATAGTATAGTCTTATGCTTTACAAAAGTGTTTTATATTTGTATTGATCAATATTGTCCATGTACAATATACCTAAAAATAAATAGTGCTCAGTCATTGACTTTTCGCTTCTTTATATCTGCCCTTAACAGTAGTATTTGCTTTAGATTACCTTTCACAAAATGCAAAATATTCATTAGACACTGTGCTGTAAGGCCTAGAGCAGTCCTGTCCAATAGAATATTTCTGTGATGATGGAAATGTTCTATATTATTCAATATGGTAGCTATGAACCACATGTGGCTCTAAAGTACTTGAAATGTGGCTAATGTTACTGAGAAACTGAGGTTTTAAATTTAGAAACAAAGCATTAGCACCAACAAATTCAATGGGAGAAAGAAGTGTCTTTCCAACAAATAGTACTAGAATAACTGGATCAGAATGGAAAAAAAAATTAACCTTGACACTGACAATATTGAACTCTACCTAAACCCTGTGCTCATGGAAAACAGTGATAGTTAAGAAATATGCCCACTGTTTTTTGCTCCCAGAAATGGTTTACCACAAAGAACCACTCTTGCTTACATGACTTACATAAGACTTGCTATCTGCTGTTTCTCATGATTACTATAATACTCATGGATGACTCCTTTGTTTATCTGTGACAAGACCAAAAACAAACTTATTCATTTTTTTCCTGAACCAGTTGAGAAGGCCAGACATAGACGCTCCAATTTCTCATCCTTTATCTCATGAATGCTTAAGATTAGAACCGTGTGACTCTGACCTAAACTAGCTAGACACAGATTTAAGCATTTCCTGTTAACTAACTGAGACTTCCTCTGATTACAAAAACAATCCCAACGGTAAATCATCCCACCTGTAACTTGTCTATTCCTCCCTACAAAATCTAAGGTAAAAGCCTGCTGAGACACTCTAATATTTGAATCTGGGCTGCTCTTTGTATTACAAAAGGCTAGATAAAATCAATTTCCTTACTTGTTTGGTTTTTGTCTTTGACAGTTTGGTGCCATAACTGAGACGGGAAGACTACCTCTAGACATCTGTCTTCTCCACCCAGGTACTGAGGCCTCTCAAGGCTGTGTGTTGCTTCCCTGACTGGTGATTAGGGGATCTCATGGTGAGTCCAGCTCTTGATCCATATGCTCTGGACGGTTGTCCATGGTAGCATTATAAGGGTTTGAGTTTAATTCTTTGAGTGATCTTTTGGTTTTGTCTTGTTGCCAGTTTTTGTTTAACCTTGGTACTATTGAAAACTTTCAGCCCACTTCTCAACTTCTTCAAAACCATACAGATTATATGCTATACTACTATGCCAAAAATTTATTTCATTACCTCCAAAAATTGCAGAATTTTGCTGAGGACAATTTAGAACTCCAGTGGCCCCTTTGGAACACTTGAAATCCCCCTAAGCCATCTACGAGATGCCCTCAAACCTTAGAACTCTAAGGTCTCATCTTAACAATGGTCAGCTTATTTGGCTTGGTATGAGGAGGCTGAAAAATGAGAAAATATCTCCAGTCTAACTTGAACAGTAAAATTCCCTAAGGACCATCTCTTTCACCACCAGTCCACAACTTCACAACCCTGTCCACATCCAGAACTCCCCTTATGTATCACCACAACCACCATGTCCCCATCAACTATTCCTCCTTATTCTACAGATTCTTTTTTTCCCCTTTCAGCCCCTACTGCTCCTATTTACGCCTCCTGCCTCTATGAAACTCCCTTGCCCTTTATTGGCAACTTCCTCATCTGTGGCAGAAGATCAGTGACCTAAGCATCCACCCCACCCCCCCAACAAGTGCTCTTTAAGCCTTGATCTCACTCAGATTTACATGCTATTGTTAAAGACTTTCTGGATCTTACCTCTTGTATCCACAACTAAGTTTCACTGTGAAAGGGTAAACAATCATTACCATCAGTGGAGACCCCACCACCTTCCTAGTGGACATAGGGGCAACACATTCCACCATTAATACCTTTTATTGCCGCGCCACCTTTCCTTGGAGTACACAAACCACACCTGTGGTGGAACTTGATCATCTACTACAAGACTTGCCTCTTACTACTCAGCATAGCTTTCACTTAGCTCCACTACCCGAGTAAACCTTCTGGGATGAGAATTACTTTCCAATTAGCAGTATTCATTGCTCTCTTGATGTCCTCATCCTCAAAGTCCCTGGCTCCATGCCTATTTCCCTTTGCCCTTTAATGGCTGTCATTGCCCACCTGACTTTTCTTGCTCCTGTCAAAGCCCTCGAGCCCTTTTAAGCCCTTACAAACCATGTTAACTAAGATACTTGACTCCCTTTGGGCTGCTCACTTCACTGACATAGGCCAGATATAGGGGGCTGAACCTCTCAGAGTAGAAATAGATCCTTCCATGCCGCTCCCAAGATTACCACAATATCTTCTAAAATTAGAAGCCCTCCAAAGACTTCAACCAATAATTCAGGCTTTATTGACAAGAGACTCTTAGTTTCCCATCTGGTCCCTTTAATACCCCCATCCTTACAGTAAAAAGTCTAATGGCAAAGGATATTGGCTAGTACAATCCACCACCATCATCAGTTGCTGTCAAGTCAGTTTCAGCTCATGACAACCCCATGTGGTGCATACAACACTTACGAGCAATAAACAAAATAGTCAAACTCAGGTTTCCTCTACACCAACAGCATTCTAGCCTATCCCACCTAACACTACTCACTTAGAATCATCGACTTATCTTCTGCTTTTTCAGTATTCCTCTTCAACCTGACTCACAGTATCATTTTGCCTTCACATGGAAAAATCAACAGTATACATGGCAGCCATGCCTCAGAGGTTTTCCTGAGGCCCCTACTTATTTTTTTAAAACCCTAAATGCAAACTTGAAAGATTTAAACTTTCCTTGCAACTCTGTCCCTAACCAGTGTATATATAGATGACCTTCTTCTTTGCTCACCTGATTTTGACAGCTCATATTTACTCCAAGCTCTCACCATCAAGGGACATAAGGTCTCTATTGTTGTTGTGTGCTATCGAGTCGATTTCAACTCATAGCGACCCTGTATGACAGAGTAGAACTGCCTCGTAGTGTTTCCAAGTCTTTATGGGAGCAAATTGCCAGGTCTTTTCTCCTGCAGAATTGCTGGTGGTTTTGAACTGCTGACCTTTTGGTTAGCAGCAAAGCACTTAACCATTGTGACACCAGGACTCCTTAAGGTCTCTGCAGTAGGTTGAATAACCAACCAGTTACCTTCAAGTCAGCTCCCACTCATGGTCACTCCATGTGTGTCAGAGTATAACTGAAATATAGGGTTTTCAATGGCTGATTTTTCGGAAATAGATCACTATGTCTTTCTTCTGAGGTGCCTCTGGGTGTACTCAAACTGCCAACTTTCTGATTAGCAGCTGAGTACATTAGCAATCCAAAATTCATGTCCACCTGAACCTCAGAATGTGACCTTATTTGGAAATAGAATCTTTGTAATTAGTTAAGATGAAGTCATAATGGATGAAGGTGGGGTCTAAATCCAACAACTGGTGTCTTTATAAGAGAAAGGAGAGAAGATTCAGACACGGGGACAGAGACACATAGGGAAGAAGGCCATGTGAAGACAGAGGCAGATTGGAGGGATGCAGCTACAAGGCAAGGAATGGCAAGGATTGCTTACAACCACCAGAAACTGGAAGAGAAGCGTAGAACAGAGCTTCCAGAAGGAACCAGCCCTGATGACACCTGGATTTTGGACTTCAGACTTCCCCAACTGAGAGAGAATAAATCTCTGTTGTTTTAAGCCACCAGTTTGTGGAACTTTGTTCTGGCAGCCCTAGGAAACTCATGCAGTGTCTAAAGACAAAATACAATTAAGCAGCCCTCAAGTGTATTACCTAGAACATGATATCTCTGCTGAACGGAAGACTTTATCTCCTAAGTGAATTAATCCCATCATCAACTTTCCTCTCCCTTAGATCAAAGTAGAACTCCAAGAGTTTTTAGGATTAGGAACTGAATCCCTAACTTTTTCACTATTGCCTCTCCCTGGTAGTCCATGACTAAGGAGACTGTCCTAAATCCCTAAGGGGGCCTATTCTTTTATGTCTGCATTTCAAAACCTCAAATCCTCTCTATTCTCTTCTCCCTCTCTTCGACTCCCTGATTACTTATTACTCTTTCCTTATGATAGGTTTGCGCTTAGTTTGCTCTTCTTTTTCTAGTTCCCTAAGGTGTAGTGTTAGGTTATTGATTTGAGATCTTTCTTGTTTAATGCAGGCATTTACAGCTATAAATTTCCCTCTGAGCATGGCTTTTGCTGCAGCCCTTAAGTTTTGGTATGTTGTATTTTTGTTTTCATTCATCTGTACGTGTTTTCTAAGTTCCCTTGTGGTTTCTTCTTTGATCCATTGGTTATTTTAGATTGTGTTGTTTAATTTCCATATATTTGTGAAATTTTCCAGTTTTTCTTCTGTTATTGATTTCTAGCTTCATTCCACTGTGGTTGGAGAAGATGTTGTTGTTGTTGCTAGGTGCCATTGAGTTGTCTCTGACTCATAGTGACCCTGTGTATACCAGAGGAAAATGTTGCCCAGTCCTATGTCATATTCACAATACTAGGTACGTTTCAGCCCATTGTTGCAGCCACTGTGCCAATCCGTCTCATGGAGAGTCTCCCTCTTTTTTCGCTGACCCTCTGCTTTACCAAGTATGATGTCTTTCTCCAGTGACTGGTTCCTCCTGATAACATGTCCAATGTATGTCAGTGTATTGTAGTAGCATCAGACCTCCCCTAACTTCAGAGGGTGGGTTGGGGATGACACCATCAGCCCAAAGCTGATTTCTATGAGGTGGAGGCCAGACATACCTCCACTCTCCGACCTTGTTACCAATTCTGACACCAGCTGTCCTCCTCCTGGCACTCTCTACTTCTTTGCTGGGTTCAACAATTCACAGCAATGGCCACACAGAACTCACAGGCCATACTCACAGTCATGGGGTTGGGGTGCAATTATTTACTTCCGTGTGTGGCCTTTCTAGCTATGGTCTTGTGACTCCCACCAAGGTGATTGGGTGGGGCTGTGCAAATAAGATAATTGTGGCCCACTGAAGGGATTGGTTAGTTTTGCCTTAAAAAGAGCCAAATCTGGAGCAGAGAGGAGAGCCCACCACCAGCAAAGAAGGAGAGAGCCGCAGCAGACGGTGCAGCGGGCTTCCAGGCCCACGGAGCAAGAAAGCTGAGTGCCTCTAGGCAGAGACTGAGGGCCAAGGAGAAGTCTATGCCTGGCCCATGAATTTGGGACTTGCCAGCCTCCACAACCGCATAAGCCATTTCCTTTAGATGGTTTGTGAGTTCTGTGAGACGTTGCAGTGAATTAGGGAACTCAAAGATAAGAAGGAGAGTACTGAGGTGAGAGGGAGTAGTTGATGTTAGAGATGATGGAGTGGCACAGCAACTCGTAAAAGTTAGACATTTGGGACATCTTTAACCTCCACCTCATAGGAACCAGCTATGTGCTGATTCTTATAAAAGGGGTTTATTGGGGGAAGTAACAGTTTACAATTCAGGATTCAGATCAGCTTGGAAGTAACAGGAACAACTCAGGAGACAGTATACAGTTCATCAATCAGGGAAGTTTCCAACAAAGACAGCTCTCAGCTTCTTCTTGATTGTGCCTGCAGGCAGGCCTAGCTCTCAGCCTCTGCCACTGGATCCCGTTTGGGCCAACTGTTACCGGCCCCCCTTGGGCCTTGACTCCGTCCTACTCGGGCAAGTTGTACAGCTCTTTAGCTCCACCAACATAGTGTCTAGAGATACTCCACTCCTCCAACAAGCCTCCTGCTCAGAGTTGCTCAGCTCTCTCGCTCCATGGGTTTGTGAGCCCACTACAGCCACCTACCAGTCCCATGCCATTGCTGTCTTGTGCCACTGCCATCCATGCCGTCTCGCACCGTCTCTCGTGTTACAGCTGTCTCTGTCTCCTGCGTCTAGGAGGCTGTTAGCTCAGGGACCCTGGGTCCAAAAGATGTGGTCCGCTCCCGGTTCTTCTTGATGGTAGTGAGGTCCTTCCCTCCAGCCTCTGTGGGATTGGCTCTTATAAGCCTAGCATGATGGCAAAACTGACCAATTCCCTTGGTAGGCCACAGTCACCTAGTTTGCATAGTAATTGACCAATCCCTGAGTGGTTTTATAAATCTTATTTACATAATAGACTAACCAATGCCTTTGCAATAATGTGGCCCTAGCATCTTAGCAGAAATACAAACTCGGGGCCAGAAAGGCTATACATAGAGAAACCCATTGCCCTGCATTGAGACAAAGTCCTGCAACCCTTGGTTAAGGAGCATTCTGGCTGTACATCCTCCGAGACAGATTTGTTCATTCTTCTAGCAGTCCATGGTACAGTCAGTATTCTTTGCCAGTGTTACCAAACGCAATGGGTTCGCCGCTTGTACTCTAGTTAAGAATAACTAAGGGTGGAGCGGATTTAAAGCAAGGCATAGTGTATTACTCACAGCGAGTAAGAGGAGGGAGGATCCTCCCCGAAAGCCCTCTCTCTCCGAAAAAAGGGCTGTCACTGCAGTTTTATACCACGTGGGAAAGGGGAAGTCATACATATCCATTAAATTCATATATATCAAAAAGGGGTCGGGGTAGAATTCTGGCACAGAAGTGGCTGACGGACTTCTTGGTTTGGAAATGGGCTCAGTCACTGCTCGATGACGTATGTCAGGTGTTTGGTTCCTAGGCAATACATACGGCATGAGACCATCTGCCGGCTGACCTGGTCTCTTACCGCGCATGCCCAGGATTCTAGTTCTAATTGGCTGATCTGAAAGACAGACAAGCGGACAGACTAGGGGAAAGCAAACAACATTCGCACCGTTCTTCTTCTAGACAAAATTTTTAACTGATGTAACTTGTTGTTTAAGGCCTTTTCTGTCCCTAGCTGGTCTCACCAACACCACAATTCGAATGTGTCAATTCTTCTTTGGTCTTCCTTTTTCGTTGTCCAGCTTCTGTATGTATATGAGGCGATTGAAAATATCATGGCTCGGGTCAGGGGCACCTTAGTTACCAAAGTGACATCTCTGCTTCTTACCACTTTAAAAAGGTATGATTTCAATTATTTTAGATTTATTGACACTTCTTCTGTGTCCTAACATATGTCCTCTCCTGGAGAATATTCCATGTGCACCGGAGAAGACAAATGTATCATGATCCACAGACCCAAGACAACTCTGCTTCCAAATGAATTCCCAAAGAGAGGCTGAATCTGAGCCAACAACTTTACACATGGAGATCAAATCTAGACTGACAGTGGCATAGACCTGGGTATCTCCCATTGCCTTCCTTCCAGACATATGGAAGGGAGGAACTGACAGTGTTGAACTTTACCTCAGTAATTCCTAGAGCACATGATTAAAAGGTTAAACGAAAATTACTTAGAGTAGTACCTGGCACATAAGAAGTGCTTAGTAAATGGTTTCTATCATTATGATCACGCATACAATCATAATTCACTTAATATATTCTGACGCCAGCTGTCCTCCCCAGGACGCTCTCTGCTTCTTTGCTGGGTTCGATAATTTGTTGCAATGGCCACACAGAACTCACAAGCCATACTGAAAATTATGGTGTTTATTGGGGGAAGTAACAGGCTACAGTTCAGGTTGGGATCAACTTGGAAGTAACAGGAACAACTCGGGAGACAGGAGACAGTGTGTCAATCTATTTCCTGTGAAATCATCTATTTCCTGTGAAAATACCAAATGCAGCCATGAAGCCTTATTCACGTAACTGTTGTCTAGGGTATTTGAATATTTTGGCTTAGATCTTAACCCCCACCTCTCAAATTTTTAACTCTAAATGCCTGCTTGATTCCCACTTCTTCCTTTCTGCATATAGAAATAAAACTCTGATCCAGAAATAGAGAGAATGTGTGATTCTGTACTAATAGATTTTAGAGCAAGGGCTGTATATAATCTAGAGATAGTCTACAAAATTCCATCTAAATTGAATAGTCTGTTTGATTATCTGAATGTGGAGTCCTTAATACCTCCCCAGGCCTATGAATAGTGTACACTAAATTCTATATCACAGATAGAGGTGTTAAAATGGTAGATTACATATTAAAATGTTTATATGTATCATTTATGTCATTGCTTCTACAGACATTGATATCTACTGAAAATAACCTTAATAGTAAAGTTTTTAGCCTTTCATTGTTCTACTGTAGATGTGATAAAAAATGTACAGTGATAAAGAAAATCTTATTTCCATACTTTGAGAACATATCTGAAAAAGAAAAACCAAATAATCAGTATATGGCTTTAAATAGGAAAGTGTTACAATATTCTATATTCTTCAGATGAAACCTTGTTTACTTGGTGGAGCACTAATGGATATATGTGAATCCATTGGTTTGGAGCAATCGACATCTAAACTAGAGATGATACTCGTGACTAGATATGTCTTTCCTACTTCACCTCAGCTGGAGCCTTCTCTAGCGACTCCTGTCAAACATATCCCTCTAGAACCTAGTGTCCTGACCTTACCATAAATACACTCACCAATTTACACCACTTCCTCTTGATCCTTTTGAGTTAGGATTTCCATCTTTAAAAGAAAAATGAGAAATTGGGAAAGGAAAAGAAGTAAGATGAGAAGAAGTCTATTGATTCTATCTATGTATATCATAGAAAACATATTCAAGGCTGCCTGTTTCTGAAGAGGAGATTGAACAATGGTATGTGTATAAGGTAGGATTCAGGAAAGAAAGGGTCAACATGAATGGTAGGGAAGGCTTTTTTCCTGTCATAGAGAGGATGAGAGAAAATTAAGACTAAGGGAAACAGATGGGAAGAGAATAGGATTAATTTATGTCCACAGGAAGGTAGTAAACTCTACTGAGAACTGTGTGTTGACACTAGTGCCTGACTAAAGTATATATTAGCTAAACACCTCATAGAAGTAAGAGCTAAACTACATCTGAAGTCCTCAAAATGTGAAGGGACTCCAAAAAAGTTATGCAAGTAATAAATATATAAGAATACTATTGAGGAGAGAGAGAGAGAGAAAGAGAGAGGAGGAATAGAGAGGGAGATGAGAGAGACAGACAGAATATATGGGATAGAAAGAAAGCAAATATGGCAAAGTGTTAATACATCGAAATCTATATGGAGCATGTATAGTGTTCATGGAAGTATTTTTTAAGCTTTTCTGTATGCTTCAAATTTTTCAACATAAAAGATTGGGGGAAATATCTTTCTCATCCAAACAATTCTGTTGGGCTTCAGATGGCTGCAGCTGGTCTTCACTGGCATATAATTCCACTCTCTCTCTCTCAAGAACCTTCTTCAGAACAATTACTAAATACATTATACCACTTTGTATTACACTCGGTCATTTATGTTATGTGTTTAACTTAATATATAAATGTGTTTTTAAAAGAACATGTAAAGAGATCAAATGTATGTCCTAACACACATGATCAGTTCTCAATATTACATTTCTTTTTCCAGTGGGGTGTACTTGTTTTCTACTTGAAGAGTTGGATGTGCTTTACAGGAAAGCTAATGTAAATTGTTTAGATCAAGAAATGTCAGTTAATTCATTAAAAATATATATATTTGTGACAGAGACCGGGGAAACCCCGAGAGTATGGCCTCCGGACACCCATTTAACTCAGTACTGAAGTCACTCCTAAGGTTCACCCTTTAGCCAAAGATTAGACAGGCCCATAAAACAAAATGAGACTAAAGGGGCACACCAACCCAGGGATAAGGACAAGAAGGCAGGAGGGGACAGGAAAGCTGGTAATCGGGAACCCAAGGTCGAAAAGGGGAGAGCGTTGACACGTCTTGGAGTTGGCAACCAATGTCGCAAAACAATATTTGTATTAATTGCTTAATGAGAAACAAATTTGCTCTGTAAACCTTCCTCTAAAGCACAAATATATATATGTATATATATAGTTGCAAGTACTATGTACTTTTAGCTGTACTTTATGAATATTCATAAAGATTTCCATGCCTCTGTCTTCTTCTTGATATATATATAGGTCCATTTCATTGATTTAAGGTTTTCATCCAACAGTTCAGCAATGGCTTCTTCATCTGGCAATTGGAGCGTTCTTGTATTAGCTGATCCAGGGGCTTCTCACCACATAAAAATTCTTGGCAAAAGACAGCTATTATGAAAATCTGATTATTAGAAATAAATGAGAAGCAAAGCCAAGCGTTGAGTGTACATTCACTTTATTTCCTCCCATGTCTTTAATTACAACGAAGGATTACTAATAACGTGGGCCTTTACTAAAATGGAATGCAATCGATAATTTGGTAGGATTCCCAGTTTGTACGGTCTCTTCATGTAAAAAACAAACCAAAAAGGGCAAATGGAATTATACACTTTCTTGTTTAAATTAGCATTCTGTTTTTAAATCAGTCTTCTGTGATTTAAGGATCCCAACCTAGTAGAATTCCAACAAAACTCTAAGTTTCTAGTAGAAAAGAATGAACCTATAATACACAGTGCACAATAATAATAAAACCAAACCTGTTTCCATGGAGTCAATTCCAGCTCATAGCGACCCTATATAGGAGCTTGAAAAAACTGATTAAACAGCAAATCCCCCAGTTACCATATCCTCATATATCACTCAATGGTATGCATTTAAATACAATGTGACTAGTCTATCGTATGAATACATTGCTAATGCAGTCATTTGACTTTTAGCTGAACTACCTATCACCTTTAGCTTTCTGTGTCTTCCAGGAGTAGCACACACAGAGTACAGATAATCTCCCTGGGACCATGACTTTAAATAGAAGAGGTCTTCATCTACTTCTTGGTGTCAACAGAACATCAGAGGAGGACTGGATCATTCCTATGTAGTTGGAAACTAGCACGATGTCCCTAAGAATACTTCCATCAACACGCTTTTCTCTGCCAAAGTTACTCCTGGCTGGTGCCTTTTTCACAAGTGAATTTAGCTTCCTTCCCATTTGGTGTAACACTTCCGAAGAAGGCAGGAAAGTGAGTTTGGTGTACAGAGTGTTGTAAGTGCGCGGGGTGAACAATAGGTTGACAGATAGTTGTTTTATAATTTTATCTACCTATAGAGAGTTGTCAACAATTTCATTTTATTTGGATCCACAATCAACGCTCATGGAAGCAGCAGTCAAGAAATCAAACGATATATTGCATTGGACAAATGTGTTACAAACGACCTCTTTAAACTATTCAAAAGAAGGATGTCACTTTGAGGACTAAGGTGTGCCTGATCCAAGTCATGGTATTTTCAATCGCCTCGTATGCATGTGAAAGCTGGACAATAAATAAGGAAGACCAGAGAAGAATTGATGCCCTTGAATTATGGTGCTGGAGAAAAATACTGAATATACCATGGACTGCCAGAAGAACAAACAACTCTGTTTTGGAAAAAGCATAGCCAGAATGCTTCTCAGAGGGGAGGATGGCGAAACTTCGTCTTACATACTTTGGACAGTCATCAGGAAAGATCAATCTCTGGAGAAGGACATCATGCTTGGTAAAGTAG
>NW_004443980.1:14944231-14946428 GCF_000243295.1 Trichechus manatus latirostris
GAAAAAGTACAGCCAGAATGCTTCTCAGAGGGGAGGGTGGCGAAACTTCGTCTTACATACTTTGGACAGTCATCAGGAAAGATCAATCTCTGGAGAAGGACATCATGCTTGGTAAAGTAGATGGTCAGCAAAAAAGAGGGAGACCCTCAATGAGATAGATTGACCCAGTGACTGCAACAATGGGCTCAAACATAACAACGATTGTGAGGATGGTGCAGGACCAGGCAGTGTTTTGTTCTGTTGTATATAGGGTGCTGAGTCAGAGTCGGCTTGACAGCACCTAGCAATAACAACATAGAGACCAAAGACGAACAGGAATAAGTAGCATCATAAATGACAAATGTCATTAGTGAACAGACGTAGGAAATCTTCAAGTTGAAAAGCAGAATCAAATGTAATTGTTTCATGAAATCTTGGCTGACCTGATTTTTCCAAAAGAAGGTATAGATGAGTAAAAGGTGAGGGAGGTCATTACGCTAGACCTGCACTAAGAGAAATGCTAAAGACCATACTTCAGGTTGAAATGGAAGGACAACAGACAATAACTTGAAGCCATATGAAGAAATAAAGATCTCTGATAAGATAGTTTTGTGGGCAAATATAAAGCCTAGTTTTATTATATTTATAGTTTGTAACTCTTTTTGTTATGTCCCCTGTGATTTATAAGATAAATGCATAAAAAATAGTTACAAATTTTTGAGATATAAAAGAGAGAAGCAAGCAGAGAGACAGGGGGACTTCATACTACCAAGAAACGAGACAGGAGAATAGCTCATCCTTTGGACCTGAGGTCCCTGCTCTGAGAAGCTCCTTGACCCGGGAAGATTGATGACAAGGACCTTCCCCCAGAGCCAACAGACAGAGAAAGCCTTCCCCTGGAGCTGGCACCCTGAATACAGACTTTTAGCCTCCTAGACTGTGAGAGAATAAATTTCTCTTTGTTAAAGCCATCCAATGGTGGTATTTCTGTTACAGCAGCACTAGATAACTAAAAAATAGATCAAACAATAACTTGGGTACAATACAGAGAAAAGATCCATATGATATGATGAGTAACTGAAACTTGGTGATAAACTAAAAGAAAGCATCATAGATAATCCCAATGTTTTTGGACTAGAACATGGAGAAGTCTTGGTATCATATATAGAAATGAGAAAATTCTGAAAACTTGAGAATAATCTGGACACTGAAGTAGTCTTAAAACACATAAGGTTAGCCATGTGTTTCCAGGAACAGAACTTGATCTGGAAACACAGGGGAAACCAGAGTAAACAAGACAAATCCCTAATTAAGTTTATAATGTAGTTAGGATACAGATGAGTAAACAGGCAATTATAACACATACATTGTCAGTGGAAACACTGGGGCCCATGAGAGCACATCCAAGGAACATAAACTTCAGGGTCAAGGAAGGCTTCCTGGAGAAAGTGATGTCAAATCTGGGACCTGAAGTATAAGTAGGCCTTAGCCAGGCATGGGGTGCAGCAAAGAGGGTGATAGGAAGAAGGACATGCATATGTAAGGGCCTAGAGATAAGAAAGAGGCAGGGTTATTTTTTTTTTGAATAATTTTATTGTGTTTTAGGTGAATGTTTACACAGCAAATTACATTCTCATTCAACACAAATTGTTGAATTCCTCTTAGGTGAAGGGAAGGACCACACACACTACAGGGGAGGTCAGCACAACTGGACTAAACCAATGCTAAGAAGTTTCCTGAATACAATTCAGACACTTTGAGGGACAAGTAGCAGGGGTAGGGGTCTGGGGACCATGCTTACAGGGGAATCTAGGTCAATTGGCATAACAAAGCTTATTAAGAAAATGTTCTGCATCCTACTTTGGTGAGTGGTGTCTGTGGTCTTAAAAGCTTGCAAGCAGCCATCTAAGATGCATCAATTGGTCCCAATCACCTGGAGTAAAGTAGAATGAAGAACACCAAAGACACAAGGAAAGTAGTAGCCCAAGAGACAGAAAGGGCCACCTAAACCAGAGACTTCATCACCCTGAGACCAGAAGAACTAGATGGTGCCTGGCTACCACCAATGACTGCCCTGACAGGGAACACGAGAGGCCCTGATGGATCAGGAGGAAGGTGGGGTCAGAACTCAAATTCTTGTAAAAAGACAAGACTTAACTGTCTGAATGAGACTGGAGGAACCCTAGAAAGCATGGCCCCCAGATTCTCTATCAGCCCA
>NW_004443980.1:14946528-14953169 GCF_000243295.1 Trichechus manatus latirostris
GACATGGGGAATCAGGGGTGGAAAGGAGGAGTGTGCTGTCACAGTATAGGGAGAGCAATTAGGGTCACATAACAATGTATGTATAAATTTTTGTATGGGAGACTAACTTGAAATGTAAATTTCATTTAAAATACAACAATAAACAAAAAAATAAATAAATTGTTGAATTCTCAATTTATACACAAATTGTTCTGTGACACTGGTTACAATTCCTGTATTGTGTGAACACTCTCACCATTTTCACCCTGCCTGCCCCCTTTCTATCCATCCAGTTTCTCTGCCCCACTTTGCCTTTTCATCTTTGCTTTTGGGTAAATGTTGAGCAATTGGTCTCATATAGTTGATTGTTTAATGGAGCACACTCCTCACAGGTGTTATTGTTTATTTTATAGGCCAATCTATTATTTCTCTGAAAGTGGACCTCCAGGAGGGGCTTCAGTTCCAGGTTAAAGAATATCTTACGGTGATAATTTCAGGGGTTCCTCTAGCCTCTATCAGTCCAGTAAGTCTGGTCTTTTTTTTTTTTTTTTTAATGAATTTGACTTTTTTTCTACATTTTTCTCCCATTCTAATGTGGAACCATTCTGCATTCCTGGAATTAATTCCACTTGGTCACGGTGTATGACTCTTTTAATATACTGTTGGATTCTGTTCACTAGTATTTTGTTGAGGATTTTTGCATCTATATTCTTAAGAGATATTGGCCTGCAGCTTTTTGTTGTTGTTTTCTTGTGGTGTCTTTCTTTGGCTTGGGTATCAGGGTTATATTTGCTTCATAGAATGAATTAGGGAGTATTACTTCCTTCTCTATCTTTTGGAAGAGTTTAAACAGTATTGATGTCAATTCTTCTCTAAATGTTTGATAGAATTCCCCAGTGAAGCCATCTGGTCAAGGACTTTTTTTTAGCTGGGAAGTTTTTAATCACCAGTTTGATGTCTTCACTTGTTGTGGGTCTGTTGAGACTGTCTATTTCCTCTTGAGTCAGTTTGGGTAGGTTGTGTGCTTTTAAAAATTTTTCCATTTCATCTAGGTTACCTAGTTTGTTGCCATACAGTTGTTTATAATATTCTATCATAATTCTCTCTATTTCTATTGTGTCAGCCATAATGTTGCCTCTTTCATTTTTTATTTTGGTGATTTACATCTTTTCTCTTCTTTTGTTTGTCAACTTAGCTAAAGTTTTGTCAGTTTTATTGCTCTTTTCCAAGAACCAACTTTTGGTTTTATTGATTCTCTCTGTTGTTTTCCTGTTTTCTATTTTATTTATCCTTCAATCTTTGTTATTTCCTTTCTTCTGATAGGTTTAGGCTTAGTTTGCTCTTCTCTTTCTAGTTCCTGGAGTTGTTGAGTTAGGCTGTTAATTTTTCCTTTAATTTTTTTTTATTGTACTTTAGATGAAGGTTTACAGAACAAATAGTTTCTCATTAAACAATTAGTACACATATTGTTTTGCGACATTGGTTAACAACTTCATGACATGTCAACACTCTCCCTTCTTGACCTTGGGTTCCCTGTTACCAGCTTTCCTGTCCCCTCCTGCCTTCTAGTCCTTGCCTCTGGGCTGGTGTGTCCCTTTAGTCTCATTTTGTTTTATGGGCCTGTCTAATCTTTGGCTAAAAGGTGAACCTCAGGAGTGACTTCATTACTGAGCTAAAGGGGTGTCTGGGGGCCATACTTTTGGGGTTTCTCCAGTCTCTGTCAGGCCGATAAGTCTGGTCTCCTTTTGTGAGTTAGAATTTTGCTCTACATTTTTCTCCAGCTCTGTCCAGAACCCTCTGTTGTGATCCCTGTCAGAGCAGTCAGTGGTGGTAGCCGGGCACCATCTAGTTTTACTGGACTCAGTCTGGTGGAGACCATGGTAGTTGTGGTCCATTAGTCCTTTGGACTAATCTTTCCCTTGTATCTTGTTTTCTTCATTCTCCCTTGCTCCCAAAGGGGTGAGACCAGTGGAGTATCTTAGATGGCCACTCACTGGCTTTTAAGACCCCAGACACTACTCACCAAGGTAGAATGTAGAACATTTTCCTTATAAAATACGTTATGCCAATTGAGCTAGATGTTCCCCGAGACCATGATCCCCACAGCCCTGATAGGCTGTTAATTTGAGATCTTTCTTCTTTTTTATGTAGGTAGTTATTGCTATAAGTTTCCCTCTGAGTACAGCTTTCACTGCCTCCCATAAGTTTTGGTATGTTATGCTTTCCTTTTCATTTGACTCTAAGAAATTTGTGCTTTCTTCCTTGACCCATTGGTAGTTTAATAGTATGTTCTTTAATTTCCATATGTTCGCGTGTTTTCCAGGATTTTTCTGTTATCGATTTCTAGCTCTGCTCCCTTGTGTTCAGAGAAAATACTTTGTAGGACTTCAGTCTTTTTAAATCTATCAAGACTTGCTTTGTGACCTAAGATGTGGTCTATCCTGGAGAATGTTCTATGTGCACTGGAGTAGAATGTGTATTGTACTTTTTTTCTTGATAATGTCCTTTATTCACAACAGTCTTACATTTTGATGTACTCCAATTTATCTTTTTTTTTTTTTTTTTTCACATTGCTCATACTTTTGTTATATCCAAGAATCCATTATCAAATCCATGGTCATGAAGATTTACCCTTATGTTTTCTTCTAAGAGTTGTATGGCTTAATTCTTATTTTTAGGTTATTGATTGATTTTTAATTAATTTTGATCTATCATGTAAGATAGGGGTCCAACTTTATTCCTCTTCCAGTCGTCCCAGCGCCATTTGTTGAAGAGACTATTGTTTCCATCACTGAATGGACTTTGTACCATTTTCAAAAATCAATTGGTAGGGCCACAAATAGCCAAAGCAATTTAAAAAAGAAGAAAGTTGGAGGACTCACACTTCCCCACTTCAAAATATACTGTAAAGCTACAGTAATTTGATATAATGTTAGACATATAGACTAATGAAATGAAATTGAGGGTCCAGAAATAAACCCATACATCGATGGTCAATTGATTTTCCGTAATGGATAGAACAGCTAGACAGAAGACTAATAAGTACAGAGAAGATTTGAACACTATAAACCAACTTGACATAACGGACATATTTAGAGCACTCCATCCAACCACAGCAGAATACACATTCTTCTCCAGTGCACATTCTCCAAAATACACCATATGCTAGGTCAACAAAAAAAAAAAAAACCTCAATAAATTTAAAAATACTGAAATCATGCAAAGTATCTTTTCCGATCACAGTGGAATGAACTAGAAATCAGTAACATAGAGAAACTGGAAAATTCACAAGTGCGTGGAAATTAAGCAACACACAGTTAAACAACAAATTGGTCAAAGACGAAATCAAAAGGGAAATCAGAAAATATCTTAAGATGGGTGAAAACCAAAATACAATAAAACAAAGTTTACTGGATGCAGAGAAAACAGTGCTAAGAGAGACACTTATAGTTTGTTAACACCTGTGTTAAACAGGAAGAAAGATCTCAAATCACTAACCTAACTTTATACTTTGCAACTAGAAAAAGAAAAGGAAACTAACACAAAGCTACCAGAAGAAAGTAAGTAATAAAGATTAGGGTAAAGATAAATTAATAGAGAATAGAAAAACAACGGAACAAAAAAAAAGCTGGTTCTTTGGAAGACCAACAAAATTTACAAGTCATTAGCTAGACTGACAAAGAAAAAAGAAAGAGACAGATAACTAAAATTAGAAATGATTGTGGGATGTCAGTACTGATCTTACAGAGATTAAAAAAAGACTACAGGAGAATACTCTGAGCAATTGTACACAAACCTGTTAGATAATCTAGATGAAATGGACATATTCCTAGAAACACACAAATTACATAAATTGACTCAAGAAGAAATAGAAAATCTGAATAGAATAATAATAAGTAAAACATTGAATCAGTAATCAAAAACCTACCAAGAAAAAAAAATCCAAAACAAGATGGCTTCACTGGTGAAATCTACCAAACTTTTAAAGAAGAACTAACACCAATACTTTCAAAAAAAAAAAAAAAAAAATAGAAGTGAACACTTTCTAACTCATTCTATGAGGCCAATATTACCCGATACCAAAGCCAGACAAAGACATCATAAGAAAGCTACAAGCCTATAGGCTTATGAATATAGATGCAAATGTCCTCAACAAAATATTAGCAAACTGCATCCAAAGGTATTTTAAAAGGACTACATACAATGACCAGGTGGGATTTATCCCGGAAATGCAAGGTTGGTTGAACATAAAAAAAAATCAATATAATATATAACATTAATAGAACAAAGGAAAAAACCACATGGTCATCTCAGTTGACACAGAAAGTCATTTGACAAAATTCAAAATGCTGTCATGATAAAAACACCCAACAAAGTAGGAACAGAAGGGAAATTCCTCAGCATGATAAAGTACATTTATGAAACATCCAGAGCTAACATCATACTCAATAGTGAAAGACTGAAATCATTCTCCCGTAAGCTCAGGAACAAGACAAGGATGCCCACTTTCACCATTACTATTCAACATTGTACAGAAGGTCCTAGCCAGAGCAATTAGGCAAGAAGAGAAATATAAGACATCTGAACTGGAAAGAAGTAAAACTGTCTCTTTTCACGGATGACATTATCCAGATATAAAAAATCCCAGATTCCACAAAAAAGCTGCTAGAGCTAATAAATGAATTCAGCATAGTTGCAAGGTGCAAGGTCCCACACAAAAATCAGTTGTGTTTCTATATACCAATGTTATGGATTGAATTGTGTTCTCCAAAAATATGTGTTGTAAATCCTAACCCTTACACCTGTGAATGTAATCCCATTTAGGAAAAAGTTTTCTTTATTATGCTAATTAAGCCGTATCAGTGGAGGTGTGTCTTAAGCCAATCACTTTTGAGATATAAAAGAGCAGATTAAGCACAGAAGCAAGCAAGCACACACAGATAGGGGAAGATAGATGCCATGCCACATGAAGATCATCAAGGACCCCAGGAACAGAAGCTGAAAAGAGACAAGGACCTTCCCCCAGATCTGACAGAGAAAGAAAGCCTTCCCCTAGGGCTGGTGCCCTGAATTCAGATTTCTAGCCTCCTAAACTGTGAAATAAATTCTACTCATTAAAGCCATCCACTCGTGGTATTTCCATAATAGCAGCACTAAGAAACTAAGACAACCAGTAATGAGCAATCTGAAAAGGAAATTCAGAAAACAATTCCATTTAAAATAGCATCTAAAAGAATAAAATACCTTGGAAGAAATTTAACCAAGGGTATGACAGACTTGTACACTAAAAACTGTAAAACATTGCTGAAAGAAATTAAAGGAAACCTAACTAAATGTAAACACATCCCATGTTCATGAATTGGAAGACTTAATATGGTTAAGATATCAATATAACTCAAAATGATGTACAGATTCAACACAACCCCTATTAATATTCCAACAGCATTTTTTTTTTTTTTTTTGCAGAAATGGAAAAGCTGATCCTTAAATTCATATGGAATTATAAAGGGTGCTAAATAGCCAAAACAGTCTTGGAAAAGAAGTAGAGATTTGGAGGACTCATGCTTCCCAATTTCAAAATGCACTAAAAAGCTACAGTAATCAAAACAACATGGTTCTGGTATAAGGATAGACATATAGACCAATGGAATAGAACTGAGAATCTAGAAATAAACCCATGTATCTATGGCCAATTGATTTTTTTTTGGTTTTATACTTTTATTGAAAAATAATATAGATACAGAAAAATGCACGTATCATGTATAGCTTGATAAATATTTACAAACTGAACCCATTCATGTAACCAGCATTCAGATGAAGAAACAGAACATGACCAGCATTTCAGAAGCTTCTCTATTAAATTTTCCACTCACTATCTCCTAATCAAAGGCAACCACCATCTTGACTTCTAACATCATAATTTTTATTTTTGTTCTTTATTATGGTACAAATATATATAACAAAACATTTGCCATTTCAACACTTTTTACATGTACAGTTAAGTAATATTGTCTATGTACATCATGTTGTGCAACTATCACCCTATCCAATTCCAAATTTTTCCATTACCCTTGGCAGAAACTCAGTGACCCCTAGGCCCTGACTCTCCCTTTGCTCCTCCCTCCCACCCCTGGCAACCACTAATAAACTGTATTGAAGTTTATTAAAATAAAGTAGTAAACTTTACTTACCTGAAGTGTAATGAACAATAAGCAGTATTTGAAGTGTATTAGAGTATTATATTAAAGTTTCCAACTATTAGAACTTTCTCTTTCTCGCTTCAGTTTTGTCAATGTTTGCTTCATATATTTTGAGGGTCTGTTGTTTGGTCCATATATATTTATAATTCTTCTATTTTCTTGATGAATTGACCCTTTTATCATTATATAATGGCTTTCCTTGTCTCTTTTAACAGTTTTTTTTCTTAGGATGTATCTTTTTTTTATTGTACTTTAGATGAATGTTTACAGAACAAACTAACTTCTCATTAAACAGTACATATATTGTTTTATGACATTGGTTAACAAACCCCACAACATGTCAATACTCTCCCTTCTTGACCTTGGATTCCCTGCTACCAGCTTTCCTGTCCCCTCCTGCCTTCTAGTCCTTGCACCTGGGCTGGTGTGCCCCTTTAGTCTTGTTTTGTGCTATGGGTCTGT
>NW_004443980.1:14954175-14955527 GCF_000243295.1 Trichechus manatus latirostris
AAACTATGTTATGCCAGTTGAGCTAGATGGTCCCTGAGACCATGGTCCCCACAGCACTCAGCCCAGTAAGTCGGTCCCTAAGGGAGAAGGGAGTTTGGATTTGTCCATGGAGCTTCCATGACCTTACCCTGAACAAGTTGTGCTGGCTTCCCCAGTATTGTGTACTGTCTTACCCTTCACCAAAGTTACCACTTATCTATTGTCTATTTAATGTCTTTTAACAGTTTTTTATTTAAAGTCTATTTTGTGTGACATTATTAAGTCACCTCAGCTGTCTTTTGGTTAGTATTAGCATGGAATATTTTTCAAAATTTATATTCTTTTTTGTTGCTGTTGCTGAGAATATACACAGCAGAACATATACCAATTCAACAATTTCTACATGTACAATTCAGTGACATTGATTACATTCTTCAAGTTGTGCAACCACTTTCACCCTCCTTTTCTGAATTGTTACTTCCCTATTAACATAAACTACCTGTCCCCTAAGGTTCCCATCTAATCTTTCGAGTTGCTGCTGTCAATTTGATCCTATATAGATAGTTCTTAAAAGAGCACAATGCTCAAGGCAGATATTCTTTACTAGTCAAACTAAACTGCTGTTTACTTTAAGAAAATTTCAGGGGGTATTTTTGATTTAAGGTTTTTTAAAAAATTATGTCAGGACAATAGTTTCAGAAGGTCATCCAGCCTCAGTGGCTCCAGAAAGTCTGTATTCTTCATAGAATATTTTTCATCCTTTCATTTTCACCCTATTTATGTCTTTGGATCCAAAGTAAATCTCTCGCAGACAACATATAGTTGGATCATATTTGTATACAATCTGCTAATCTCAGCCTTTCAATAGGTGAACTTAATCCATTTACAATTAAAGTAATTACTGTTAGGGAAGGACTTACCCTTGCCATTTTGCTGTTTTCTGTGTGTCTTATACCCTTTTTTTTGGAGCCCTGGTGGCACAGTGGTTAAGAGCTACGGCATGCTACAACTGCTAATGAAAAGGTTGGCAGTTCAAATCCACCAGCCACTACTTGGAAACCCTATAGGGCAGTTCTACTCTGTCCTATGGGTTTGCTCCAAGTCGGAATCGACTCAGCAGCAACAGGCTTTTATATCTTTTTTGTCCCTCACTTTTTTAATACTGCCTTCTTTTGTGTTTAGTTGATTTTTTTTGTAGTGAACCATTTTGATTTTGTTTTGTGTATATCTTTTAGATTTTTTATTACATTGGGGATTACACTTAATATCCTAAATTTATAACAATCTAATTTGAATTTATACCAGCTTAACTTTCAAGACTATGCAAAAACTCTATTCCTATACAGCTCCGTCGCCCTCCCCACCATGTTATT
>NW_004443980.1:14962120-15007123 GCF_000243295.1 Trichechus manatus latirostris
TCTCCCTTGCTCTCGAAGGGGTGAGACCAGTGGAGTATCTTAGATGGCTGCTCACAGGCTTTTAAGACCCCAGATGCTACTCACCAAGGTAGAATGGAGAACATTGTCTTTATAAACTGTGTTATGCCAGTTGAGCTAGATGTTCCCCGAGATGGACTGTGCTTTTTAATCCATTCTGCCACTCTCTGTCTTTTTATTGGTGCATTTAATCCGTTTATATTCAGCATAATTATTGATAAGTATGAGTTTGTTGCTGTCATTTTGATGTCTTTTTTGTGTGTGTTATTGACAGTTTCTTTGTTCCACTTAATTTTCTGTTCTGAGTTGCTTTTCTTTATGTACTTTCTTTTCATCTTTTTCGTGGTTGTTGATTTTGTATTTGCTGAGTCTTTATATTTTTCTTGTCTTTTATTTTGATGTGTAGGAGTGTTAGTTTCCTTTGTGGTTACCTTAATGTTTACCCCTATTTTTCTAAGTTTAAACCAGTCTTTCTTTTCTTTATATCACCTTGCCTTCCTCTCCATATGAAAAATCTATCTACATTTTTTAGTCCCTCTTGTTTTAATGTTGTCATCTTTCACATATTGACATCTGTTTCCCTATTTTTAGTGTTTTAGCTTTGATTTATTTTTGTGACTTCCCTATCTGTGTCGATATCTGATTGCTCTGTCCTGTGTTCTAGTCTTGGGTTGTTATCTGATGTTATTGATTTTCTAACCAGAGGACTCCCTTTAGTATTTCTTGTAATTTTGGTATGGTTTTTGCAAATTCCCTAAACTTCTGTTTATCTGGAAATGCCCTAATTTTGCCTTCATATTTGAGAGAGAGTTTTGCTGGATATATAATCCTTGGCTGTCAGTTTTTTCCTTCAAGGCTTTATATATGTCATCCCATTGCCTTCTTGCCTGCATGGTTTCTGCTGAGTAGTCTGAGCTTATTCTTATTGACTCTCCTTTGTGGATGACTTTTTAAAAAAATTCCTAGCCGCTCTTAAAATTCTCTCTTTATCTTTGGTTTTAGCAAGTTTGATTATAATATGTCTTGGTGACTTTCTTTTGGGATCTACCTTATGTGGGGTTCAATGAACATCTTTGATAGATATCTTCTCATCTTTCAGGAATCAGGGAAGTTTTCTGCCAACAAATCTTCAACAATTCTGTCTGTATTTTCTGTTATCACTGGTAGGTTATTCCTCTTGATAGAGTCCCACATAATTCTAAGGGTTTCTTCATTTTTTTAAATCCTTTTATCTGATTTTTCTTCAAATAAGTTGGTGTCAAGTGCTTTATCTTCAATCTCACTAATTCTGACTTCCATTGCCTCAATTCTGCTCCTATGACTTCCTATTGAGTTGTCTAATACTGAAATTTTAATGTTAATCTTCTGGATTTCTGATTGCTGTCTATGGATTCTTGCAGCTTGTTAAATTTGTTATTATGCTCTTCTCTAATTTTCTTAAGTTCCTCTATTGCTTTGCCTGCGTTTTGCATAATCTCCTTCCTGATCTCTTTAAGAGTTCTGTATATTAATTCTTTGTATTCTGCGTCCAGAAATTCCAAGAAATTCTCTTCCACTGAAAATTTTCTTGATTCTTTATTTTTGGAGCTTGCTGAAGCCATCATGGTCTGCCTCTTTCTGTGATTTGATATTGACTGTTGTCTCTGAGCCATCAATAAGTTATTTAAGTTTGCTTACTGTGTTGTAGCTTCTTGTTTTGATATGCCCAAATAGGTTGCTCGTGTGAGCTAGCACAATCTCTGGCACCCCTGAAGCTCCAATGTCCTGCCACCAGGTGGTCAGAGCTGCCACTAAGTATGTGAGCCCAGAAGTCTGCCCACTCCTCCTGTATGGATTCAGCTCAGGTGTCGAGGTAGTCGGCCACCAAGTGTGTGGTGCAGGTTCTCACCTACAGTACTAGACAGGCATGAGTGATTGGTGTAGGCACAGGCACCTGGCTGCAGCAGGGAGTCACATGCTGAGCAAGTCCGGGGGCTGACGGCCACCCCTGACTGGGAGGAAAGTGTGTCCCTGTTCCCTAGTGCGTGTAGGTGGGTAGGTTTTCCAGCCAGACTATGAGCACCCAATGCTGTTGGCTGTAAGGACTAGGGGGAACCACTTATTCTTGGGCCCGTCGCAGGTGGCTTGGTGGCATGGGTGGAGCCACCAGTCCTCAGGCCCCTGATGTGGGTAGGTGAAGACCCTGCTTAACAGGCAGAGTAGTGTCAAATGTCACAAACGTGCCACTTCACAGCTGAAATAGCTGGTTAGACTTCAGGTATATACCCTGTTGTACTGGTAATACGGGCCTACGCTGAGGGCCTACGCTGTTGAAATGAGCCCACACAAGTCTATGCAGGGGGAAAAGGCACTCAAAATCCATGGACCCCTTATGCCTGTGCCTAGGCATACGAGCTGTGCTTACCCTGAGTTCCTGGCTTAGGGGAGCCAGCAGATTATTTTTCCCCATTCTTTAATTTGTTCCTTCTCCAAGGCTGGGAAAATGGCTTGGGGCGTGTTACAGGGCCTACTTCCAGCCTAGGGGACTCAGCAGTTGCTGAAGCTGTCCTGGACCCAGGGCAGAGCAGGCAGTGGGGCGATAAATAGGAGAGAGGTTTTTCCCAAAGGGGGTGTTTTTGATCCATGCCATAGGCCAGACGCAAGTACTTATCTTTCGCTGATGGAGGGCTGCTTCTCACTGGTCTGGACAGCCAAGTAGACATTCTGCCACTAGGTCTCTCCTGGTGTGGAAAACTCCAGAGCGCCACTGCTTGCCTGCCTCACCATGCACCACGAGCTGATCCGGCCTGAAGGGCTCAGGCTATCGCTGGGCCAGATATGGCAATGCCTTGGTGCTTCTGAACCGTCTCTCCCTCCCCCTGCTACTCAGTCTGATTCCTCAACTTTGCCTTTGAAGTTCAGGGCTCCTAGATTGTCGTATATGATCAATTCATTTTTTTCGGGTCTTTGTTCCTGAGACCACCAGAAGCGCCTGACTACTCCACCATCTTGGCCCCACTCTCTCTTTTCACTGTTTATTAATAAACTCTTTTGATGTTTAAAATTTTTATGAGGTTCCATTAATTTACTGTCTTTTGCTGTTTGTGTTTTTGTTATGAGAAACCCTGGTGGCAAAGTGGTTAAGAGCTATGACTGGTAACCAAGAGGGCGGGAGTTTGAATCCACTAGGCCATCCTTGGAAACTCTATGAGGCAGTTCTACTCTGTCCTATAGCGTCACTGAGTTGGAATTGACTCAACGACAACGGGTTTGGGTTTTTAATTGTTAAAAGCTAGTTCCAACAGTGTTGCCCCTGCATTTTCTTCTGGGAGTTCTATGGTTTTTCACATTTAGGTCCTTACATCTATTTTGAATTTGTTTTTGTGTATGGTGTGAGGAATGCATCCTGTTTCATTTTTCTGCATGTGGAAAACCAATTTTCCCAACACCATTTATAGAAGAGACTTCTTTCCCCCATTTAATGGACAAAAATCAGTTGACCATCAATGTGTGGGTTTATTTCTGGACTCTCAATTTTATTCCTTGGGTCTGTGTATTTTTATACCAGTACCAGGCTGGTTTGATTACTGTAGCTGTATTATATTTTAAAATAAGGAAGTGTGAGTCCTCCTACTTTGTCTCTTTCACACTGCTTTAGCTACCTGGGGCCTCCTGCCATTCCACATAGTATCATACTATCTTAATTATTATAGTTTTTAATATTTAAAATAATATCCCCCCGGTACTTTTTAAAAAGCATTTATAAAACCTGCATTAAAAACAAAAAGTACTTTTGGCTGTTTGGATTGTGCTCCTCTGAATATGATTTCATCCAGAGAATGGGCCTTGTGGATCCAGGAATCATAGAGTTGTCCACATACACCCAGTGTTAACATGTTTAGAAGGGAAAAAAAAAAAAAAAAATCCTACCGTGGTTTTGGGTGAGGAGAGAAATAATTGGGAGTTTAATTTTTTAAAACTTATTTCCGTATTTTTTATAATAAAAATGTTATTTTTATAATCTAATATTATATATATACATACACATATAAAATAACAAAAGATATATAATAAAAATGATACCAAATACTTCTGAAAAAAAATCCAGGTAAGTTAAAGCTGATATGTTGTTCTCTACTTATTCTAAGCAAGTCTTATTTTTCAAGACTTTATAAAAATTTTTGTGTTTCTTATCAACAGTCTTTTCTGAGTAATCCTTAAAACCAGATCCAGTTTAAGGAGATTTACCTTGCAACTTTTGAGAACATTGTCTTATTTCATAGGTAAAGGAAATAGTTTGCAAAATGCACTCTAACAGAAACACTTTACAAAATGTGTGGCTCTAAAAAATGCCTTAAATTGCTTATTCTATAAGAGCTAATTGTAGAGAAAGTATAGCAGCATTCTATTTATTATCTTTTCCAATGAAGAAAACAGCCAAGCAACAAAATGCACTACTCAGCTAGATGAATAATGGGATATCAAGAATTCGAACATACTTGTCCATAATATTATACATTTATGAAACACCTAGACTGAACAAATATGAAGACATATCTGCAAATGCCATCTCATCAATGCTTAGTTGATACCAATCAGTATTACATGGAAAAAGAAAATCAATAGTTTTTCATGAAGTTTTTAATAAGCTATCATTTTCTCACATGTACACTAGTATCCTTAAAAAGACAGTCACTACTAAAAGTTAAATATTGTACAATTCATAAAAAATATAATTTTGAGAATTTATATGAGTAATAAAGGGAAGGTACCTACTTCAAATGGATTAAACAAGAAAATTTCACTTAAGAAATTTAACCAGAAAACAAGAAACTTCTAGTTTGCCTCAATGAACACTTTTAAAAACTTTTAGTGAAGTAGGGAGATAGTATTTTAGTTCTAGACTTTATCTACGTAGCTTAAATAACCTTAAAAAAATACTTTCCACTACATACATATAAGGCTGCTGAACAGAGTGCACAACTAGAGCAAAAAAGGACTATGCTAGAATGTGAACTCCTGAAGAACAGGGATATGTCTCATTCATCTTCTATCTATCCTCAGCTTCTAGAATAATGCCTGGCTCAAAGTAAAAATGCTTAAGCAAGAGCTGGTGCTTTTACCTGAACTGGGGCAAACACACATTTCTACCTTTGGTCAAGTTTCACTCCACATTGAGCACTACATTTTAAGTACCTGAGCTGCAGTCCCAGTTCTTGGCCCTAGATCTTAAATTGAGTAAGGTACGCCAATATACAAGGAGCCCTGATGGCACAGTGGTTAAGTGCTAGGCTGCTAAATGAAGGGTCAGTGGTTTGAACCCAGCAGCAGCTCTGCAGGAGAAAAGACCTAGTGATCTGCTCCTGTACATTACAGCCTAGGAAAGCCTTTGGGGGCAGTTCTACTCTGTCACATGGGATCACTATGAGTTGGAATCAACTCAATGACACACAACAGCATGCTAATATGCACTCATTTTCTACATTAGTCTTCTCACAGGGATCCTCAGAATCGTTACTGGGCTGTGAATCTTCTCTTATGTGGTCTGATTCTTATTTCCTGGATAACAGTTATTATCAGTGTGCAAAAATAATGCATTTTCAGTGCACGATAAATATGTTCATATGAATAAGAATGAAATAAATGCCTTGCTTTTCCATGGTTTAAATAACAGATACATAGCATCTTAAATTATGACATAATTAGCGATTTTTAGACACTGAATATAATACACTGTATTACAATGTAATATGGTAGGCTTCCATTTTAGGAACAAAAATATGTTTCACATGAAAAAAAGATTTATTATCATTCACATAAAATACAATTTAGAATAAATCTAAATGTTTAGCTTCAAAGCACTTAGAAACAAACATGGAGGTGCTTGAAGATGTATGGTCTCCATTTTGTCCAAAAAGCATATACAAAAAGCTCTCTTGCAATTTATTGATCGTCACCTCGCTGCCTTAAATTTCTAGATTTTCCATTTTCAATTCTTCTCTTTTTGAAGACTGGGGCCACTCCATCTGCCACAACTCCAAGAGAAGTGACTGTTTTTTCTTTAAATACCACTTTGGATTCTCCACTACCATCAGCAACTGAAGCTGATACATATTCATCAGCGCTTGGAAGTTCCAAATCTATGTCCTCACTGGAATAGCAAGTAAAAGTAAAATCATTATTTGACAGAGTAAGACAGAAACTTTTTAGATAACCTGTGTGCTGCCAAAGCCCCAAGACCACCTTTCTCATGATAGTTAATAGTGAGAAGTTAGAAGCTGGTCATTTTAGAGAAAGAAACTATTTTAAAATAAAGACTAATTTTACAATATTATTTAAAATACATAGGTGGACTCATGTCAGAAAAAGTCCCATCTATTCTTTTATTCCTGTTACACATAAGATGCATCCTCTAAGCAAATACTTGTGCTTATTTATGTTTGATAGCAGTTCAAGTGAAGTAGATGGATAAGGGAGAGGTATTTATGAAACTGGTTTTGCTATGGACTGACCAGGACTCTGGGGCTCACAGAACACAAGATAAAAACCATGCAACACCAATGTCCTAATATAGTAGACTTCATGTGTCTGTTTGCCTACCACCTTTTTTTTATAGGAACTAGCCTTTCAACTATCTATAAGGCTAGTGTGATGGGTTAATTTTATGTGTCAACTTGGCTAAGCTATGATTCTCAGTGGTGTGGCCAAATACTAACTAGTTGCTATTTCATAATGTAATATAATCATCTTCTATATATTATATATATTATAATCAATCCGTCAGTGGAAAGAGGGGTTTCTTAGGGTGTGGTTTGCCTTCAGACTATAAATAGATATTCTGGCAGAACTCTCTCAGTTTTGTACTCTTTCCATTGCCTGACCTATGGCTCTTGCGACACAAGCCTGCAGAAATCTCCAGCCTGACATCTGACTTACGGATTTTGGACTTGCCAGCCCCCCATAATCCTGTGAGCCACCAGATGTCTCCAGCCTTTACCTGACCTACGGATTTCAGACATCAGTCCCCACAAGTGCATGAGCCAATCCCCTGAAGTAAATCTCTTTCTATATATACACGTATATGCCACGTGTCTTGTCAGTTTGTTGTACCGTGGGGGCTTGTGTGTTGCTGTGATGCTGGAAGCTATGCTACTGGTATTCAAATACCAGCAGGGTCACACATAGCGGACGGGTTTCAGCTGAGCTTCCAGACTAAGACAGACTAGGAAGAAGGACCCAGCGGTCTACTTCTGAAAAGAATTAGCCAGTGAAAACCTTATGAACAGCAGCGGAACACTGTCTGATATAGTGCCGGAAAATAAGCCCCTCAGGTTGGAAGGCACTCAAAATATGACTTGGGAAGAGCTGCCTCCTCAAAGTAGAGTCAACCTTTATGTTGTGGATAGAGTCAAGCTTTTGGGACCTTCACTTGCTGATGTGGCACGACTCAAAATGAGAAGAAACAGCTGCAAACATCCATTAATAGTTGGAACCTGGAATGTACGAAGTACGAATCTAGGAAAATTGGAAATCGTCAAAAATGAAATGGAATGCATAAAGATCGATATCCTAGGCATTAGTGAGCTGATACGGACTGGTGTTGGTCATACTGAATCGGACAATCGTGTGGTCTACTATGCTGGGAATGACAACTTCAAGAGGAATGGCGCTGCATTCATCGTCAAAAAGAACATCTACCTGAAGTACAATGCTGTCAGTAATAGGATAATAGCCATACCCCTACAAGGAAGACCAGTTAATACAACTATTATTCAAATTTATGCACCAACCACTAAGGCCAAACATGAAGAAACTGAAGATATTTACCAACTTTTGCAGTCTGAAATTGATCAAACATGCAATCAGGATGCACTGATAATTACTGGTGATTGGAATGCGAAAGTTAGAAACAAAGAAGAAGGATCAGTGGTTGGAAAATATGGCCTTGGTGATAGAAATGATGACGGAGATTGCATGATTGACTTTTCAAGACTAATAACTTCTTCATTACAAATACCTTTTTCCACCAACATAAACGGCAACTATACATATGGACCTCGCCAAATGGAATATACAGGAATCAAATCGACTACATCTGTGGAAAGAGACGACCAGGGGCAGACTATGGATGAGACCATCAATTACTCATGCAAGTTGAAGTTGAAACTGAAGAAAATTAGAACAAGTTCACGAGAGCCAAAGTACGACCTTGAGTATATCCCACCTGAATTTAGAGACCATCTCAAGAACAGATTTGATGCACTGAACACCAATGATGGAAGACCAAACGAGTTGTGGAATGACATCAAGGACATCATACATGAAGAAAGCAAGAGATCATCAAAAAGACAGGAGAGAAAGAAAAGACTTAAATGGATATTAGAAGACTCTGAAACTTGCTCTTGAACATTTACAGCAAAAGGAAAAAATGATGAAGTAAAAGAGCTAAACGGAATATTTCAAAGGGCAGCTCAAGAAGACAAAGTATTATGGTGACATGTGCAAAGACCCAGAAATAGAAAACCAAAAGGCAAGAACATGCTCAGCATTTCTCAAGCTGAAAAAACTGAAGAAAAAATTCAAGCCTCAAGTAGCAAACTGAAGGATTCTACGGGGAAAATATTAAATGATGCAGGAAGCATCAAAGGAAGATGGAAGGAAGACACAGAGTCACTATACCAAAAAGAATTGGTTGACGTTCAAACATTTCAGGAGGTAACATATGATCAGGAACTGATGGTACCGAAGGAAGAAGTCCAAGCTGCACTGAAGGCATTAGCAAAAAACAAGGCTCCGGGAATTGATGGAATACCAACTGAGATGCTTCAACAAACGGATGCAGTGCTGAAGTGCTCACTTGTCTATGCCAAGAAATCTGGAAGACAGCTACCTGGCCAACTGACAGAAAGAGATCCATATTTATGCCTATTCCTAAGAAAGGTAATCAAACTAAACTTGCAAATTATTGAATAATATCATTAATATCACATGCAAGCAAAATTTTGCTGAAGATCATTCAAAAGTAGCTGCAGCAGTGTATCGACAGGGAACTTCCAAAAATTCAAGCTGGATTTAGAAGAGGACTTGGAACCAGGGATATCGTTGCTGATGTCAGATGGATCCTGGCTGAAAGCAGAGAATACCAGAAAGATGTTTACCTGTATTATGTTGACTATGCTAAGGCATTTGACTGTGTGGATCATAACAAATTATGGGTAACATTGCGGAGAATGGGAATTCCGGAACACTTAACTGTGCTCATGAGGAATCTGTATGTGGATCAACAGGCAGTTGTTTGAACAGAACAAGGAGATACTGCATGGTTTAAAGTCAGGAAAGATGTGCGTCAGAGCTGTATCCTTTCACCATACCTATTCAATCTGTACGCTGAGCAAACAATCTGAGAAGCTAGACTATATGAAGAAGAACGGGGCATCAGGATTGGAGGAAGACTCATTAACAACCTGCATTATGGAAATGACGTATTTCCTTGCTGAACGTGAAGAGGACTTGAAGCACTTACTGATGAAGATCAAAGACCACAGCCTTAAGTATGGATTACACCTCAATATAAAGAAAACAAAAATCCTCACAACTGGACCAATAAACAACATCATGATAAACGGAGAAAAGATTGAGGTTGTCAAGGATTTTATTTTACTTGGATCCATAATCAACACCCACAGAAGCAGCAGTCAAGAAATCAAAAGATGCACTGCATTGGGCAAATCTGCTGCAAAAGACCTCTTTAAAGTATTGAAAAGCAATGATGTCACCCTGAGGACTAAGGTGCACCTGACCCAAGCCATGGCATTTTCAATTGCCTCATGCGCATGTGAAAGCTGAACAATGAATAAGGAAGACCAAAGAAGAATTGACCCCTTTGAATTGTGGTGTTGGCGAAGAATATTTAATATACCATGGACTGCCAAAAGAATGAACAAATCTGTCTTGGAAGAAGTAAAACCAGAATGCTCCTTAGAAGCAAGGATGACGAGACTACGTCTCACATACTTTGGACATGTTATCAGGAAGGATCAGTTCCTGGAGAAGGACATCATGCTTGGTGAAGTAGAGGGTCACTGAAAAAGAGGAAGACCCTCAACGAGATGGATTGACATAGTGGCTGCAGCAATGGGCTCAAGAATAGCAACAACTGTGAGGATGGCGCAGGATCGGGCAGTGTTTTGTTCTGTTGTGCATAAGGTCACTATGAGTCGGAACCAACTTGACAGCACCTAACAACAACAACATAGGTATGTCTCACTGGTTCTGTTTTTCTAGAGAACCCTGACCAAGACAGTATAAATAATCACTTGACTAGGCCAGGGTTAGGTCCTGACTAACATCATGGTAGCCTACCCCCTGAACAGTCAAAACTGGTCCAAGAAGAACAAGTAACTCATGCCACATTTTTCAGTCCCATCCATGAGATTAACATGGACCAGAATGATCACTACCCTGAACTCTGTCTACTTGCTGAGAGCATAAAACTTGTCAGGAACCACATTTCTCCCTAATTGGAGAAAGCCATTCTGCAGAGATAAGGAATAAAGCTTGCATGCAGAGAAATGCACAGATAGGAGGTGGAGAATCTTGCCAATGTTCTTGGCCTGGTTTCCATTTCTGAGGGCCCTGTTCCTGCCCCTCCTACAACTTGGTAGGTAGAATCTTCCTTAGAATATCTGAATAACCTTTTTTTAAATTTAAGCTAACTCAAGTTTCTATCACTTGAAACCAAAAGACTACCTGGTCAGCATGAAGGGAAGACTGATAAAAGGAGAGAAAGGGAACTAAAAAAAAAAAAAAAAACTAAAGGAATGGGTTAAATGTTAAAAGTCCCAGATATCAAGAATTGAGAAATGTCATCTAAGAAGAGTGAAGGTGAATATAGATCTACATTCCTCAATCTCAGAAGCACCCAGCTAATGTACTCACTCAGCCTGATTCTGAGGAGTAAGAGGGAAAAGGCTTATTTCTTAGAAGCCAGGAAAAGTCTGAAGAAGCTACATTTGATGTAGAGTAGTAATCATAATAGTAGCTATACTGAACACCTACAATGTGCTAAACTTTGCACTAGGCACTTGCAGTACAGACATCTGTTTTTATTTTGGCCTGTCCAACATCTCATACCCCCTTTTCTAGCACTAGAACTGTCCCCCCACCCCTTTTGGACACCTCCTCTCCTCCTTTTCCCAGTCCATGAGTTTTGAGTTCAGTTCATGTCAAATAAAAAATTACAGTGGTTCGTTCAGGAATGGGAAAACTGGGTATGTGATATACGCTAAGCAGGATCTGTTTGGGAATTGCTGCTGAAAAAGCACCCTTTTTTTTTTTTGCTGGAATCCTTGCTAGTATGATAGAAGCCTAAAGCCTTGCCACTAGATAGGGACAGCCTGCCTAAGAAGGGGTCAACCCCGAGTAATGCAGAGCTGAAAGAGCGAGAGTCAGAGACAGACACGGTGTCATGATGACTTCATTTAGGCACCTAGATCCAGCCATGCTTGAAGCTACTATACCCCTACACATATCAGAATATCTGTCATTTGTAAATGAAAACTGCATTGGAGTGTGTTAAATATCTACTTCTCACAACAAAACCACTAAGGCTGGCATAGTGATCTCCCATCAACCATAGTTCTTGATACCTGCAGTTTAAAGATAATGTGATTTTTATGTGTGTTCTAAGACTTAAAATTCATTTAATATATGGCTATTCAGTTTAATAGGAGCCCTGGTGGTACAGTGGTTAAGAGCTCAGCTGCTAACAGAAGGTCAGCAGTTTGAATCTACCAGCCACTCCTTGGAAACCCTATGGGGCAGTTCTAGTCTGTCCTATAGAGTTGGTTTGAGTCGGAATTGACTCCAGGGCAACAGGTTTGGTTTTTCATGTTTTATTAAGTTTAATTATCTTAAACAAAAGTACAGGATAAGATTGTAACAAATCAAGGCCATTTTTCTTGCCTTTAGCTATATCCTACAAAGCATTCACCGAATATGCCGATATTTGTTTCTGTGATAGAATGAGCATGCATACCTGGTGTGAATGACTTTGTGAATGTGTAATCAATAGAAATGTCACGTTTTGATAGCAATTAAAGCAGCCATTAGCTTACTTTTGAAAGGAATCACTGGCTTATTTTTAAAAAATATTTAATTAGAAAAAAATAAAAACACCCTAGAAATAAAAGAATGAGCCACACTTTTATCAAGCACAGACAGTATCCATGAATTATTATAATTTATGGAAGCACTGGGATAAAAGATACTTGTAAAAACAGTGGGATAAACTATATTTCAGGTACTTACGATGACTCAACCTCTTGTTTAATTTCTTGCCATTCTCCATATGGGTTTGACTTTTTAACAGCTTTGGGTTTTTCTTCCTTTGGATGTGATGAATCCTTTTCTGGTAGACTTTTTTCTTTCTGTGATTCTGGTTTAGTTCCTTTATCACTACTTTTATTTTTTTCCTGCAGTGTAAAAGGCAAGAAATAACACATTTCAAGTAAAACTACCAGGACAACAAAATACCTTTAACATAGAGCTTTTAAGTGTTGTTCTAGATCTACTAGTAATTAAACATCAATCAAATTAATAGTTTAAATTTGTACATAACACAATAAATGTACATAAAAGAACTTTAATACTTGATGAGGTTTTTCACGATGTCTAAAATGCTATAATACACCACGGTCAAGGCTGCTTTCTTAAATAAAACATGATCCTATCATGAGATGTACAATTAAGGACAGTCCTTCTCTCTTCTTCTTTTCTGCTTTCTCTCCTTGCTTACATACCCAACAGTGACTTATCTATACTATCGTGCCCCTAGTGAATTTGATGCCATACCATTAGTCTCTTCTGTACCCATTAACTATTTAAAATGTTCCTTCAACCTATTCATTGTAACTGAAGTGTCTTTACCTTGAGGACACTTCCAGAGCCTCACTAGCCTATACAACTGATAACTTGATGTGAATTAGAACAAGACACCACACTGGGGTGAAAAGAGCCCCATGGTAGTCCCTGGTGAGGGCTAGTGTTTCTGTGGCACCGCTTTATCTGGCCCAGAGTCTCAGTTTAGCAAATGGACTATGTGCTGGATTTCAGCCTCTTTGCAAACTCCATAACCATGGGTAGCAGCCCTGGGACAGTTTCCTTTACAGTACTTTCAATGGATGTTAACTCATCCTCTCCTGCTATTGGTATCACAGGCCTAGGAAGCACCAACTACTTTCTCTTAGCAATCTTGACTGCTTCCAGACCCTGACTCTCTTTTTAGGTATAATTGGTCATAATACTTTATACTTTGCTCTTCATGCAATAAAAGCCTCCTCCTCTGAAGCTCGTATCACTTTCTGTATCATTCTCTTCCTTTCCTTCTTACATGATCTAACTCATATTCACTGATGACTCTGGCAACTCTAGCACCATTTTCTCTCCGTTCACATTCTTGCTGTCATCCTGGGGAGATTACAAGTTCCCTAGCCTCAGTTTTTTTGGAAACCCTGGTGGCGTACTAGTAAAGAGCTACGGCTGCTAACCAGAAGGTCGGCAGTTTGAATCCACCAGCTGCTCCTTGGAAGACCAATGGGGCAGTTCTACTCTGTCCTACAGGGTCACCATTAGTCAGAATCGACTCGACGGCACTGGGTTTGGTTTTTTTTTTAGTCTCAGTTTTATGAACCTCAACACTAACGACTTGGGCCTTTAATGTGTTTCAATCATCTACATATTATACAAGGTGTATTTCCTCATATACAGCATCTACTACATAGGTAGTATTCAATTTTTTAAATCCTTATACCTGCCCCTCTTCTAACTGAAACTCTGTCATCACTCAGAAACACCCCACCTGTGAAATCTTAAACTCAAAAAGCCTACCATCTCACCATAGTAGTTCTCATCCTTCAGCTTTCTGGCTCCCTTGCTTCTACCATCCCTCCTCTCCAACCCCATCAGCATTTCTAATACCTTAACTTCTTGTATTTTGAGTTTGTTGCTAGACTTCACATTCTTAATAGGGGCCTAAACCCACTGGGAATAATTTTAACATTCTTTTGCTACCACCATAAATATCTCTGTCCCTCCATAAATATCTCTGTCCCTCTGTCTTTCTATTGCACAGGACCTAACAGCCCAACATAGATCTATCTAATAGTTTGCCGTTTTGCTTTTAACTTTGTCAAGTGTTATAATGAGGGGAAAAAAAACCCACACAACTGACGAGACTTCAAAATTTACGATATCCAATTTCAGCAGAGACTTTAACACTTAGCAGTACATCTCCAGTTAGTTCTACTCCCTTTAGTGGTTATTTAAGACAAATACTGGGTATGTAGGGCTGATTAAATAATGGGATATTCCTACTGTGGAATACTATGCAGCATTATTATTTAAAAAAAAAAATTTTTTTTTTAATTGTACTTTAGGTGAAAGTTTACAGAACAAATAGTTTCTCATTAAACAGTCAGTACACATATTGTTTTATGACACTGGTTAAAAACCCCATGACATGTCAACACTCTCCCTTCTCGACCGTTTTTTTTTTTTTGGTGAAAATATACATAGCCAAAGATACACCATTTCAAAAACGTCTACATGTACAATTCAGTGACATCGATTACGTTCTTCCAGTTGTGCTGCTATTCTCACTTTAGATGGTTTACAGAACAAAATAGTTTCTCATTAAACAGTTAGTACATGTATTGCCCTATGACAATGGTTAACAACCCTGTTACATGTCAACACTGTCCTGACTCAACCTTGGGTTCCCTACCACTGGCTTTCCTGTCCCCTTCTGCCTTCTAGTCCTTATCCCTGGACTGCTGTGCCTCATTAGTCCCGTTTTGTTTTATGGGGAGGTCCAAGCCCCGGCTGAATGGTGAATAGCCATTATTTTGGTAGGTGAAAATTTACATGTTTAAAAATGACTGATAAAGTTGCAAAGCAGTAGTGAAACCCTATTATAGAATGGTTTCATATTCTGCTTAAAAAACATATACATGTGTCAGAATAGAAAAAATGATGGACCAATAAATACCAAAGTATTATAGTGATTTTTCTGGGGGGTGGCAGGATTATAGTTTGTCTTTGTTTGTCTATATACTGTAATATGTTGTTTTATACAATGGACACGTTAATTCTGATATAAAACAAATTAATAATTTCTGTCCCAGGTAGATGCTGGGTTACCCAAATTTGACTATAAACACTGTGAGGTGGTCACCACCAGGGCTCTGCTGCTCCTCCTCTACAAACTGGATACATCCCTCACCCTAAGTTCCACCAACATTTATGAGGTGGGTAGGTAAATTCCAGGCAATCACAAGATCCTAGGTGTGGCCTGTGAGTACTCTCTCCCCAGCAAACTTGATTTTCTTTCCCCTCTGTCAGGTCAGCAATCTCAACCATGGATCACTGCTACACTCTGTCTTCTCTGCTTTGGGTGCTCCCGAGTGTGTTCCTGGAAGAGGTCACAAATGTATGAGGACTAGTAATACTGTAAAAATGTGTTTGCCTGCCACGGCTGGGCACTCAGCATCACCTGTCAATTCTGCCTCTTGGTTCATTCCCTCTCACCCCAGCTTAATGACTATTTCAAACTGTTAATACTGTCAAGCCCCCAAAGCTCCTCACTCTTAGCAGACAATCTTGCTTCCTATGAATGAGAAAACAGGCTAAAAGGCACAACTATCTCAATTTCCTTCCAGATACCTACTCATTTATAGTCATACTTATCCTTACCTTCTTATAGAAAATGAGATTATTCCTTGTTCTAGACTAACCCAGTCATCTGCCCTTGTTGGTATGCTCTTTTTACCTCCTCTGATATCTTACTTTATTAGTCATATCCTCTCGTCCTTATTACCTTTAACCAGCTTCATCTCTATTACTTCCTATCCTTTAATCTACAGGTGTGCTCAAGTCTTTCTCAATGAAAACACCACCACCACCACTAAGCTCTGATGATTAAAGACTATCTAGCCATGATTCTGTCATCTAATTTCTAGTACTCATTTCATTCATATCCAAACCACTTTTCCACTCCCTGTAATATGAGTTCTGCCATTCAAAATTCTGGTGACATTGCTAGAAGAGCAGCAGGTACTTCCTAACTGCCAAATTCAATGGACATTTTTCTTTCTTCCCCCCAGACCTCCAAACCACAAAACCGAACTCGTTGCCGTCAAGTTCATTTTGACTCATAGCAACCCGTAGGGTTTCCCAGGAGTGGCTGCTGAGTTGGAACTGCCGATCTTTTTGGTTAGCAGCCGAACTCTTTATCACTGCGTCACCAGGGCTCCCCCAAGACCTCTCTCTGTAATCAATCCTTGATGTTCTCTATTGTCTTGGCTTGGCTTCTGGGATAGTAAATTATGCTTCTCATACATACTTTCCTAACCACTCTTCTTCTTTCTACCTTGTTAGTCCTCTTTCTTGGCATGCCACTTAATTAAATGTTTAATGTTCCTCAATTATCTCACCCATTCTATGATTTAAATTACTGCCAGTGTTCTGATGACACTCAAACTAATATTTCTAGCCTAAACATTCAGATTTTCCTGTTCAGATAATGCTTTGAATGCTACACAGGCATCTCAAACTCAGAGGTTTAAAAATCAACTTACTGTCTTGCTCCCAAATAGATATAGTAAATAGTATAACCAAAATACACACCTTGGCTTTATTTCTGTCATCTACCAGAAGACAGAAGAAAGTTTGTAGAGCTTTTTTTATAAATTTATAAACTTTTATGAAGAATAAAATTAAGAACCTACCTTGAACTTTATTGTTAGCTTTTGTGTTTTTGTAGAGGCATCTCCTTCTACTTTCTGTTCATCAGAATCATTACGTGCATCTGTTGATTTGGACTCTTCTAGGCTGCCAACTGCCTTTTCATTGATCTTACTGGAAAGCAGACTGCCAGGGTGTGGAATAAAATCATCAGGTTTCTCCCATTTGGATTCTGTTCAACGCATTTTAAGTCACGTTATTTAGCTGCCAACTTTATTCAGAATTCCCAATATAACACATCCCATCACTTACATTATTAAATGATGGTATTGCATCTGTTCCACATTACCAATTGATCGAGATGATAATAAATAAGAGTCCTCAAAGTTCTTGCTCTTGTATCATTTAGAAACTGATTTCAAACAACTTGGATTTACTAGATGTATAAACTACAGCCCAAAGGAAAGACAGTCTAAGAACTGGGTGATACTTTTTAAGGACTCTCACAATTTAATTAACACCAATTTCAGGACACATATTTCATAATCAGCACACTTTAGATGTCCTGGGAGTTATCACGAAGCAGTGAAATCATATTGTGAAGACCTGAATTAATATGATCTGTCATTTTTATAGTGGGAAAAAAATCTAAATGAATTGAATTCTACTGCCATCCAGTGGTTTACTGAACTGTGAATAAAATGATAGCATTTGTAATTGTCTTATAGTATAATAAAAGGGAGAGTGATTATAGAATTTATTGTCCAACTGGGATACTTTTAAAAGTGAAGGAAACTGCTGTTAATAATTATACTAGCCATAGGCATAAAGTGCAACTGTTCTAGACAAATCAGTAGGTATGGTCCCTTATGGAATATAGGGTACTTTCCAGCAGCAATGAAAAACATTACTTTTCTTTGTATTTCACACAAGTAACCAAAGACTTTTCAGGAAATAAATAATTTGCTTAGCACCTACTATGTTCCGGGTACTGTTTGAGGTACAATCCCACAAAACACATATAATCATCTCTATTTTACCTTATCAACAACTATAGGCTCAGTTACTTGTTAATAACACAAAGCTGGTAAGGGAAGGAGTGATAAGTTGAGCTCAGCTGTCTGCCTATAAAGCTATATTATATCATTGTATTATTTTACCTCTATAAAAATTCAGAACTTCAATTTTAGTGAGATAGAAACATATCTATCATTGGGCAGGCTAGGTATCTACTTGGGGGTTGAAAGGGCCTTTTGCTCCTGAAAGATTTAATGCTAGGTAGAGGTCTGCATGATGAAGTAAAGAACTGAAGATTTCAAAAGGAGGCTTGAGAAGACAAAGTATTATAATGAAATGTGCAAAGACCTGAAGTTAGAAAATCAAAAGGTAAGAACACGCTAGGTATTTTTCAAGCCAAAAGAACTGAAAAAAAAAAAAAATTCAAGCCTTGATTTGCAATAATTAAGGATTCTATGGGTAAATTATTGAATGATGCAGGAAGCATCAAAAGAAGATAGAAGGAATACACAGAGTCACTCTACCAAAAAGAACTGGTCAACTTTCAACCATTTCAGGAGGTAGCCTATGATCAAGAACTGATGGTACTGAAGGAAGAAGTCTAAGCTGTACTGAAGGCACTGGTGAAAAACAAGGCTCCAGGAATTGACGGAATACCAATCGGGATGTTTCAACACACAGATGCAACATTAGGAGTGCTCACTCATCCATGCCAAGAAATTTGGAAGACAGCTACCTGGCCAACCAACCAAAAGAGATCCATATTTATACCCATTCCAAAGAAAGGTGATCCAACAGAATGCGGAAATTATAGAATATCAACATATAATATCACATGCAAGTAAAATTTCGCTGAAGATAATTCAAAAGTGGCTGCAGCAGTACATCGACAGCGAGCTGCCAGAAATTTAAGCTGGATTCAGAAGAGGACATGGAATGAGGGGTATCACTGCTGATGTCAGGCGGATCTTGGCTGAAAGCTGGGAATACCAGAAACATGTTTACCTGTGTTTTACTGACTATGCAAAGACATTTGACTTTGTGGATCGTAACAAATTATGCATAACATTGTGAAGAATGTGAATTCTAGAACACTTAATTGTGCTCATGTGGAATGTGTACACAGATTAAGAGGCAGTCGTTCTAACAGAACAGAACAAGGGGTACTTCGTGGTTTAAGATTAGGAAAGGTGTGCGTCAGGGCTGTATTCTTTCACCACACTTATTCGATCTCTAAGCTGAGCAATAATCCGAGAATCTGGACTATATGAAGAAGAATGCAGCATCAGGGTTGGAGGAAGATTCATTAACAACCTGCAATATGCAGATGATACAACATTGCTTGCTGAAAGTCAAGAGGACTTGAAGCACTTACTGATGAAGATCAAACACTACAGCCTTCAGTATGGATTACACCTCAGCATAAAGAAGACAAAAATCCTCACAACCAGACCAATAAACAACATCATGATAACCAGAGAAAAAGACAGAAGTTTTCAAAAATTTCATTTTACCTCGATCCACAATCAACACCCATAGAAGAAGCAGTCAAGAAATCAAAAGATGCACTGCATTGGGCAAATCTGCTGCGAAAGACCTCTTTAAAGTGTTCAAAAGCAAAGATGTCACCTTGAGGACTAAACTGCGCCTGACCCAAGCCATGGTATTTTCAATCGCCTCATATGCATGTGAAAGCTGGACAAATGAATAAAGACTGAAGAAGGACTGACACCTTTGAATTATGGTGTTGGTGAATACTGAATATACTGCGGACTGGCAGAAGAACGAACAAATCTGTCTTGGAAGTACAGCCAGAATGCTCCACAGAAGTGAGGATGACGAGACTTTGTATCATATACTTTGGATGTTATGAGGAAAGATCAGTCCCTAGAGAAGGACATCGTGCTTGGTAAAGTAGGTCAATGGAAAAGAGGATACCCTCAACGAGACGGCTGCAACAAGGGCTCAAACAGCAACGATTGTGAGGATGGTGAAGGAGCAGGCAGTGTTTCATTGCTGTACATAGGTTGCTATGAGTTGGAACCCATTCAGTGGCACCTAACAACAACAACAACAACAGAGGGCTGCAGATACTAGGAATTAAGAAACAAAGGCTCCCCCAACGTTATACCAACACTACAGCTATTTTGGTAAATTTAACCGCTGGAGAATGAGCAAGCCTGACAAGGCTGCCACCACTATAAAGCTGGAGACAGATGGTAAAGGGACACAAGGTAGACAAAACCCAAGGACTTCCAACACAGGTGAATATTAAATGAGACAAGGTGTATGTATCCTCTTCCTTTTTCTCTTCTGAGAGGACTTGTGCAGTTTAGCCTGTAGTTTCATCAGTGTTCTTTTGGGCTAGTTCCATTTATTTCCCTGTGTCATTTAGAGTTCTCTTCTGATGCCCTATGTTTTCCCCTGTGCAGATAGTTAGCATTCTATAATCACTGTTTCCTGCAAATTGATATTTGTTTGCTCCCAAAAGCCAATGAAATTTAAAATTAGGGGGGGAGGGGAACTATAGTAGAAACCAAATATAATTACTTGAAGACCATTTTATGAAATTAGATAAAATCTTAATTTGAAAATTTTATGTAATACCTAGCATTATGCATGTTTTATAAATATTTACATAACTGGAACATTATTAGATTAGGAAAAGTGAAAAATTTGACAACTTCAGCCACTGCGAAAATAGCTTCAGTTCATTTGTTTTTTTTAAGAAAGGCAAGGCAAGTTGAACTAGGTAGTCTCTAAGTACCTTCTAGAGTAATGACTGATTTCTAAAACAACAGTAAGAAGCTTCAGTAATGGCAGAGAAGGTTAAAATGATTCTTTTTAAAACCTATGAACCTAAGTTTCAACTGAGAATACCACCACTGTGTGTGCACAGTATATTATAAATAAAAATCTTTTTTCTTTTCCATTGCAGTTTAAAAAACTTTTTATTGTGGCAAAATATATATAACAGATATATAAATTAAAAAAAAATTGCTATCTTAACCGTTTTTTAAAAAATAATTTATTTTTGTTTTTGTTGAGAATATATAACAGCAGAACATACACGGATTCAACAATGTCTACGTGAATAGCTGACGCTGATTACATTCTTTGAGTTGTGCAACTCTTCTTACACGCATTTTCCGAGTTGTTCCTCCCACATTAACTTAAACTCACTGCCCCCTAAATTTCCTATCTAATCTTTCGAATTGCTATTGTCAATTTGATCCCATACAGACAGATCTTAAAAGAGCACAATGCTCAAGGCAGACATTCATTCTTTCCTAGTTAAGCTGAACTATTGTCTAGTTTAAGGAAGACTACAGGGGAAATTTTTGGTTTAAGGCATCTTAACCATTTTTTAATGTATAACGCAGTGACATTACATTCACCATGTTGTGCTTCCGTTAATGTTTTTAATTTGCAAAAATACACGCTTGCTATAGAAATAGGTTTATCACTATATTAAAATTACCAAGTTCTGATGCTTCTTAAACAAATACATTAAAACAATTCACTCATCAGCAGGCTAACAAGCAGTTTCACGTACAATTTTAGATAGCTAATATAATCAAAGAAGAGCCCTGGTGACACAGTGGTTAAGCGCTTGGCTGCTAACTGAAAGGTTGGCGGTTTGAACCTACCAGCCACTTTGCTGGAGAAAAGATGCAGCTGTCTACTTCCGAAAAGATTTACAGCCTTGGAAATCCTATGGGGCAGTTCTACCCTGTCCAGTAGGGTTGCTATGAGTCGGAATCAACTTGATGGCAATGAGTTCGGTTTTGGTTTTTAATGTAATCAAAGGTAATACTTACCTCCTGTTTCTGTATTATAATAATACATATAACCATCTTCACTTACACCTTCTACCCAAACAGGCTTCACTGTCTAAAAGGACAAATAAAACAGCATAAACTGAAGATAAAGATGGTACAGTAGTCTCGCCTTAATACACAGGGGATACGTTCCAAGACCCCCCCGCCACCAGGGATGCCTGAAACCGCGGTCAGTACCAAATGCTATATATATTACTCTATGTCCTATGCATATATACCTAGGATAAAGTTTAATTTATAAATTAGGCACAATAAGAGATTAACAATAACAAATAATAATAAAATAGAACAACTGTAACAATTTCGTGTAACAAAAGTTATATGAATGTGGTTCTGCCCAGGACAGTGCGAGATTTCGTCACTTTACTCATTTAACATTTTCGGACTAAGGCTGACCATGAATAACTGAAGCCACAGAAAGAGAAACCGCAAATAAAGGGGGATGACTGTATTTACATATTTAATAACTAAGGCAGAGTCAGCCACCCTCTCCTTTCCCCTTGATACCTGGGGATTAAGGGTGGTAGTACTGATCATGGCCAGAAAGCTTGGTTTGTGTTAATCATGAGCCAACTTTGAGGGAGAGAATGTATCATCTCTGAAACCACAAACAATTCTTTGCAGATGGACAGGGATACACGGATGGCAATGATTTGTAAACCAACCAGTAATATTTGCCCTGCATGGAGTTTTTGCGTAAATGCCACTGTTTCACTTCCACTTAGCCTGCCAACAGAAGTATTACAGAAAGAAAGGAACAAAATGGGGAAGGGGGAGTTCCCTTATTTACAAATAAATCTGCTTCATTAAACTCTACAAAATCCCAATCATTTTTAAAAACAAAGCGTAGACACTATTAATGTGCTTCAGTTACCTTTTTTAAGTTTCCTTGAAATCCTTCAGGTTTCTCCCATTGAGATGCTTAAAGTAAAATACATTGCATTTATAAAATCTTTTTGCTTAAAATCTAAAACCACTTTCCAAAAAATTAAATTTGTTAAAAATTTACAACATATTCAATGTTTACAAAGCACTATGGGTATATAGTTTAAAACATAATTGAAAAATAAAAAGAAACACAACCAGTAGCATTGTGCAGAAAAATATATGCGAGTGATACATAATCAAGAAGAAAGGACAGAATGAAGGATTAGAGTATTAGAAGTTATTATAACTTCCACGGGAATTATTAGAGCCAGGTAGGGCTTCTCTTAAAAGACTTCATGGAATTCAAGATTGATGGATTTTGAAGGAAGGGGATAATTTTTTAACATTCTAGAGCAGGGGAGAGTGAGAGATGGAATCAATAATGACTCAGAAGAGGAACGGGATGAAGTATGTAGGAATTAAACAAATATCACCAAGAGTAATACTACATAAAATTAAGATGGTGAACAAAGGAAGCAAGATACAGGCACTAAAAGGCAGAAAAAAATCATTAACAGTCTCTAAACAAACTTGAGAATGATTTATAATCTCTAGCATACAATTATTCATGATATCTTCACTGCTGAACTATAACAAGCACTTTATTTAAGGGTCAGTGTAAGCAAACTCTGGGAGATTACTACTATTTCTATTTAGTCCAAAATCGACTGTGATTCTAAAGATCATAATAATTACAATAATATTTGTAGCCCAAGGTTTTCTTCATGATTAATTCTGATGTCATTTTCTACCTTCCTGACCATTCTAATCTTTTTTGCTGGTTTTTCTTCTACCCATACCTTTCTTTTACATAGTGTTCCCCCTTTACTTCTTGCTCTGTTCTCTCCCTGTGATCTCAGCTACGCCATCTACCAAAAGGTTAACATGTCATTTTTTGCTGATCTACACCTCCAACTCAATTTATCTTTCTCCAGGCTCTAATCAATTAGCTACTGAAAACTGCCACGTGTATGTTCTATAGGTACTTCAAACTCAACATATCAAAAACTGAATTCATTATTGTCCCCTTAAACTTATTACTTGTTCCTGTATTTCATATCTCAGTAAACAGCACCATCATCCTCCTAGCCTGCCATGATATGGCCCCAATCTACCTTTCCAGCCTTTCTTCTGCCATGACATCTTCTAAGAACCTTATGCTTCACCTCCACCAGATGACTCTCTACTTCCCAAACATGAACTTTCAAACCTTTTTTTTGGTTCACATTGTTTCCACTGCCTAAAATGTTATACCCTATTAATCTACTGCAATCTTAGTCAATCAAAATACCGATGGAGTGTCTGCATTGTGCCAGACACTGTGTTATGTACTAGGAATATAAAAAGTGAGTAAAATGACATAATTCTTGGTGTCCTCATCTTAGTTTATGTATCAGGTAGTTTCTGTGATAACTTCTCAGATTCACCAAATCACAATTAATTTCTCATTCTTTTAAGTTCCTATGTAATCGTAATTATACCTCTATTATGGCACTGTAAAATTTTTTCTTGTACCAGATTTAGTTTATTATTTCTGTCATAAAATTTTATGTTTCTGGAAAACAAGATGCTACATAAATATAGAATAAATGCATTATTTATCTCAGAATTACTATGGAGTAAAAACCCCAAATTCATTTAGTTTTGAAGGAAAACAAAAAGATGTTTTTGATATTCTTACTGAAAAATCCTACTGTGTCTTTGTTAGAACTGATATCCAAAACATTAACGGGAGAGATGTATTCTACAAGGAAGATAACTACACGCACAAAAAAATCAGTGTCTGGCTCCCAAAAGGCTTTTGGACAGAAAATCCCTCCACATAGTATTTTATTTCAAGAACCCTAAAATGTGTAAAGATGGATCTGAAATGCTTTATTTCCATGTAAGCCCATAGTTTATACTCATAGAATGTTTTATTGAGAAAACATAAAGCTGTACCTTACTTGGAAGGAACTCATTAATAAGGCTTTGTAAAAGTATGACACTGACTAACTATGAAAACGCCACCTTTTAAAAACTCTTCTTAAAGGGCACATAATTCTCATCTTTGATGTGAAAATGTAGTTATAGTCTTTTACTGTTTAAAATGTTCAAACATTAAATAAAAACTCTAGCACACAATAAGCTGTCAGTTACTGTTCTCCATTAGTTCTATGCCCAAATGACTTACCTCCTGTGATAAGATCATAATAGTAATGATAACCCTCAGAGGTTATGCCTTCAACCCATCTGCCCTTTGAAGGATCTTTTTTCTTTTTCTTCTTTTCTTTCTGCTGATTTGAGGCAGAGGTGGGTGGGATGGTACTGGCTACTGGTGATATACTTGGTTCTGAAATGTCTAGAGGAAAGATGAGGGAAGGGTACTAAAGTAGCCATAGTAACTTTTTTCCCCCGGCACAAAACATTAATAATACTATTCTAACCAAAGACCTGACAAAATTATTTTGGGAACTTGACATGAATATTAATAGTGTTTGTCTGAAAAAATAAACTTGCAAGAATGTCCAAGAAAATTGTAAAAAATAAAGTGACAAGGGAAAACCTAGTCTTATCAAGTATTAAAACTTATTCTAAAGCTATGCTACATAAAGCAATGTAGAACTGATGCAGGAATACACAAACATATCCTTGAAACAAAATAGCTCAAAAAGAGACCCAACAGCAGATTCCTGGCGTTTCTTACTACTGGGAACAAGACAGATCACTTAATAAGTGGTATTGGAATATGTGGTTAATTAGTTGGAAAAAAGAAAAGCCATTCCCTTACCTCCCCACCTTCCCTTTTTTACATTAATATAAATATCAGATGAAAGATATTTACAAAAAGAACACAAAATAATGTTAAATTTGACTACCAAAAAAACCTGACTGCCTGCAGACTGCCACATCTTTCTCCCGTGGAGCGGCTGGTGTGTTCGAACCGCTGACCTTTTGGTTAGTAGCTGACCCCTTTAAACAAAGCCACAAACACAAGAAAGACAAAAGACTTACTAGGAAAAAAAATATTTACAACGAGTATGACAGAGGGTTAATGTTCCTAACAAAGAACCCTTAACATTGTAACAAAAATGGGCAAAAAAGGAATTTAGAGAATTAACGGTTACTTTCACTAATAATCAAAGGAATACAGTGTGTGTGTATGTATTTGCATCAGATCAGCAAGTACTGAAAAGAATGACCCAATCCAGTGTCCAGTGTTAGTCAGTCTGATCCATCAGGTATTTACCTGGGTGTGAAAAAATGGGTAGTTTTTATGGCTTTATTTTTTTCCAAATGAATGGCCAGTTATTCCAACACCATTTGATAAATTTACTTTGTATCTAGTAAAAGTGTAAATCAGCCCATTTCTGCAGACAGCTTGGTATTAGGTATCAATATATAAAGTGTGTTTACACTTTGATTCTACAATCCCACGTCTAGAAGTTGAACCTACAAAGATAAATAAATGTGAAAAAAAGCATGCATCAGGATGCTCACTGCAGCCTTTTTGTTAACAGTGGAAAAACTCTAAGCAAACTAATATTAATCAGTAAGAGATCAGTTAAATAAGTTTTGGTACATAGATACAATAATAATAGCTATCCTTTATTAAACATTTGTTATAGGTAGTCACTGTAAGTGTTTTACACCATTATCTAACTTAATTTTAGCAAAGACACAGGGTCACAAAGCTAGGAAGAGGCAATTCTGCTGACTCCAAAGCCTGTGTCTTATCCACTCTGTAGCCACTACAAGTGATGTATATTCTTAATTATTTTTTTTTAAATATACTTGATATATCATTAAAGGGGAAAAGAAAACCTCCAAACAGATCATAGAACAGATGTATAATTTTGTTTAAAAATTCTAGACATGTCTGAAAAAAATCTTGACAGCAGTTGGTGAGTTTTTAAACATTTTCCTTTGTATTGCACTGCTGTACTTTTAAAAGAATTATATATCCTGTTAATGAAAACAAACGTATGAGATTTGATTGTACAAAGGACAACATATTAGTCTCCCAATCCGCCTAGTGGTTAAGAGATGAATTTTCAATTTTACTTCTCTTGAATTTTCCTGAACACCTATACCCATTTTCCCCTGAAAATTGACATATGGCTTTAATCTCATAGAACCAATCAATAACCCTGCCCCCGTTTTTTAAAATTTCTTTTAATTTTTATTGTTGTACTTTAAGTGAAAGTTTACATCTCAAGTTAGTCTCTCATACAAAAATTTATATACTTATGTGACCCTAAGTGCTCTCCCCATACTGTGACAGCACACTCCTCCTTTCCACCTGATTTCCCATGTGCATTCAAGAAGCTCCTGACCTTCTCTGCCTTCTCATCTCACCTCCGGACAGGAGTTGCCTGTTTAGTCTCATATATCTACTTGAGCTAAGAGGCACACTCTTCACGAGTATCACTTTATGTCCCACACTCCAGTACAATCTTTGTCTGAAGAGTTGGCCTTGGAAATTGTTTTAGTTCTGGGCTGACAGACAGTCCGGGGGCCATGCTTTCCGAGGGGTTCCTCCTGTCTCATTCAGACTATTAAGTCTGGGCTTTTCACTAGAATTTGAGTTCTGCACCCCATCTTTCTCCTGCTCCATCAGGGACTCTCTGTTGTGTTCCGTCAGGGCGGTCATTGGTGGTAGCTGGGTACTACGTAGTCCTTCTGGTCTCAGGCTGATGAAGTCTCTGGTTTATCTGGCCCTTTCTGTCTCTTGGGCTAATACTTTGCTTGTGTCTTTGGTGTTCTTCATTCTCCTTTACTCCAGGTGGTTGGGACCAATTGATGCATCTTAGATGGCTGCTTGTAAGCTTTTAAGACCCCAGATACCACTCACCAAAGTAGGATGCAGAACATTTTATTAATATGCCGATTGACCTAGATATCCCCTGAAAGCATGGTCCTCAGACCCCTGCCCCTGCAATTCTGTCCCTCGAAGTGTTTGGTTGTACTCAGGAAACTTCTTAGCTTTGGCTTAGTCCAGTTGTGCTGACTTCCCCGGTAGTGTGTGCTGTCCTTCCCTTCACCTAAGATAATTCTTGTCTACTATCTAGTGAATAACCCTCTCCTTCCCTCCCCACCCTCGTAACCTTTTGTTTAGTTCTTATAATAGCAGTCTTATACAATATTTGTCCTTTTGTGACTGACTAAATTCACTCAGCGTAATGCCTTCCAGATTCCTCCATATTACAAGATGTTTCACGGATTCATTGTTGTTCTTATTGTCATGTAGTATTCCTTTGTGTGACTATACCATAATCTGTTTATCCATTCGTCCATTGATAGGCACCTAGGTTGTTTCCATCTTTTTGCTATCGTGAACAGTGCTGCAATGAACACGGGTGTGCCTGCATCTATTCATGTGATGGCTCTTATTTCTCTAGGATATATTCCAAGAAGCGGGATTGCTGGATCATATGGTACTTCTACTTCTAACTTTTTAAGGAAGTGCCAAATCGATTTCCAAAGTGGTTCTACCATTTTACATTCCCACCAACAGTGTATAAGTGTTCCAGTCTCTCCACAACCTCTCCAGCATTTATTCTGTTTTTTGGATTAATGCTAGCCTTGTTGGGGTGAGATGGTATCTCATTGCAGTTTTGATTTGCATTTCTCTAATGGCTAATGATAGTGAGCATTTCCTCATGTGTCTGTTAGCCGCCTGAATGTCTTCTTTGGCGAAGTGCCTGTTCATATCCTTTGCCCATTTTTTAATTGAGTTGTTTGTCTTTTTGTTGTTGAGGTTTTGCAGTATCTTGTAGATTTTAGATTAGACGTGGATCGGATCTGTTGTAGCCCAAAATTTTTTCCCAGTCTGTAGGTTGTCTTTTGACTCTTTTGGTGAAGTCTTTTGAGGAGCGTAAGTGTTTGATTTTAGGAGCTCCCATTTATCTGGTCTCTCTTCTGGTGCTTGTGCACTGTTACTTATGGTTCGTACTGTGTTTATGCCATGTATTAAGGCTCCCAGCATTGTCCCTATTTTTTCTTCCATGATCTTTATCATTTTCCATTTTATATTTAGGTCTTCAATCCATTTTGAGTTAGTTTTTGTGCTTAGTGTGAGGTATGGGTCTTGTTTCAGTTTTCTGCAGATGGATATCCAGTTATATTAGCACCATTTGTTAAAGAGACTGTCTTTTCCCCAATCAACGGACTTCGGGTCTTCGTCAAATATCAGCTGCTCACAGGTGGATGAATTTATGTCTGGATTCTCAATTCTTTTCCATTGGTCTATGTATCTGTTGTTGTACCAGTACCAGGCTGTTTTGACTGCCGTGGCGGTATAATAGGTTCTAAAATCAGGTAGTGTGAGGCCTCCTACTTTGTTCTTCTTGAGTAATGCTTTATTTCTTCGGGGCCTCTTCCCTTTCCAAATGAAGCTGGTGATTTGCTTCTCCATCTCATTAAAAAATGCCATTGGAATTTGGATTGGGATTGCATTGTATCTGTAGATCGCTTTGGGTAGAACCGATATTTTCACAACGTTGTCTTCCTATCCATGAGCAAGGTATGCTTTTCCACTTACGCAGGCCTGTTTTGGTTTCTTGCAGCAGTGTCTTGAAGTTTTCATCGTACAGGTCTTTTACATCTCTGGTTAAGAGTCATGCCTAAGTATTTTATCTTCTTGTGGGCTATTGTAAATGATATTGATTTGGTGATTTCCTCTTCGAAGTTCTCTTTGTTGGGGAAAAGGAATCCAACCGATTTTTGTAAGTTTATCCCGTATCCTGATATTTTGCTGAAATCTTCTATTAGTTCCAGTAGTTTTCTTTTGGATTCTTTGGGGTTTTCTGTGTATAAGATCATATCATCTGCAAACAGAGATACTTCTACTTCTTCCCTACCAATCTGTATGCTCTTTGTTTCTTTTTCTAGCCTAACTGTTCTAGCTAGGACCTCTAGCACCATGTTGGGTAAGAGTTGTGATAAAGGGCATCCTTGTCTGGTTCCCATTCTCAAGGGGAATGCTTTCAAACTATCACCATTTAGGATGATGCTGGCTGTTGGCTTTGTGTAAATGCCCTTAATTATGCTGAGGAATTTCCCTTCCATTCCTATTTTTTGAGAGTTTTTATCATGAATGGGTGTTGGACTTTGTCAAATGCCTTTTATGCATCGATTAGTGAGATCACGTGGTTCTTGTCTTTTGTTTTGTTAATGTGATGGATTATATTTATTGTTTCTCTAATACTGAACCATCCCTGCATACCTGGTATAAATCCCACTTGATCATGGTGAATTATTTTTTGATATGTTGCTGAATTCTATTGGCTAGAATTCTGTTGAGGATTTTTCTGTCAATGTTCATGAGGGATATTGGTCTGTAATTTTCTTTTTTTGTGGTGTCTTTACCTGGTTTTGGTTACCAGGGTTATGCTGGCTTCATAGAATGAGTTTGGGAATATTCCATCCTTTCCTATACTCTGAAATACCATTAGAAGTAGTGGTGTTAACTCTTCTCTGAAAGTTTGGTAGAATTCTCTATTGAAACCATCCAGGCCAGGGCTTTTTTTTGTTGAAAGTTTTTAAATTACCTTTTCAATCTCTTCATTTGTTATATCCACTGCCCGTTTTTAAGCTACCAATGTTCTTATCTGAAGAAGGCAATACCAATTAACTTATATGGCATTCTGCTTAAACGCTTGAATGAAAGCTGTTTTTATTAGCAAGTAAAGATATTATTCCATGTTGACTAACCAAACCATTATGCAAGATTAATAACTGAGATCTACTATATGGGTGGTTTAAGGACAGTGGATGTGTCATGGAAAAAATACTCATAGAAGACCTCCAACGCAAAGCCAAACTAAATGCAATGACAAGACAAACCCATTCTAGCTAAATAATGCCTCTTATCTGGAACTGAGTTATCCTGGAATCCTCAAATTATCTATCTTCTAGTAGGTAAGTCACTTAATTTGTCCACAAAGAGCTAATTCACTATAATTTAACCATATACAAAACATGATTCACAGCTTTCACCATACAGCTAAAGCAAACTGTAATTATAATGTAAGACCTATTTTTTAATGAATAGCTTCTTTTAGCCAAATAATTATTATACCTAAAAAACAACTCAGTGTCTCTGAAATAAATCACTGATTTAGGACAGAGCTAGGATTAGGTAACCACAAGGTAATATGTTTGCTGTGAATGGAGAAGGAGTTAAAAGATGAAGTGTTAAAAGTGCATGACTTTAAAAGTCCCACAGTCTAAATTTGGCTATGATGCATAGTAAAAGCACTGAAAGTAGACCCTGAGTGTGTAACCTCTTTACGGAAACAATAAAAGCTTGCTTAACATGACCTCTGATGTTACTTTTAAAACACGTTGGCTGCTTTTTTACCTGACTCTAAGCCAAGCCTTTTCAAATCCTCTTGGTATGCTTTCAGGGCAGCTGCCTCCATTGCAGCAAACTCCTTTGATGCCTTTTCTTCTTCTTTTGCTTTGTCCAGGCTTTTCTGTTTAATCTTTGTAAGACACATACAAAAGTGAAAATGAGATAAAGGACTGACATCTACTTAGAAAAACTGCAAAGAATTAATCTAAATTACCTCACTGATTCTTTTTGCCACATTTTCTATATGAGTCTTTCCTCTTTCATGAAATTCAATACTCTTGAAAAAAGAGAAAACACAAAGGAAAATGACATAAACATTATAATGTTCACAGTAAAGTAACTGAGTATACATGAGAATTAAAACTGAAACATTGGCAGAAAAGACAAAAACAAAATAATTTTACTGCAAATTGGCTCTTTTTATCAAATGATGCAAGGGAACTGAACCCCATTACTCATTATTACTCTCTGACGAAGGTTTCCTTTGGTTTTAATGGAGAAAAATACAAAGTACCCTTGACGACTAACCCAGTAAATATGATTGTAAAGAGGACTCAAATAAGACATGAAGCCAAAAGAGGAGTGGGGAAAAAAAAAACTTAGCTTCAAGAAATCTCTCTCAATATCAAATGTCAAAACCATTAAGAGAATTTTGTTACATTAGGTAAGACACATTGAGAACAATGATCCTTAAAGCTTTATTCCTCAAAATTGAGAAAAAACACATAGGCATTTAAAAATTACCCCTAAACTGCAAATAAACACTTTCATATATTGTGATAATAGTGCAAAACAGTACAACTCCTACGGAGGACAACTCGGCTCTATCTCTATTACAAACGCATTTACTCTTTTGACTCGGCAATTCCATTTCTAGGAGTTTACCCTACAGATATACCTACACGTGTACAAGATGATATTATGTATAAGCTTATTCACTGAAGTTTTGTTTGAATAGCAAAAAGTGAAAACAATCCAATTGTCCATTCATAGGGGGTCTCGTTTAATGAAATATGGTACATTCCCACAAGCTATGTTGTTGTTAGGCGCTGTCAAGTCAATTCTGACTCACAGGGCTCATGTACAATAGAACAAAACACTGCCCAGTCCTGCGCCACCCTCCAACCTAAGGGGCTCATCTTCCAGCACTGTATCAGACAATATTCCGCTGCTATTCATAAGGTTTTCACTGGCCAGTGTTTTCAGAAGTAGACTGCCAGATCCTTCTTCCTAGTCTGTCTAGTCTGTAAGCTCTGCTGAAACCTGTCCACCATGAGTGACCCTCCTGGTATTTGAAATATTGGTGGCATAGCTTCCAGCGTCACAGCAATATGCAAACTACTACAGTACAACAAACCAAACAAAGGAATGGTGAACAGGCTGCCACCATAGAGAACAAAGAAGCTCCCTTTACATTATGTGGAGAGCTCTGGGATACACCATTCAATCAAAAAAAGTATGGTGCAGAACACTGTAGAGTATGCTAGCTTTCTTGTATGTTGGAATAAGAATCTATACTTATATGCATATAAAAACAATGGAAGGACAGACAAGAAAATGAAAAAAGTGGTAATCTGTGGAGTTATGGTTAACTGGATGATGGGGACAGGGGTGGTGTGACTGAATGTTACCTATTTAAAATAATCAGAAATGGTCCCTAACTTACAAGTGTCTGGTTATATGCTGTATGAAGTTCCTTGTAAACTCTGCACAATAAGTTCTGTCACTTACATCATTATGTGAAACATTAGATGGGCTAAGGTGCCACTGTGAACACTTTCAAAGAAAAGTGTGTAAAGTCACTTTCGTAGAGCTGATTACACCATACAAAGAATATTAAAAGACCTTTCAAAAATAATTTTATTTCTAATTAAAGGTTAAATAAATGTGCATTAGCAACCCCAAGGAGATGAGGGAAGACTAGCCTGGAGGGGATTACTTACTCTAGGTAACTTATGAAATTCACCGAACTGCCTGGGTACTTCTAAGAAGACAGACATTCAGTGATTTATGTGGGTTTCTAAAGTTTGTGGCATTTATTTGTACAGATGGGCTAAGTGAAAGCAGACAGACAAGAGCTTTAGCAACCATTCAAAAAAGCCAAACAAAACAATAATAATAAACCCAAGCACCTTGCAGACAACAGTCGATAAATATTTACTATAGAAATAAGGCATGTAAAAAATCCAGCTACTATTTTTTTGTGCATCCAACTTTCCCAAGAAGGATATAAATATATATTTCACAGACACCCTAGGGTTTATATACTAAGTGTTATGTACTATGACTCCATGAGTGGAGGGAGGAAGCAATGGTGCTGCTTTTCCTTTGTTTTAAAAGCTAATCTAGACTAAGAAATACAATAAAAATGTGCTTAACAGAACTCTATTGTTATATTCCATGACACAATAGTGATGTTCTAATTTATGCATCTTTAGATGAAAAAAGAGCCCTAGTGGTGCAGTGGTTAAAGTGCTCATCTGCTAACCAAAATGTTGGCAGTTTGAACTCACCAGCCACTGTGAGAGAAAGATGTGGCAGTCTGCTTCCGTAAAGATTTACAGCTTTGGAAAAACCCTATGTTGTTGTTGTGTGCCACTGAGTGGGTTCCAACTCATAGTGACCCTAATTAGGACGGAGTAGAACTGCCTCATGGGTTTCCAAGGAGCGGCTCGTGCGTTTGAACTTCTGACCTTCTGGTTAGCAGCTGAACTCTTAACCACTACACCACCAGTTCTACTCTGTCCTATAGGACCACTCTGAGTTGGAATTGACTTCACAGCAGTGGGTTATAGATGTAAAGCTCTGAATCAAATACATACAGCAGAAAACATACAAGAAAAACTATAATAATAGTGTCTCTTATTCTTGTATTATAGGGTTTTCCGCTTTATTTTCCTTTGTATCTGGCAGTATTAGAAACAATTATAATATAGCTGCTTCATAAACACAGATGAGATTATCCACTCAGTGACCATTTTCTAAATGTGACTGACAAGCCAGAGAAACAATCTGGTTTAATATATGATCAAATTTAGGCTGATAAAAAAAAAAAGGTCATAGCTTTCAGACAGCAAATAAGACAGCAGAAATCTTTGATGTTTTGAAAAATTAAGAACAATGTATATGAGAGTGGTTTGTAAACTCTGAGTTTAGATCAAAAAGGAATACTTCACACGAACATATAAGAATTTCTAATAGTGGAATTATCATACAGGTCTATTGTCCGCTATCCAGCACTTGCAGTAATCACAGAATTTCTTTGGTTGTGACTTCCAGTAGTCTGCCCTGAAAAAGGGAAAAACAAGTCTAAATTTATTTGTAATGAAAAAAGGTTAAGTTTTGCAAGCTTTATATCCGTTTAGAGTTTGAAAAACAAATCTTTGCTAGTGAATCGTATTATACATACCATCCTGTTTTATTATTTGTCTGACGGAAACAGTCAATTGAAATTCTGTGTCCAGTTTGAAAAAAAAAAACTGCTCTGGTTTTATTTAAAAAACTCCACCAAATAAAACACAATTTAAAAATTTCTCAGGTTATTGCCATCAATGCGAAGAAATAAGGGACATCTTAGAGGCGAATATTTATCCTCTCCGTTCCTTTCTAGGTTTTGGAAAGGTTGCTGTAATGGAAATCTGAAGAAGCTCACGAAGTTTGCCTTAGATCAAGTTATTTCTACCGAAAGAACAAAGCACTAAAGATTACTCTGGTGGGAGACAGTGGTTCCTCCCAGACTATCAGTTAACACAATTTGTTCCGAAACCGCAAGGGAAGAGGTAATTGGAAAAGCTAAGGAACCTCTCAGTCGGCTGACCAAAAAAAGAAAAAAAGTCACTACACTAGAAGGGCAGACCGCTTCTCGTGGGCGGGGGAGGGCGACAGCGGAGGCGACAGCCCAAGTCTAGGAAGTTTCACCAAACTCCAGGTTTCCAGCCTTCCGAACCTGAAAAGGCGCCTGCAACCCGACTGCGCAGGAGGAGGGAAGCGCTCGACCGCACCGCAAAGTGCCATCCAACCCGCCACCTCAAGTGGCCGCCAGCTGCCAGGCTCCCACCCAAAAGCCCGAGCTCCACGCCCTCTGGGCGCTCCGTGGGGTAGCATTTCTACCCCGCCCAAAGAACCGACCCTCCAAGTCTGGTGCTGGTCCTGAGCGAGTTAAGAGAACGTCCGTCACGCCCCCGGCCGAAAAGCGGGGGCAGACTCGGCGGAGAAAGCCCCGCCTTGAGAAACAACACCTCGGTTGTTCAGAGCCTGAAACTCAACTCACATGACTCCGCGCGTCGCCCCGGGGTCTGGCTCCGATTTGTGCCCACCACGCGGGGCGAGTAAGAGACCAGCCGGCCGCGAGGCCTACTCGAGCCTCCGATCCCAGACACCTCCCTCTTTTCTGGAGACCAGCGTTCCACAGTTCCCAACTACGGGTGCCCAGACGACTCAATCCGCGTTTGAAATCTCCTCCTCTTCCCCTCCCCCTACAGGGGCGGTACTCCAGGATCCAGAGAGGCGGGGTGGGTATAAAGGGGTTGAGGTCATTGAGAAGGGGCGAAAGCGCGACGGGACGTGAGCTGAAGGGCAGGAACCTGAGGTCTCAACTTCACGCCTCCTCAACTTTTCTCCTGGTATTAGGATCCCCCATCCTCCTCCTAGGCTCGCTGGCTCTTGGCCAAGGAGCTCGCGCGCCGCCTCCGCCCCGAACGCAAACAGCTGTTCCCAGAGACGTCGCCGCCCTCAACTTTGCCAACAAATCCGCACGCACTTTGACCAGCGGAGCAACCCGGACCTGTGGGCTGGGGGCTGTTGGCGAAGTTAAAAAAGAAAGGTGAAACAGCTGGTTCTGGGGCCACGAGTTGCTTGGCTTAGCTTCAGAACTTTCCTTTGGTGGCGGAGCGCCTCGTCCCTCCCCCGCGACGCCCGCGCGCTCGGGCGGGGCTCGTTGCCTCGCTCGGCAGCGCGTGGGCAACGGTGGCCGCGGCTCGAGTGGCGTACAGGCGGTGGCGGGAGTAGCGGCAGCGAGGGTTGTAGCTACGGCAGCAGCGGCGCTTGCGCTTGTCAGGTGGGTCACGGCGACATTTTCACCAGCGCTTCCCATATGGTCTAGCGGTTAGGATTCCTGGTTTTCACCCAGGCGGCCCGGGTTCGACTCCCGGTATGGGAAAGTTGTGACGTTTTTAAAAATTGATTTGAGGAAATTGATTTTATTTTCAAGGGCCCTGGTTCTTTTCTTCTCCCCGTGTCCTCATGTTGGAGTTCAAATAAGTATTTGGAAAACGAACGTTAGTGAAGTTGTTAGTGGCGCCGTGAGCTGGGCTACCGGTTTGGAGTCGTCAGGTTTGCGCTGACCGGGCTAGAGGAGCGAGTGCGCTCGGGGTCCCTCTCCCTCTGGCCTTGGGCTCATGGGTTGATCGGCCGAGAAAGAGTTTTACTTTCCCTGGGACTGTCCCCTCCACCCTCCGGCCCCGAGCCGTAGTTTTCCAGACGTTCTGGAGGTGACGATTAACTCTGGCCTTGAGTTATCGCTTCCCAGCACCCCCCGTCGGACCCACACCCTCCGGCCGCCCCCTCCCAACTTGTCCCAAATAACGCGGGGCGTGTTTGCCCCCTGTCCCCGGCGACCGCAGGGCCCACGCCTCCGCTAGTATTCTTCGTTATCTCTCTGCCGGGTGTTTATGAGAACAATCAACCGCTCGGCACGCTGTGCTCCCTTTGGCAGCTTCCCGGGGGGCGCGCGCGAGGGCCCGCCCGGGATCACCTCGCGGGCGGCGTGGTGGGGCGGCGAGCGTCGGCGCCCTCGGGCGCGCTTTCCCGTCGGCGCATCCGCCAGTCCCCGCCCAATCGACAGCGCCGCCCGGCCTGGCCGCGTGTCCACCCCGGCCGGCGGCGGCCACTGAGCCTTTCCCAGTCCCGGGGCCGGTCTGTGAGGTCATCCCAGCTTGACATTCGGGGGCTCTCGAGGCAGCTCGGAAAAAGTACCCCAGACTCAAGAGCCACTGACCTGAGTGCGTTCTGCTTGGCAAGGCCCTTGGGGGAAGGGAATCTTCTTTACTTTTTAAAGAAAAATACGGTGATGAGATGTCTTTAAAGAAGAAAATTGACTTTCCAAAGGGTTTAATGTTTTGAGTGCATAAGATAAAAAATCCTGGGGTGATGGGTGGGGCTTAGAAGAGAGAAAATTGGCAGGAGACTGGGGAGGGGATGTTACAACAAAGTTTCACTGTATTTTTAAGTATAGAAGCCCTGTGTTTATTACAAAGAAGGGACAGCTGTGTCAGCAGCATGTGAGCTGTAAATGAAACAAAAGCGTTATCTTAAATGCAAGCTGAAATTAGAAAATAGGGTCGGCTATATAACGTTTAGTCTATTGGGCTTCTGGGGACAAATGAATAAGGAAAAAGTGATTCTTGTGGATGGGTTTCTGGTTAGTGCCATTACTGAGAGCTCAAGTCTTGTTTATGTGCGATCGCAAACTGTTCTGTATAGTTTTAACTGCACAGTAAGTTTTGAAATAATCTTTTAAGGTGATCTGTGTTTAAGAATTAACTAGTGTTCTGTGTCGCTTAACATCCATGATGTGTTCTGTGAAATAGGACATCATGTGATTTGGACATTATGCAAACACCATATTGTGGTTGAAGGTCTTTTCAGGCATTCGGTTCCAGAATAAGGAGGTTTCGTCCATATTAAAAATTTGCTGCGGCAAATAACTTCCCTGTACAATTAGATTATCTAAAGTTTCAACAAATTCTGCTGCCTTGCATCAGCGCTCGCAGATTCACCGCTCGCTTTCATATTATACAGCCAAAAACATGGTTTGAAGAGCTTGAACTACCCAGAGCTAGCACTAAACTTAATATCCTAGCCTAGCCCTGCTTTTTCTTTAAGCATCTGGTCGTGCCTTAGCCGTGATCATCAACGTTGGTCCTCAATCAATCAGCAGTTTCTCCATATCTGATATAGGTCCCTCTCGAATTTTCGCTAGCCTTGTAGCTTTCAGTGGAGTCCATCCTTTAACAGCTTGGAGAATTTTTTTTGTTTTTGAGGATCATCGGTTGTGGAGTGCGGCATGCCTAAATCTGCTACCTCCTGTTCTCCAATCGGGATTTCTGAACTCTGTTACCACCTTATGGGATATATATGCGGTTGGACATTGCCTGAATGGATGTTATGTGGCACATGACTATGTAATATTTTCAGTTATCTTCATTAGTTCAAATATTTGAGGACTTACTATAAATTAGGCACTATAAGTTGCTTTTTGAAAGTTACCAGTGTTCAAGTTTTTCATGTTAGGAAGTAGTGGATAGGGTGCTGAGTGGAATCATATTTTGGCGACTGTGATGAACTCTGATCTCCTGGAGGTTCTTCATCTTCTCTGTGCTCTAGATTTAGAGCCATATATTTAAAAAAAAATTTTTTTTTTATTGTAGATGAAGGTTTACAGAGCAAACAAGTTTCTCATTAAACAATTAATACATATATTGTTTTGTGACATTGGTTGCCAACCCCATGTCAGCACTCTCCCGTTCTCAACCTTGGGTTCCCCATTACCGGTTTTCCTGCCCCCTCCTGCCTTGTCGTCCTTGCCCCTGGGCTGGTGTGCCCATTTAGTCTCATTTTATGAGCCTGTCTAATCTTTGGCTGAAGGTGAACCTCAGGAATTGACTTCATTACTTAGCGAAAAGGATGCCCGGGGGCCATACTCTTAGGGCGTCTCCAATCTTTGTCAGACCAGTAAGTCTGATTTTTTTTTTTTTTTGTGAGTTAGAGTTTTGTTCTATATTTTTTTCCACCTCTGTTTGGGGCCCTCTATTGTGATCCTTGTCAGAGCAGTCAGTGGTGGTAGCCAGGCACCATCTAGTTGTGCTGGACTAAGTCTGGTGGGGGCTGTGGTAGTTGTGGTCCATTAGTCCTTTCGTCTAATGTTTCCCTCATGTCTTTGGTTTTCTTCATTTTCCCTTGCTTCTGAAGGGGTGAGACCAGTGGAGTATCTTAGATGGCAGCTCGCAAGCTTTTAAGACCCTAGACACTATTCACCAAAGTAGAGTGTAGAACATTTTCTTTTTTTTTAATTGTGCTTTAGGTCAAGGCTTACAGCTTAAGTTAATTTCTCGTACAAATGTTTTTACACATATTGTTATGTGACATTAGTTGCAGTCCCCACAGTGTGACAGCACGCTCCCCCTTTCCACCCCAGGTTTCTTGTGTCCGTTCAGCCAGTTCCTGTCCCTTCCTGCCTTCTCATCTTGCCTCCAGACAGGAGCTACCCATTTGGTCATGTGTATCAGACTGAAGTAAGAAGCACACTTCTCATGAGTATTATTTTTTGTTTTATAGTCCATTCTAATCTTTGTCTGAAGAGTGGGCTTTGGGGATAATTTTAGTTCTGGGTTAGCAGTGTTTGGGGGTCATAGTTTCGGGGGGTTCCTCTAGTCACTGTCAGACCATTAAGTCTGGTCTTTTTACATAAATTTGAGTTCTGCTCCAAACTTTTCTCCCATTCCGTCCAGGACTCTCTGTTGTGTTCCCTGTCAGGGCAGTTGTTGGTGGTAGCCGGGCACTATCTAGTTCTTCTGGACTCAGGCTGATGGAGTCTCTGCTTTATGTGGATCTTTAGTTTCTTGGGCTAATGTTTTCATTGTGTCTTTGGTGTTCTTCATTCTCCTTTGCTCCAAGTAAGTTGGGACCAATTGATGCATCTTAGATTGGCGCACACAAGCTTTTTAAGACCCCAGATGCCACTCACCCAAGTGGGCTGCAGAACATTTTCTTAATAAACTTTGTTGTGCCAGTTAACCTAGGTGTCCCCCAAAACTATGGTCCCCAGGCCCCAGGCCCAGCTACTCTGTCCCTCAGAGTGTTTGGATGTATTCAGGAAACGTCTTAGCTTTCTCTTGGGTCCAATTGTGCTGACTTCCCCTATATTGTGTGTTGTCCAGAGTCATAAATTCTTTATAACACATATCACTCACAAACTTCAGATTGAGATGCAAGAATTGTTGAGCAATTCCTGAATAGGTAATGAATGTGGAAAAGTTGGAGCCCTGGTGGGCCAGTGGTTAAGAGCTCAGGCTGCTAACCAAAACATCAGCAGTTGAAATCCATCCACCGCTCCTTGGAAGCCCTATGGGGCAGTTCTGCTCTGTCCTATAGGGTCGCTATGAGTCGAAATTGACTCAACAGCAACACAGTTTCATTTGGCTTTTTTGGTGGAAAAGTTTTATTTAAATAAGAAGTGGCATTATATGTCATTGTTAGGGAACCAATTACTATAGAATTAGGCCAAACTTTAGGAAGAAGGAAAGGCAACCTTTACCTTAATTGTCTCCAGAGTGGGTTTAACTCTTGACTCTGTATTTTGTTAAGACTTGGTATCATGTTGTACCGTACTAAATAGCCATACTAAATGCTTGGAGGTGAGGCAAGGAGAGTGCTGGGCTACAGCATCAAGATGCAGACTCATGGATAGTTGTATACTGGTTGGAATGTGGTAAGGCACTATTTGAATCATAGAAGTGGGAGCACAGAGGTGAGGAATCAATTCTACTCAGGGAGAGGACTGGAAGCAACATGGAGGAGAGAGTGTTTGCACTGGACCTTGAAGAACTGTTTGGATTTCTCCTGGTAGGGAATGTGAATCATAATGTGGGGGGACAGATATGAGGCTGGCAAGTAGTCTGGTTTAGCAGGATAATGGGTTCACTGGAGGGATTACTGTGGAAGCTTGACCTGGGAGGATAGACAGGAATTTGATTCGATTGTATAGTGATAGGTTCTTGTAAGGGAGTGTGACATTTTATGTCACTTGAGTTTTAAAAACGTTTTTTGTCTCTTTGAAAAACCCAAATATAACAGTAGTATGTGAAATCATTCTTGTTTTAAAAGATTCAAGCAGTACAGAAATGTTGAATATTTTATGCCCCTAGGTTTTGTATTGGGCAATTGAATATTAATTTTTAATTAATCAAATGGAGAAAAAGAATTGATTAGAGTTCAATTTAAAAGAATGAATCTAGTTTTAAGTTATGGGAATGACCTACAGCTATTATTGGTTTGCTTTATTGAAAATAACTTAATATTCTAAACTGGAGTTAATTACTGTTAGTAGGGTATATACCTTAAATTCGTTAACCTCTGATGATACATCTATGAGGATTCATTCATATGCTTGTGCCTTGTTACCTAAAACACCATTGTCAGTTATTTAGGTGTTTTCTCTTGGGCCACAAAGTAAAGTGATGCTAACTGAATGGTGTGGATTGATGCACATAGTCTCTTTATATTTGCTGTTAGGTACAATCAGAAGATACCTGAAAGTTCAATCAATATTTGCAGAAATGAATGTCTGTATTTAAAGAAACAAATGGGATTTAAAAATGATTGGCAGTTTAGGTTAAAATTCAGTCCTTACCATGGTCTCCAATATTATCTGACTTTTGCTTACTTCTCCAGGTTTATTTTCTACCTTTTCCGTCTCTTCATTATACTTGAGCCACACTGGCTTCCTTTTTGTTCCTTGAACATGCTGCTTGTTCTTTTCTCCGGGTTTTATTACTTGCCGTTTCTTCTTCTTGGAATTTTCTCCCTCCAGCCCTTCACATCTTGGCTCAACATTACCTTCTCAGGAAGGTCTTCTCTGACCACTCCTGCTGGAGCCTCCTCTTTTCTCCTAGTTAACTTTCTATCTCTTTACCACATTTTATTTTCTTCATAGCACTTACTGTTATCTAAAATAACCTGTGTGTTTCTGTTTATTGCTTGTTCTCTTCCACTCGAATATAAGTTCCATGAGGGTAAGGATATTGTACAGTGAGAACATTTTTGTTTTATAAGATTCAAAAAGTAGTGGGGAAATTGGAATCCTCGTACACCACTGAAAAGTGTAAAATGGTGTAGTCGCTTTAGAAAACAATTTGGAAGTTTTTCAGGATGTTAAAATAGAGTTATCATATGACCCAGCAGTTCTACTCCTAGGTATATTCCAAAAAGAAATGAAAATATATGCTCATGCAAAAACTTTTATGTGACAGTTTATAACAGCATTATACATATGCAGAAAATAGAAGCAACCCAGATATCCATCAACTGATGAATGGATAAGTAAAATGTGGCATAGTCATGCAATGGAATATTATTCGGCAATAAAACGGAATGAAGTACTGATACCACAGTATGAATGAGTCTCAAAAACATGATGCTAAGTGAAAGAAGCCATACACAAAAGACCATATTTTGTATGATTCCATTTATATGAAATATCTAGAATACGCAAATCTACAGCGAAAGAAAGTGGTTGTCCGGGGTTGTGCAGAGATGAGGACTGCTAATGTAGGTTTCTTTCTGAGGTGATTAAAATGTCCTAAAGTTAGATTATGGTGATAGTTGCACAACTCTGTAAGTATACTAAACCATTGAATCGCAGACTTCAAACGGTGAACATTATGGTACGTAAATTATATCTCAACAAAACTCTTAAAAGTTCCGACAGTAGAAAGCATATATAATATTTTGTGTCTCTAAATCTTACATTTATTGTTCGGAATTACATATTTAAGAAACAATAATGGAATAATTTAACACTGAAAGTCAAGCTTCTAGATAGTTCCAGGCATGCAGGAAGTGCTAAGAAAGAGGTTAGACAGGTATACGATATTTATATTATCTGGTAGTGTGATAATTGCTCAGAGGAGACTAAACCTAGGATCATGAGGATTTGATACAGATATGAGTGAGGAGAATGAGATAGGCCTTATCTAGGAGACAGCATTTGAGATAGGCTTTGAAGGCTAGTTAAGCTTTTGCTGGTAGAGATGGGGGGTGTTAAGAGGAAACAAGCAGGAACAGAGGCACATTAACAGTTGTTAGCACATTTTGGCTGAGCTGAGGGTATAAGTAGGATAGTAATGGGAATAAAAGTCTGCAAAAATAGATTAAGGGTCTGTAGTGGACAGTGTCAGTGCTCTGCCTGATCTTCTCTTCTGATGTCTTTTCAGCATCCCCTCAACTCCTAGTGTGCTTTCGATGGTCCTTTGTTGGGAGGAGGCTGAGCTCTTACCCTTAGAGAGCTGGAGGTGCCTGAGGATTTATCCTTTTTCCCCTCCCAGCTCTCTTTCTACTTCTGTCCTGTCTGGAGTGTCAGTTTGTAGCAGGGGACTTTGACTTGTTCACCTCTGTATCACTGACACTTGAAGCAATGCTTGGTACCCAGTGAGCATTCAGAAAATGTTTGAATGAATGAATGAAAACCAGAAGTCGCAAACTCTTTTCAAAGAGAAATTTATTTTAAACCCCCTGGTGGTGTAGTGGTTAAACATTCAGCTGCTAACCAAAAGGTTGGAAGTTCGAGTCCATCAGCTGCTCCTTGGAAAGTTCTACCCTGTCCCATAGGGTCACTATGCGTCAGAATCGACTTGATGGCAATGTTTTTGTTTTTTGACTCTTGCAGAGAATTTAGACAGGAGATTTTGGAAGACACTTTGGGTCTTGGTTGTGAAGGTTCTTGAATTTTGGACTAAGGAGATTATTTAGCCAGGAGAAGGAATTTCTGGTAGTATAATGAGTATTTCAACAAAATTAATTTGGTGGTAGTGCAGGATGTCCACTAGGACAGAAGGATTATTTATGTGGTCTCCAACCCCACCTTCCCATTGCTGTTCCCATTCCCAAGCTTCATAGGTTGGGCCTTGACCAAGGTTGGGGGACTTATACAGTAATAACCTAACAGGTCTCCTTGCCTCTAGTCTCTCCCGAATTAGGGTGCAGGCAGTGGAAATAGAAAGGAGGGATCCACTATAAGAAATTCATTGAAAGAATAATTTCCCTGATTTGAGGGATGTAGGAGGACAAAGAAGAGAAGTCAGAAAGTAAATACTGTTAACAGAAACCAGGAAGTTAGTAGCACAGATTTTTTTTGGGGGGGGAGGAGGGGTGACAGGCAATTTTTGCTCTTAGGGTTGGTCAGACAGTAAACTATTAGTGCACATCTGTATGTGTGTGTGGCTTTTTGAACACTGGAATTCTGATTGAATCCAAGGACAAAGTTAAGACTATGAGACTGCCACCCTGTGGACTATATGATTTAGAACTAAAACCTTCAGAATACAGTGAAACGTCATTAATTTGAAATTACCATTTAAATGTGGTTATGCTTATTAAATAAGGAGCCCAGGGTTAACTGCTTGGGAGGCTAACTGAAAAGCTGGCATTTCAAACCCACCCAGCTCCTCGCTCCTCTGGATAAAGACCTGGCGATTATAGTCTAGAAAAACCCTATGGGGCAGTATACTCTGTCACATGGGGTCACAGTGAGTCAAAATCAACCCCAAGGCACCCAACAAGAACATGCTCATTAAATAGGAGGTTTGAAGTTAGTTTTGTCAACTTTTCCTGAGTCTGTTAAATAAAGGGACTCTAAAGTATAATCAGGAGCCCCGGTGGCGCAGTGGTTAAGTGCGCAGCTGCTAACTGAAAGATTGGCGCTTTGAACCTACCAACCACTCCACGGGAGAAAGATATGGCAGTCTGCTTCTGTAAAGATTACAGCCTTGGAAACCATATAGGGCAGTTCTGCTCTATCCTGTTTGGGTTGCTATGAGTTGGAATTGACTTGACAGCAATGGGTTTGGTTTTTTTGGGGGGTGTAAAGTACAATCAGTAGCTTAAAAAACTTGCAAGGAAATTCAAGAGTTCTGTTTATATGGCATACTTTTTTGCTGGAGAAATTTCGTATCAAAGGATTTGTTTTTGTAAAACACTGAGAGATGTAGGGACCGTTGTAAAATGGTTTTTTTCCCCCTCCTATTTTACTGCTTTTTTTTTTTTTTTGCATCTTATTTTATCATACAGATGGTAGAGAGTTATATTTCTTGAAAAATCTGTGAAATTCCTTTGTTTTTTAATGGTGAGTGAAAGTGACCTTCCTTCTCCATTTTTATGAAATCGGTTTTTATTGTTAAAAATTCTCCATACTAAACCCTAGAGACACATCCAAACTCCCTGAGGGACTGAATGGCTGGGCGGAGGGCTGTGGGGACCATGGTCTCGGGGAACATCTAGCTCAATTGGCATAACACAGCTTACAAAGACAATGCTCTACATTCTACCTTGGTGAGTAGTGTCTGGGGTCTTAAAAGCCTGTGTGAGCGG